>NC_090266.1:774949943-775313693 GCF_040414725.1 Anabrus simplex
TGTTTTGTTTCCAAGAAGACATTTTCGGGTTTATCAGTGTTCTAAATAAGAATTGAAAGTCGTTAAAGTGTAGTTGCTTTTGCAAGGATAACTATTTGTCAATTATGTCTGAGCACCAATCCCTGCTTTTTTAATAGTCCGTTTGCTTCATTCTTTCCCACAGAATAAAATAAAGAAATGATGATCTGAGAAGTTAGTCTTTTCGTGTGATGTTCTTTGCTCTAATTTTGTATTAAGAGTGCGGTTTATTTATTATATTTGTCTTTATTTCTCAGCTTGTAGTCTTTTCGTAACTCTCCACGAGTGCTCTGTGTAGGCATCAGTTAATGCTGCTTTCTGTCATGCGACACGAGAAGCAGTTGTGCATGGTATATATCTCGTTTGAAAGACGATGTATCGACCCTTTAATCTGAAATATGTATTGAGTTGGTTTGATTCGTCATAAATGTTATTCCCCTCATTCAGTTTCGTCCTGCCGCTTTTGGTCCCGCTGCAGCTTCATCAGCTTGTGTGACGCACCGCGCTCAATGGCTAGCTCCTGCTGAGAGTAACGTGCTTGAAATATTGTATAATTCAAATGAAAGTTTAGTCGGAAGTAGTAGTGGCAGTATTAGCAGTAGTGATAATGAAATAGATGATGTGGCTGTGGACGATGCAGTGGTAAATGATGAGAGTGATGATGAGGAGGAACCAGTACTTGGAAATTTTGTGTAGGAGACTATTGATACGCATACAGGTCAAAGGGAAGTTTTCAACAGTGAATTATGATTCCTAGATTCTCCAATAATATTTAGACAAGTCACAGGGACAAACATTGAGCAGTTATCTTATCAGTTTCAGCTGATGGAAGGTTTGTTTACATAGTACAAAATATGCTTCTCGGGCAGGAAACGAAATATTCAAGGCCGGCGCGCATCAGATAATACAGTTCCAAGGTTGCAGGAAATACGTTTTATCAGGAAATTAGCACCCAAGAGTAAGAAATACAAACCTCAGAGACGTTGTATCGTATGTTCAAAACACGGCGAAGATTAGACGTCCGTGTACTGCTGCCAGGAGTGTGACTTGGGTGTCTGTCTCGAAGAGTGCTCCGAACTCTATCATGTGGAACTAAATTACTAAGGAAATGTGAAACAATTATGTAATTGCCTGCATGTACTTAGTTCTGTCATAAGGAATTCCAAATTTCGTGAATATCGGGCTACTCTTATGCTTGTAGTAACGCTTGTAGTGAATCAATGTATTTCAGTCGCGCGTAGTTGAAATCTCATCCGGCCGCGGGGTAGGAAGCTCCTTAAATGGCTGCAACGCTCAGGGGTTAAAGACAGCTAGTGATGTGTACTTTGGCCAATCAACATGTTTAAGAATCCACCGAGGGGGAGCCTCGACAGAGTTTTGTTTGAACAAAGTAAGGATGTTGGGAAAATGGTCACTGTCACAGAGATCATCATGTGTATTCCACCGAAACAGCGGAACAAACATTTGGCTGCATAGACTTACGTTTATACGAGAATATGTGAAGTAACGTACACTGAAGTGAGTTGGTTCCCCTGTGTTCAAAATACTTAAATCCAACTCTGTTACCCATCTTTCCAGCTCTCGTACCCGGGGGCAAAGTGTCTCAGAGCCCCAAATGGGGTGATGGGCATTAAAATTGACCAATAAGAGGAAGGGAGGTGGAAGCTGTTCTATAAGATCAGTGACATCATTTATGTTAAGAGGCTGGCCTGGTGGAAAATAAACGTTACAAACTGTTGCTATGACAGGCAGCGGTACCCGCACCACAATTGCTTCCGGTGGGGTCCTAGGAGGAACGTCTTCACTATAAGTATCAGAATGGACAAAAATACCCATGCCACCAGCCACCCAGTGGGCATAATATCGTTCTGTCGAGTATAGTCTGAAATTTTTCAAGACCATATGATGACCTGGTCTGAAGCTTGTCTCCTGAATACAGACTATACTCGCTGCATACTCACTAATGAGCAGACGTAGTTCAGCAAGATGCCGGTCATAACCGTTACAATTCCACTGTAACAGTGCCATAGTGTGGGTGTGGACTTCTGAGGTTTAGGTTAGAAGCAGCGTAATGCTACCTAACCTACACTCACATCCCCATCCGAAGATGGAGATAAATGCTCCATGTGCATCACCTCGTCACCAGACAAGATGATGCATGCCTTGAATTTCTTCAACGTAGTCCGGGGGCAGGGTTTCTTCCTACGAGGGGAGTGGGCAGGTTTTCCAGGAGGAAAAGGAAAACCTGCTGGCGCAGAATCAGACCCTCCGGATGGAGGGCGCGAGGCCCCAATTGTAGGAGAAGTGGAAGAACGCCTGGTAAGGGCGCTCTTCTTCCCCGCCATCGATTCTTGTTAAGACGGGCTGGGAGGTGATTTCCAAGCCCTGGTCGACGACGCTGACTCCGCCAGCTTAGGCGCGGTTTTTGCCGACCTTGGGAGGGAAGGAGACGTTGTCTTCTTCCCCTGTTGTGCTGGCGTAGGTTTCTTTTTTGCTATTTGCTTTACGCCGCACCGACACAGATATGTCTTATGGCAACAAACGTAGGTTTCTTAGCCGGCACAGACTTATTGGTGGTCGAAGGCTGGGATGGACCCGCCTTCAAGCTCGTTCTCTTTGTGGCGTTGCTCACAGGAGCAACTGCCGCCTTGGGCACAGCGATCTTCTGCAAAGGTGTTCCGATTGAAAATGAGGAACCTGGGAGAGACTGTGCTATCAAGTCTAGTGTCTTGGCCGGTGCATTCAGAAAATTAAACTTACGGCGCGCTTCCTGGTAGGAATGACCATCCAGGGTCTTGATCTCCTGGATCTTCCTTGTAACCCGTAGTGGGTGACATGGTACCTGAGCTGCAAGAAAACATTTAAGTTTTTATTCTGGAGGAATAGAACTATTGGATAGCGATCTCAAGAGTGTTTTCTATACATCAAGAAATTGTAATTTTATTTTGTTTTCTCGGTGAAAATGTTTTGTGTATTTCGAGAAACTGTTTTTCTCTCTTGGCAAAGACTATTCAAAAATTATTTTGAAAGAAAATTGTTTAGAAACAAACTGTTTGGACATTTGAAGGAAAAATGTGTTGTTATGTTTTGTGTATCCCAAGAAAGTTATGTTCTTTTTTTTCTAGGCCAAAAGATTATTGGATAAGACTGTTAAAGAACTTTTAGTTTAAAAATGCCTCAAGATATTTAAGACATTTATTTGATTGTTTCAATTATTCCAGTGATAACTAGAAAACTTGAAGATTGTATAATTTGGTCTTGCTGATTTTATGTTTTAAAATTTTGGTCCAGTTTAAAAATGAACTCCCTATACCAACACGTGTAAGAAATTGATGGTTCAATTGTTGCGTCAGCAATTTCTTCATGGCTTGTCGTTTGTTTGATGCCCATATAAGGTTAGGGTTTTTGTAATTGGTTGTAATGAAAATGAAATGGCGTATGGCTTTTAGTGCCGGGAGTGTCCGAAGACATGTTCGGCTCGCCAGGTGCAGGTCTTTCGAGTTGACTGCCGTAGGCGACCTGCGCGTCATGATGAGGATGAAATGATGATGAAGACAACACATACACCCAGCCCCCGTGCCATTGGAATTAACCAATTAAAGTTAAAATCCCCGACCCGGCCGGGAATCGAACCCGGGACCCTCTGAACCGAAGGCCAGTACGCTGACCGTTCAGCCAACGAGTCGGACTGTAATTGGTTGTAATTAGAAGTGTTCTAATTGGTTTAACATGGAGGTGTTTTCCGATTGGCGGTTTGATATCGAACGATTTCCGGTATGATGTGAGGTACACGTGTGCTACCGTTTTCTTGAGGTCTTTCGTTTTCGATCTTTGAAGAGGTCGGACGCGCGGTGTGTGCGGTCCGGGCCTACTGGGCCAACCTACCCTAAGGTAAGCACGTTTAATTATCTTAAAATTATGTAATATGCGATTTTGTTTTTTTTTTTTCTTTCTAAATTTACCTTTTGTGTGTTTCGGCCTTTCTTCTTAAATTTCGCGAAATGTAAATGTTTTTATCCTGCCAGGAAATCACCTCAGATCTTAGTTTGGGCTATTTCATTTATGCCTCTGTGTTACACGAGGCCACCTTTTGTTTGGAGGTTTCCTTGTTTTAAAATTTCTTTTATCTTTTTGTTGCAATGTGTTAATTTTCCGTCAGGTTGCCTCCAGTAGCTCTGTATAAAGAAATTACGAGAAAAGTTTGTAGTCGTCCTATGATGGACCATCCAGAAGATTGTTTGTTATATCCTATCTGGTTTATTGTTCAAGATTCAAGTTGCAGTTGTATTTCTGTTCCTTTTTCACGAACTGTTTTCTATAGGTTTCTGTTCTTTCCTTTTCTTTGTTTTTCTAATTATATTTTATACGAAGGGTATGGGCGAGTACGTTCTTTTCCTTACAACATCCTATGATCTTACTGCCTCATAGTGTCCAAGTCCGCTTTCCACACTATTCCTGTCTGTAGTTGTGATTTTGACCTTTAAGCTTTGAGTAGCCTACCCGCATCTTTTATTTTATTTACGATTTTATTTTTACTGTATGTAGCCAACCTTATCCTTGCTTCCGTTGTGTTTTGATAACTTGCGTGATACCGTTAATACCGTATTGCTGGTATTGGAATGATTGTGATGTTTATCTTTATTATTGTTATTATTACTTCGACGTTCACATTTTATGCATCTTTTTGGCCACATTTATCAATCACGGCTACATTTGTCATTCACGGCTACATTCTTCTCACTCAGATAGGACGGACAGGTCCGATCTCGAGGAGAATGAAGACCAGAGCAGTTAGTGCACTTGTACGGAGTTGTGCACTCCTCCGCACCGTGAGCTACTCTTCCACATGTACCACACACAGACTGATTTGAACTACGAAATACCATGTGTCCGAATCTCTGGCATTGATAGCATCGTATACGAGGCGGATGTACAGTCTCACATTGCAACGATAGGTTGTTATCTTGACTTTCTCTGGCAACAATGAAAATTTGAAGAAGACCATGAACGCACCCATGGCAACGTCTTCACCGTTAACTTTGCGTGTGATACGCCGGACGTGGGTAACGCCACGGTGTTTCATGTCTTCCATCAATTCATCGCCAGTGTTCAGAACGAGATCACAGTGGAAAATAACTCCACGAACCATATTCAAGGTTTCGTGCTCTTCCACTTTGACGGGGATGTCGCCAAAGTGGTGGCACTTAAGCAACCGATCTACTTGGAGTGCAGTGCTTGTCTTTAGAAGCAAACCACTATTGCGCATTTTCTTAAGGTCCTCAAGTTCACCGTATACACCTTTGATGTGTCGACTGAAAATAATGGATTTAACCAGGTTGAAGTCATGCCCATCGGTTCTGGTAGCAACCAGGAACCTAGGGAAGCTGGAACCCAGACTAATACACTGCACTTTTTCCCAAGGGGTTGCCCTCCTTAGGGAATAAAAAATTGAAGACTTGGGTAGCGAACTACCCGAGGTGGCAGGTGGAAGTGGTTTTGACGCCATGCCCGAAATCATCCTCCCTGAATGCCACCCACTCCGAACAGGGGTCTCTGTAGCCGAACCAAGCAGCCAAGGCAATACCCGCCTGGTCATAGCCGGTACTGCCCGGGGTCCGATGTTGGACGATGCCTAATATGGGAGGACTGAAGCAATGAGCACAACTATTAGCAAGATGGCGGAAGAAGCTGGAAGTGAGTTAGTGACTGTTGTACGAAATCATTTAGAAAAAGTGAAACAAGCGTTAAACTCAAGAAGCAACATGGATAGAACATTAAAGGAAGAGGCAATAAAATCGGTGAGATGAACGATCTATTAAATAGAATTAGTGGCAGGTTTTCGGGCTTGGAACTCACAATAAAGAAAGTTATAACAACGGAAGACAGAAGCACTCCACGCTTGTATAGTGAACAAACAGCGCATTCCTCGGTGGACAGAGGAGCTATCACGCCCAGGCAAACCCACTACTCAGCCCCTCTGCGACACATAGCGGCCCCATCCAGCAAGCATCTGCTTCCCTCATCATAAAACCGGTCGACCCAAGCATGAATGGACATGAAATAAAACAGCTGATTACGGAATCCGTAGACCCCAAGGCACTGAAAATTGGTATTCACAGGATGAAAAATTTAGCAAACAATAAGCTGCTACTCGGGTGCAACAATAATTCGGATTGTGAAGTTTTAGAAATGGAATTTTAAAAAATTAAGTACAGTCTCTGTAGAACACCCGAAGAAGAAACTTCCAACATACTCCTAAAATTCGTCCCCAATAATATAGACGACTCCGAAATAAAAGACATCATCATTCAACAGAACAACTTGACTCACCTTAAAGAACCAACACTGAAAACAAGATTTACGAAAGCAAAATTTGACGACTCCAGGCATATCTTTGCTGAAGTGAGCCCGGATTTAAGGAGAGAATTGATTGCACTCCAAGGAATCAAACTAATCTGGACCATGTGCAGAGTTGAAGACTTCATAATGGTCACTAGATGCTTTAAATGCTTAGGATTTGGACACACTTCTAAATTCTGCTCCAACCAGCAAAAGTGTTCAAAATGTGGTCGTGACCATCACTGGAAAGATTGTGATAACCCACGAATTCAACGCTGTGCTAACTGCGCCAGAGCCAATTCATTCGTACAAAACAACAGCAAGAAGCTCGACATAAACCACAGCGCCTTTAACCAAGAATGCCCCAGAATTCAAAGAATAAAGTCAATAATTAGCAGCAAGACCCAACTTCTAACATGGATACTCTTGTATGTGCACAATTAAATACTCATCACTGCAAAGCTGCTATGGCGCCTTTATCATTATTTTTAAATCACAACAATGTTGACATATTATTCAACCAAGAACCCTATTGTTATAATGGAATACCCTGCTTTATTCCTTCAAATTACACATCCTACTACATCACGTCTGGTAACGACCCTAGAGCCTGCATTCTCGTCAAAAGCAACATCTCACATAATTTTATTCTACTTCACAGTTTCTCCACTGCTGATAATGTTATCATTGCTTTGTCAGGCAATCAAGATATTTACATAGCCAGTTTATATCTACCTCCGTATGATACAATACAGCAAGATCTTTCACCCATACAAGTGTTCCTGAATTCCATGCGCCCAACTAACTTCATCTGGGGTCTAGACTCCAACTGTTCAGCCCAATCACAGACACTAGGGGCAGAATACTTGTGGAATTTCTTTCTGCGAACAGTCTGATCACAGTAAATGAAAAGGATGGTCCCACATTCTCTGGTACTCAGGGGGATAGCTGGATTGATATAACTGTCACATCTACCAACTTAGCCCAGAGAATTCTGAACTGGCACGTCAGTGAAGAAGACACTCCATCAGATCATAACCTTTTTTCCTTCGAATTATCTACTCACACTTCCTCTAGAAACTTAATTTGTCAAGACAGCAACTCTACTAGACAATTCGCCACGCAAGCAGGAAACTGGAAATTATTCCAACATAAATCAGTAAAATTGGCAATCTATGGATGATGCAATTAATTAATGTTAACACAAGAACACACCTGGAAGACACTCTAGCATCCATATGGCAACAACTTAATGAAATAAATAAAATCTGTTTCCCACCTTTCTTACCAACAAATAATTTCAAGTGTTTGTGGTCTCCCCAGTTAAATGCCCTCAGGAAACAAGTTAATGCAGCTTAAAGAAGACTGAAGAAAAGTAGAAACCCAACACTTAAAATTATCTATGAAAATAAATTTAAAACCCTCAGAAACCTATACAAATTGGAGTTAATTAAAGCGAAATGTGAATCCTGGAAACAATTCTGTACAAAGAACATCAAAGAATCTCCTTGGAAAATTTACAAGGGTAGTAAAACAGGCTTTACCAAACGTATGTCTTCAACTATTTTAACCCTAAGAGATGGATCCTCAACCTCGTCAGAGATACACACAGCAAAGGCACTGCTCGAAAAATTCTTCCCGGATGATGTCTCAGATTCTGATAATGATGAACAACAGAACATCAGATTGATAAACTCGAACTTTAGGGCCCCTAACACACAACTGAAACTCGAATTTGCAGACCAAGAAGTAGAGGATATTATAACCAAAATTAACGATAAAAAGTGCCCAGGACCTGATGGAATTGATGGAGCAATAGTTAAAAGTATACACAATACCCTACCAAATTTTTGGAAAACTATTTTCAATAATTGCTTGCATTTCGGATGCTTCCCTAAAATATGGAAAAACGCCAATGTAATAACAATTCCTAAACCAGACAGAAGAAAACTGCAGTCAGTAGCAGGATACTGAGGAATCAGCTTACCATCAATCCCTAGTAAATGTCTGGAAAAACTAACTATGGAGAGGTTAAACTACTTTCTTCAAGCCAACGGGCAGGTACCACCACAACAATACGAATTCATAGCAGGAAGATCCACTACAGATGCAATAAAAGCAGTGTCAGATTTTGTTCACCAGTGTAAAAGACTTGGAGTGAAAAGCTGTCTTCTTGCTCTAGATTTTGTACGTGCTTTCGACAATGCATGGCACCCTAGTATTCTAGCTCGCTTACAGGAACAAAACTGCCCTTCAAACATTTTTAACATCATTAAGGACTTCTTACAAGATCGCACAGCCAACTTCATCCTGGGAAAGACTTCAACCTCAAAAGCTATCACCAAAGGATGCCCCCAAGGTTCGGTCGCTGGTCCCACTCTATGGAACGTCATCATTAGCGGCTTAAATCGTACAGCTATCAAATGAGCCCGATCTGTATATAGTTGTTCATGCTGATGATGTTATGCTCATGTTCAGAGGTCCTTCTCATTCTCATATCCTTTCCACGCTTCAGACAGCCCTCGAAATTGTGCGGGATTGGTGCAAGAAACACAAACTTGAAATATCTAAGGAAAAGTCAGCACTAATGCCAATGCATATCAGGAAGAAGGAAGAATATATCAGTCATCCTTCAGTTACAGCTTGGGATCTCAATGTTGTGTCAAGAATGAAGTATTTGGGAGTAATGCTGGACAACAAAATAGACTGGTACCCGCACATGCAACACCAGGACATTAAAATAATGCAAATCCGGAACAACTTAGTCAGATGTTCCAAAGCGACTTGGGGCATGTCTTATCATTTGATGACGATAAGAAAATGCTATTCTACCCGTCATATTGTATGCCACAGAAGTTGAAATTGCAACAAATAGAAAAATATTTTCTGATATTTGCAACAAAGGCATACAGAACAGTCTCCAACAATGCTTTGCAAGCTATAGCCTGCACAATGCCTATAGATGCAGCCATTCTTTTACATAACGACATCAAAGCCATCTCCAGAGGTCAACCCACAAACGCAGTAGTTCCTTCACTGAAAGAAACTGAAATCCAAGAAGAAACCATCCTAGAGATAATCATATAAACATAAATACTTCAGGAGCTGTAGATAAACCAGACGTCCTCATCTTCACAGACTGATCGAAAATGCAAAACCATGTCGGAGCAGGAATGGTAGTCGAGAAAAACTTGAAGGAAATCTTCATTGAAATAAAAAGGTTAGATATCAATTGCACGGTATTCCAAGCCGAACTATTGGGCATCATCATGGCTGTGGAATGGATAGAACTACATAAAAACTATACTTCAACTTATGCTATTCATGTTGACTCAAAAGCTGCAATTTTTGCCGTAGCTAATAAGAAAACTACCCATCCTCTCGCCACTCAAATCAGAGACAAGCTTATTACCCTCAACAAAACGAACAAGATTACTCTTCACTGGATTAAAGGACACACAGGACTTCAGGGGAACAAGAGAGCTGACTATCCTGCCGGGATTGCTGTCAGCTATAAATCTACAATAGACTACAAATCACCACCTCTAAATTATGCCAAACAAGTATTAACTGAATACTATAAAACAATTTGGAACTTCATATATATACCAGCTCCGAACAGTCCTTCCATACAAAATTATTCATTCCTAATAAACCACACAGACTGTCCTCATCTATCTGGCCCAACTTCATAACCACCCAGTTTATTACAAATCATGGTTGCTTTAAATCCTACCTCCATAAAATGAACATAATGGATTCACAACTCTGCAGCTGCCCAGAAAAATCTTCACAGACTGCTCGACACCTGTTGACTGAATGCACCACGTACTCAAGAGAATGACCAGCTGTGCTACGATCAACTCCCCTGCCAACGATTCTGAAATACCACTGGAACACTGTCGAAGTAACAGAATTCCTCAAGAAAATCTTCCATTCACTTCAATAATTTATCCATATGTTGTTATCATAACTGTAAATATCCCGTGATATACCTGTAGGTGAAACACGGGTTGTAAATATATTAGCTAAATAAAAATTAAAAAGCAATGAGCACGAGGACTTCCTTCCTCCAGTTACCCACAACAGCATGTACCCCATAGTGTATACAGAGCACTAAATATAGATAAAAATAAATAAAAATTATTAATAAGAATATGTCCTTCTGGCATTCAGCTGTGCGGGGACCTGTGTTGTCAGGCGGATACTACTGCCCGGGTACGTGACACTCCCACCCGCTGCTTCCTGGGTGGTTACTGACACGGGCTTTCGAGCATAGTCGCACATGTAGGAGGTCCATCTCCGAGCAGCATGCACATGAAAACTTTTGAAATGGTCTACAACTGACCCTCGAAAATACAATAAAAAATAAAGAGGGGACCATGGCCACATGACCCTTTTAGTTGCCTTCTATGACAGGCAGGGATTACCTGTTTATGTATTCAGCCTCTCCCATCCACAGGAGGTCCAACACATTATACCAAACCGCAATCCCTGTCCGCGCCTAGGTCGCCCCTTTAGGTCACCTCTTACGACAGACAGGGGATACCGCGAGTGTATTCTACATGTGCATCCCCCACCCGCAGGGGATAGTTTCAAGTTTGGACTGCTGTTTGGACTTCATCAATGTTTTAAATTAAGATTGTAAATTGTAGCATACCAGAGTGTTTATTATTGGTTATATGTGTGCATATGTCTTCCAATTGTAGTGTGGCTGAAGATGACCCAATATATATGGGGTCGAAACTAGTCCCAGTTTTATAAGACAATATACAAGTTTATGGTATTGAATACGTGGCCCCTTCTCTACCATTTGATAATTACCAATCTTCATGAAATTCTGTTCAGCCATTTTCTCATGAAGCACACATGCATGCACCTCCCCCCCCCCCCCCCCCCACACACACACAAATATGACAAATTTAAAAATTACATTTCTTCTTATTCTGAACATAACTACCACACAAATACAAACTTTTAAAAATTCTGACTGAAGTAAAGACAACATTCTTATTTTATTTATGTGAATATGTAATGAAACAAAATGTATTTTCTGAAGATGAAGAAAAAGGATACTGGGAGAATTTCCCTCATGGTGGATATCTGAAATAAGATTCCTCAGGTGTGTTCGATGGCACTTGAATACCCATGGATTCATTGGTTTGCTTCCTGAACGGTTTACGTCAGCAGTTTCAGATGTCATCTGATCAACTTCAAAGAGTCCTTGAGGTTCACCATCAATTTCAATGCTCCCAGAACGTCTGATACGTATGTGCCTGTAAAATGAGAAGAGTTAACTTATTACTAACAGTTCATTTTTATAAAATTTCAAGTCACTTCATATAACTTCATATAACTTTCAGACTTGCAGGATACCAGTGCTTTGCTACGGTTTTAAACTGGAAGTTATATTTCAAAATTTTAAATTTTGGGTAGTTTGCTGTCTATTGAACCTGTAAATACACCCTCAGTTTGTATGTCAAACTGTTTTGGAGGAATGATTACATATTTTCAGATTTAACAATCATTTGAACCCCACAAAATTGAAATGTTTTAAAACCCATCTTATTTAACATTTAGGACGTAGAAGCAAAAAACATGTGAAATTTTTACTTCATACATCAAACAGTAACAGAGGAAGGAATATCTTGTTTTAGGGGTAGAATGTTTTTAAAATATTTCTTACTTGACACCTAGGATATTTTGATTTTAATTCTCTACTTCTAATGGTTTGGGAAGAATGAATATTGGGGTTTTCAGAGTCAGTCCCCATCTAAAGCCCTTAGTGGAGAAATATTTTGAAGTATATTTGACACTTAAGACATAAAAACGAACATAGCCTTCTCGTAAAATAACAACTTCGTATGTCAATAGTTTAGGAGGGTTGAATAATTTCATTCCTGGAGTTTACCTCATTTAACCCCTTGGAGGTAGAATATCTTAAAATAATTCATATTTTACACCTAGGATATAATATGAAATATAGAATATTGTTTTTGTATATTAAACGGTTTCAAAGGAATTACGAGGGTAATCCCAAAAATAGGTCTCCTATTTTTCTATAAATACAGAACTCTGTTCATGTGGCTGTTGGTCACAATATTGTGAAGAGTGTTTCCCGCGTCGCATATAAACATGCGCACGCTGCGCCGAGGCACTCAGTCTGGGCTTGGCAGCCGTTGAGAATGGAGCTCCCATTGGATGTTACCGCCAAGTGCAAAGTGCGCGCAGTTATTTGGCTTTTGAACGTAAAAGGTACTGAACCAATTGAAATCTATTGCCAATTGACGGAAGTGTATGGTGAGTCATGCATGGATGTCAAAAAAGTTTGTAAGTGGTGTAGAGAGTTTGCAGCCGGTCGGACTGAAATTCACGATGGACGGATGAACAAAGGAGCGGAAGACCGTCAATTTCCGTCGGGACAGTCTTGAAGGTTGAGCAAATCATGGGTGAAGATCGGCGGATCACCCTGGATGATCTCTGCACTTTGGTTCCTGATATGAGGTTCACAACTTCTTGAACAGCATGGCGGCAAGCTGGTATGACATGGGCATACAAAAACTGTCACAGTGTCTACAAAAATGCATCGACCGAAATGGTGATTATGTAGAAAAATAGCTAAATGTTCAAGCTGTAAAATGATGTAAACCATAGTAAAAATAAACAGGTCTATGTATTTTTACAAAAATAGGAGACCTATTTTTGGGATTACCTTCGTAATATTTTTGTTTCAGCACCTTAATCCCCATTGTCCGACTCATTGGCTGAATTGTCAGCGTACTGGCCTTCGGTTCAGAGGGTCCCGGGTTTGATTCCTGGCCGGGTCGGATATTTTAACCTTAATTGGTTAATTCCAATGGCTCGGGGGCTGGGTGTGTGTGGCATATTCAACATTAGAAATCATCCTAGGTAGGGCCCTCACCTTCACAGATATTCAGGTCGCCTAATAGGCCGTCTACTAGAAAAAGACCTGCACCAGGCCTCACTGGAGGCCATACACCATAATAATTATTATTATTAATCCCTATTTAACTCCCTAATGTGTTAACTTCTTTTCCAAATCTTCTACTATTTAACATCTACAATATCATTTGAAATCTTAACTTTGTAAGTCAAACGGTTTCACAGAAAGCAATATTTTTGTCATCAGCACTCATCCTTCCCAGACAAAACCCCTAGGGTTACATTGTTTAAAGATCACTTAATATTTAAAATCTATGACACAGAGGATGAACCATCATGTGCAATGACACCCTTGTGTGTCTAGTAGTTTCAGAGAAATGACTAATTTTGTCATCAGGTCTAAACCCCCAGTCAAAACCCCTGAGAGGTGTATGGTTTTAAGACCCCTTATTATTTAAAATCTAAGACATATAGGAGCAACCCTCATGTGGAATTTTACCTTCTTAATCAAATGGTTTCAATGAAATGAATAATTTGGTCATCACTACTCAGCCCCAGATAAAAGCCCTAAGATTATATTGTATAAAGACCACTTCTTATTTAAAATTTAAGGCACAGAGGAGCAATAATCATGTGAATTTTCAACTTCGTGTGCCTAGTAATTTCAGAAAAATGAATGTTTTTGTCATCACGTCTCAACCCGCAGTCAAAACCTCTTAGGGGTGTATTGTTTAACACCAATTTCATTTAAAATCCAAGATATACAGGAGGAAAACACGTGAAACTTTAACCCCTTAGGGGTGTACCATTTTCAGAACATGTTGAAATATGTGTTCCATTATTTGTGTTGGAGAGTATTTATGCTAAATTTTCAAGAAAATTCAACCAAAAATGAGGATTGTCAGTTCAAAAGGTGCTATTCCAAAAAATAAATCAGCATTTCGTCCACATGCATTAGTAGTTTAATATTATCAATTGCCATGAGTAATCCAGACCAGAAAGATGTAATTCCTTAAAAGTTGTACCAATCCCAATCATAGTTGCATTCCATGAGCCTTTTATTGTACGTTTCTTGCACTTTCCCCACAACTTTTTTTTACAGGTTGCTTTACATTGCACCGACACAGACAGGTCTTATGGCGATGATGGGACAGGAAAGTTTCCAGTTTAAATGGTCGAATTTTGGTCGACAATACTAGGAAAGTTACTGCACAATTCACACTTTGCAATTCCTTCTTCATAGCGCAAACACGGTAGTAATGCAAGCCATGATTGCTGAAATTTTTGTTTGCCTGATAATTGAAATTTCAACGTATTTTTTATGTTTGACTTACCTCAACTTGAACACCATAAATTTCACACTTGTCACTGTCGTCCTGAATACTACAATCGGCATTTCCATCAAGTGTTTTCTCACGTTCACTCGCTTCTGTATCTCTTTGTGTTACATTTACAGGCCTACTTATGAAGGAATCTGAAACATCGGTCAATTTGTGTGGCTTTGTTCGTTTCATTTTGCCACTTTTCTCAAGTATAACACGGAAACCCAAAACACGTAATGGACTACAACAAATCACCAGTGTTAAATGGTAAATGGCTTCAGAGTTCGTGGGCTTTGATGTCTGATTACAGTTGGGTTGTTCATGAACTAAAAAATTCATTCAAATATTTTGAACGGGTTGTTCATGCGAGCATACAGCATGTTAGAGGACGAAAACCTAAGCAAGCACCATCTATTGTAAAATGTACATACCAGCTCATGCCGCTAGTGCTGTTGCTAAGATAGCTCATAATAAACTACCTCCTTCATTTGAATGACAAGGTAAGCTTGCTCGCGAATGGCCAATGGTGTACAGTGTTAATGGTCACATGACAGCACATCTCCTCTCACACTTCTCAACTGGGGGAGAAGGGGTTATACAAAATTAGAAAGCTTATCTGCCTCTCGTAGATACCATTTCTTCACTTATGCAGTCTGGCAACATCATTGGGTAGCTGTTTTCTACTCGTGTTCATAATAAAGTAACTCGTTCATTTGAACAAAGTGCCCCGAGAGCTCTTTCTATGAATGAAAGTTTTATGGCCATATAAATACATATGAAGTCTTACAATTCTGTTTAAACAGAATTTTGTCAGTGATTCATGTCTCTGTCTACAGTAAATGGCATGGTACATGGTACCACACGGCTCCCCGCAACGAGAGCATACACAGTCTGAGTCAGGATGATGAAACGTTGATCTTCTGCATAACTTACGGTGGAAACCATGCACTGCGAACCTAATCACAGTGTGACGCAGCTCGTAATTTGCTCGTTTCCAGTCTTGCAAGAACTTTGCATCAGTGGTGAAGAAGTCGTCCCAGATTTCCGCTCTCTTTGCCGATAAATCTTGTAGGGCATTAGTGTAGCTGGAAGAAACAGCTTGAACTCTAGTTCCTCTATGTAGCATAATTCCCTGGCTAGCATGTATACAAGATGGGATGGCATGAATTTTGACAAGCAAAGGGCCTTTTTGAGAAAAGTTGATTTTACACTTTTGATATCTAATAATTGTTTCTTTGTGAGATATGTCCAAATGTTTTCTAGAGCATATGTAACGATTGGTGATACCTTCACATTGAACAGCTTAACCCTACGTGGGCCAAGGGAGGGTCAATTTATGTCCACACTTTAGAACTATTATTACCGAGCTCGATAGCTGCAGTCGCTTAAGTGCGGCTAGTATCCAGTATTCGGGATATAGTAGGTTCGAACCCCACTGTCGGCAGCCCTGAAAATGGTTTTCCGTGGTTTCCCATTTTCACACCAGGCAAATGCTGGGGCTGTACCTTAATTAAGGCCACAACCGTTTCCTTCCCACTCCTAGGCCTTTCCTGACCCATCGTCGCCATAAGATCTATCTGTGTCGGTGCGACGTGAAGGAACTAGCAAAAAGAAAAAAAAAAAAAAAAAAAAAAACTATTGTTATTATTATAGTATAGAACATGTTCAGACCATAGTGTTCTCATTTTGTGTCAGAAATAGAATAAAGTTAACGATACAATAAAGACAATGATGTTTTGTTTGTTTGTTTGTTTGTTTGTTTGTTGAAAACCTAATTATATGGACTAAATTTCGAAGTGGTCACAAAATAGCCCTACCTGGGTCCAACTTGTATTTTTTTTTTTTTTTTTTAAGTTATAAACTTATGTATAACCAAATGTGGAACATCGTGCTGCAAACATAATTGGATTGCAGAACAATATCATCATGTCAATAGAAGCCATCCTTGAGAAGAAAATCTCCAAAACAACGTAGAATCAGCAGCAGCCATCAGGGAAAGGGAGATGTCATACATGTAGCACAGTGTCGCAGAAAGAGTGAAAAACTAAACAAATCGACAAACCACCATTGTTTGTGGAAAATGCAACTTGTATGTTTGTGAAAAACACAGTCAAAAGACGAACATATGCTATGAGTGTGTGAGTGAGGTGGATGAAGCTGAATGAAGATGTGAATGATGTGTAAGAATTTGTTCAAGTATTAACCTTCATAAATTAATTTAAACTATGTATTTAAATTATGTATTTGTTTATTATTATACTATATTTCTTACTTAATTCACTTAATAAAGAACTAATATTTATGCAAAAATTGTAAATACAACCATATGGGTAAAATATAACGGTGGACATTATTTAGCCCTCCCTTGGTCCAGCGTGTTATGAAAAGCTTGGTCCATCTAGGGTAAATAGCTGCTTCAAGGGATAATTTGCTGAGCTGCTTTATGTCATTCATTGATTATATTGCTGCATTTACCTTTTCTTTCACGTGTAGGGTAAATTCATTGCCCAGGCTGTGGAATGTTATGCCTAGATATTTAATCTTCATCACAGTAGATACCTGACATGACTTGTAGAGAAAGACTGCTTGCTTTCTATCTCTTCTAAAGGACATCGACAAGGTCTTTCCCTCGTTTAGGAAGAGTTTATTTCTTTCGGCCCAGTCTATCAGTTGATTGAAGGATGTTTGAAGCGTTTCCTGTGACGTTGACCTTAACACCATATCATCCGCATAGATGTCTATTTGGGCTTATTTGGATTTTCTGAGTACACGGACTGTTTCCATGACATCACCTCATAAACTACCTTGTTCATTTGAACTAGTTGATTTGAACGACTCAAGGCGACGAATGGTATCGAATGAACTAGTTCAAGCAAATGAACTAACTGGACCCATCCCTATGTCTGATGCAACGTTGTTAATTTTCCCTAACCGCACAGGAATGAAAACAACTGCGTTTGTAATGCGCGAACCATTCAATACCAAGATACTGTAATTAAATTAGAAGTATAAATAATGTTCAGTGAAAATACAAGAATTGATAAACAAATCATTCCGTATGTTTTATATGCAAAGAATGAATTCCACGAGAATTTATCAGCACTGCTTTGGCGGCAATGGTTGAGGAACAGCTAGTCATGGGAAGGAAGGTGGTAATGTAGTGTTTGCGGAATTATTTAACGTAGTAGTTCTCTGCATTTCTCCATAACTCTGGTCTGATCCTCGTATCCGGCTACCGATAACTAGACCTGGGAGCGAAGTGAGTAATACTGCTGAGTAATCCCGTTGTAGCGGTAGAGTGCACCACCGAACCCCTCCGCTTACAAATGAAAGTACTGCGGAGGACCAGAGCACAGTGTAGCACACGACACATGTTTAACAAGGGGAGGCCACGACATTCGGATCACAGATTATGTTCAAAAACTATGTACACTTTTAGTAGTCCATTAGGACAACATAATACGCAAGTAGTAAGGCATACTATGTAGGCCAGCCCTGTCCAAGGCAGCGCCCAAAGTGCCCTTTTATGGCGCCCTTCGCAATTAATTTCCAAATTAAATTTTATTTAATATTTGAAAACAATACTTTTGAATTTCAATAAATATTCTTACTTTTCTCTTAAAAATACTGTCCTCAAAGTCAGGAAATTTGTTATATCCGTACCTCCAAATACACAAAGAGCTTTGAGTAAGCCATAAATGTAATCTAGGCCTAACTGACTCGTGTCCGCAATCAGTGAAGAGATAGAAGAAAGGTTCAGAAAGAGAGCTATTCGACATGTAAGTAGCTGCAACAAAGGGAAATCCTCCACAAAACTCTCACTGTGGGGGGGGTGGCTAGCGCCAGGTATAAGGCCCTCTCTACTCACGGAGCCAAATATAGCTGCAAATTTATTCTGCCAAACAGAACCGCTTCCTTATGATTCACTTGATTGCAATGCCATAAACTACCTACCATGACAGAGTTTCACCAGGACGACAATGGGACACCCAATTTGCCCACAAAGTAACTTTAATCCCAACACAGCTGTGCCGTAAACAATGAACAAACAATTATGAAAGTCTTGCAATTGGAATGTTCCCAGTTCCTAGCTTTCAGGCGAACATTCAGTATTACTTGTGAGCTTATGCAGGGCTTATGGAATTCGTTTTGAGTGCCTTGTGTTGTGATAAGTTGATTGTACAACATGTTTCGTGTCCTTTTTTTCATTACTATTTAAACTTTAAATTATTCAGTTTATAGTCCGTTATATTTCATTAAACATAACTCTTCTTAAGATGGCTAAAAGGCAAAGAAATTATAACTTTAACAGTAAATGGGAGGACCAGTATTGCTTCATTGAAAACAAAGAAAAGTCTGTGTGTTTCTGTGTAATGCTAGCATGTCTGTTCCTAAAAGAAGTAATGTACAGCGACATTTTTTGACTAATCACAAAAAATTTGACAGTGAATTTCCTGTTAATTCTGAACTAAGAAAACACAAAGTGAAAGACCTAAAATCTAAATTAGCATTGCAACAATGTGCATTTAAGAAGCCAGTTCAGCAAACGCGTAACGTGACAATAGCTTCTTACAAAGTTTGTTACATCCTAGCTAAAAGGAAAAAAGCTTTCAGTGATGGGGAAGTAGTGAAAGAAGCTATGCTAAATGCCGCTGAATCTCTGTTCGAATCTCACAAAGATAAATCTGAATTGATATCTTTAATCAAAGGACTTCAGTTGTTTCACCAAACTGTTGCTAGGCGGGTTGAACAAATTTCTAATAATATGGTATCTCAGTTACATAAGGATTTGAAATCGTGTGAACATTTTTCACTCCAGTTTGATGAAAGTGCTGATATGTCTGACACTGCTGAGTTGTGTGTATTTGCTAGAATGGTTTTTAATGATTTTACAGTAAAGGAAGAATTTGTCAAGCTATTGCCACTTCATGGATGTACTAGGGGAGAAGACATATTTAATGCTTTTGTTAAATTCACCAAAGAGAGTAACTTACCACTGTCAAATCTTGTCGCTATAACAACAGATGGGGCACTGTCTATGACTGGTAGAAATAATGGATTTCTTTCTCTTTGCACTAAGGATGAACCATTTCCAAAATTTCTTTCTTATCGTTATATTATTCACCAAGAAGCTTTATGCACAAAGGTTTTAAAGTTCGTTCATGTCATGAAAATTGTAACTCATGTCATGAATTATATAAGATTGTCATCTACTCATCATCGATTGTTCAGAAATATTTTAAGTATGTCAGATTCGGAGTATGGTGACGTCATCCTTCATGCAGACGTAAGGTGGCTTAGTAGGGAGGAAAACACTCGAATGGTTTTGCTGCCTGTTGGATGAGATAAGAGACTTTATGAAATCATCTCCTGGTAAATATTATCACGAACTTTATGATATATCTTGGCTAATCGAATTAGCATTCTTGGCAGACATCACCTCAAAATTAAGTGAGTTAAATCTCGAATTGCAAGGAAAAGATCATAATATTTCAGGCATGATAAGTATTGTCAATGCATTTGAAAAGAGACTTAAGGTATGGATTGTCCATTTAAATAGAAATCCCTTTCACATTTTCCAAATTTGAAATCTATGGCAGATACAGTAAATGGTGGCAAGCGTGATTTTTCATCTCTTGCTAAACATCTTGAAACTCTTGGGTCCAAATTTGGTAGCAGATTTAGCCAGTTTTCAATGTTTGAACCAGTGATCATGTTTGTCAATAATCCCTTCGCTTCTATTGACGTTTGTGAGCTTGGAGGGAGGGTGTGTGAAATATTTGAAAATTATAATCGTGAAGAATTAGAAATGGAAATTTTAAGCCTTCAGTCAGACCTTTCTTTGAAATCCTCCTACGCAACATGTGGCAATTTCTGGACTCTAGTGGACGGTAAAAAATATCCCATTACCTGCAGTGTTGTTCTGAAGATGCAATCTTCTTTTGGTTCAACCTATCTTTGTGAATAATCTTGACCATGATGGTCGGGATTGGATCCGTATTTACTGCTATCTTTGTGAAGTCGCGTTTTTTACTATGAACATAATAAAAAACAAATACCGATCCTGCCTGACAAACTCACACCTGGAAGACGCGTTAAGAGCAGCCTGTTCCAGTTACACACCAGACTTTCCTCAACTTGCAGCGAGCATGCAGTGCCAGATTTCACATTAATTATGAGAGTAAATATATTTTCATATAATTTTTAATTCTAGATTTATTATTATTATTATTGTTATTATTATATAGTCGTTGTAGTACCGATAACAGTAGTCGAATTAGTGGAATCGTAACTGGCGCCCACATACCCTTAGTTATCTTGTGAATGTGCTCGCGTAGAAACAAACGTTAGACAGCCCTGATGTAGGCATTCACGAGAAAATCGCAAGAGAAGTTTCCGCATCGAATATGACCGGTGTGTTGCGATCACAAGCATGAGATGGGCGGCGGCCGAGTGGTTAGCATTCCAACTCCGCAATCGCTGAATCGAGTCCTGCCCTTCGTTTTTTTCAATAATGGTCATATTCTTTCATATTTATTGCAGGTCAAAGCGTCCAGATGCAAAGCCGTTACAGGTACCTTACCCAATTTCACTGTTAGGTATGAGGGATTTCGCATGACAGGCAACCATTTTCAGGAAAACTTTATGCATTTGGCTGTTTACTTGTTGATAATTATAAATAATACATTTTTGTAATATGTATGAAATAATATGACGGGTGTTGAAAAAACTATGAGTGGGACTTGATCCAGCAATTACGGAGCTGGAACACTGTCCACTGACCGCCGCCATCTCGTGCTCATGATCGCAATGCACCAGTACATATTTGACACGAAAAACTCTCTTGCAATTTTCTCGAGAACACCTAAGTAGGACGCCTTACTACTTGTACATTATGTTATCCTAATAGACTGCTAAAAGTGTACAAAGTTTGAAGACAATCCGTGATCCAAACATCGTGGCCTCCCCTTGTAAGGGTACTGCATCTGTGTTTAATCTGTGCTTATCAAATTTGAGTCTATATTTCCTCCGCTTGTAAAGCCTATATTAGATAGTAATTGTGGTATTAGTTTGATATTTAATCCCATTTTTAGATGGCATTTGTGTTTTTAGTATATTTAAAGGAATTTAAATACATATTTACAGAAATTTATACCACAAATGCCATGAAAACTGTCTGATGCATAGCATTTCTTTGAAATTACTGATAATAAGAATCAGCAAAATGCAAATTTTGCAGTTGCGGTTGAATTTACGCGACGGGTAGTGGTGTATAAAATTTGTGGGATCATATCAAGAGGCATCACAAGGATGAAATGAGCAGGTCGGCTTCTCCAGCAGAAAACAATATTGCTGTATTCAGCAAAACAGTTATGTTGTGAGAAAAGGCCAATGAATAGACGGATGAAATACCTTTACATTGTCATACCAATGACGTGTTTAACACGTTGGGTGCCACGTGCCGCCATATGGCGTCACGGTGGTCTTCAAATTAGAGATGGCGGCACACCGTTCTTGAAATCAGAGTTGGCGTGACGCCATATGGTGGCACAGTTGAGTTTCAGGCGATGCACAATAGATAATCAGCTGTGACATCTATGCGCGTAAAATTGGTACTACGTGAAGGGCGACCTTCAGGGTCTATTCCAGCTATGTATTTTTACTCTATGCCTCCATGTGGCGCCACAGCATTCTTCCGAAGCCACTGACTGGCCAGTGGTCATTGTCACAGGTGAAAGCGCGCCAGGCATTGTTTATTCCTCGTTTATGTACGTATTATCACTCAGTTTATATAGTTGTGCAAAATATAAAAAATGGAAGATATTGGTAATAATCTTACGAGGGAACACACACGTGTTACACTCGGATTCGGTTGAAATTTGGTAGGAATATTCGTGGGAGGCAGTAGAATGCTAAGGTGAAAACTGCATGTACCCAGCGCAAGTTTAAACGGCAAAATTGAACAAATAAATAGTCATAAAATTAGAAGTGCCGCGGGAGTATTGGGGTGTGGCGGAGAGGTAGGGAGGAGCGAAGCAGCGGACGTGAACCAACCGGGCTGCGTCGAGCTGAGCTAGCAGCCAGGTAGCGTATAGTTAGCTTGTTCCCCTTAACTTCCCGATCAGATGTGCAAAACGTAAATATGAAAATAGCACATGAAACAAGTGTACAAAGGATGATGTTTGAACAACGATGCCAATAAGGTTTGAAAAATTACAACGAGTAACAAGAACTCGGGCGTGCCGAGATGCATATTTTCATTGTTTGGAGTTATCAGAAAACTGTTCACAACAATATGTAATGTAATATAAGTACTTGTTTTGCATTTTACTAGTTTTTCATAAATATTGCGTTAATTTGAATTAGCAAATAAATATCCCGTATTTGAAATTCGTATTGCACATTCCATGACAAAAAATTCTGTGACACCATATGGCATCACACATGACCATGGTATGGTGAGATAAAATTTACTTAGTACATCATATAAATACATCCCAAGATTATATAAACAGACTACAACACGTAAAATTGCTTTGGCACCAGCGGAATGCAATTCAGAAACATGCCTGGCACCAGTGGAATAGTGTGCTATAATCGGCTTGGCACTCAACGTGTTAAACATGCTGCTACAGTATATTCACTCAGTACAACCAGGTGAGGTGATGACGTCACAACAATTGCTACGCTCCGTCCCCACCTCCACCAATAACTAATCATGTGTAATGGAACTCGATTTGTTACAATATGTCCACATGAAAGGCTACTTGTTCAATGGATTACGATGTCTGTCACGACCGCTAGGCAGCTCTCATGCAGAAAGGAAACCTCAAGTTCCAAGGTATGAAGTGCCAATTACAGAATTCAAGACTGCCAAAAACAGTGAAAATGTTTATGGCAGATATTAGAATATATGAGCTACAGAAAGCATGCAAAACACCATATGACTTGTTACTTTATAAACTTACATGTAAGAGAATTCCAGTTTTCAAGTAACCAAATTTTCGAAACTGAATTTGAAAATGCTGGTGCCAGATAAACATTTTCAAACGCTATGACAACTGGGTGCCTGGTATTTTTCAACCCCTGGCTATGGGGTTCCTGTCAGGACAGCTAAAAGATGTATTGATCAGTATCGTGAAACAGGAACTTCCAGTAGATGCGTTGGTAGTGGATTGTTGCATGTTTCAATACCAGCCCAGGACAATGAGCTCATGAACCGATCACACCAAAATCCATTTCTGAATGTGGTGCAATAACAGACAATACTGGGTTTCCTAGCTGCTCGATGATTATTTCATTATACTTCTGGCTCATAGAAAAGAACCATGACCACTAAACAGAAGTTCTCTGATGAACATCAGCTCTACCACCTACCATTTGCCAAAGAAAATATCACTCATGACTGGGAAAATGTTACTTTCTCGGACAAATCTTACTTTTCCTCAGTAACAATGGCCTAGTACGAGTATAGAGAGTATCAGGAGTTCGATTCAAGCTCCTGTATGTTAAGGAGTCTTCCAGTAGTGGTCAAGTGTCTTTACCAGTATGGAGATGGATTTTCTTCCATGGATTATGATGATGATGATGATTATGCTGGTTGTTTAAAGTGGCCTAACATCTAGGTCATCAGTCCCTAATGGCATGAAATGAGACGAAATGTAATGATAATTTAAAATTCCAAAACCCATCCACTGACCAGAATTCTAAATGTGATGATGAAGAATGAATGGATGAATATGAATTTTAAAACAATCAGGGAATCCAAATCGCAATACTGAAAGCCAAAAATAATTCCTAAATTAATCCACTGACAAGAATTTAAAAAAAAAAAAGAGGCAATAAACAATGATTGTGAACTTAAAACAATCAGTGGATTCAATCCACAATGCCCCACCTTCCTAGAAACTATCTTAAAACAATAGTAGCCTATATACCGACCAAAGGTCTGCTTCCAAAGCACAATCCTAAATCGATGATGCTTGTTGTCTAAGAGGGGTCAAAAATCCAGGACAACGGCCCGTCATAATGGTACTTATCGCTAGGAAAGTAAGAACCATGGTATTTCTCATGTAGCGGACCTAATTATGAGTGACGTATAATTACGGTGTTCCACACATTGTGTTACTACTCACGGGTAATTTGATACGCACGGGTAAAACAGACCTATGGTGTTTCTCACATTACGGCACCACTCATAGGCAATGCAAACCCATGGTGTTCCACACACAGATGTACTAATCATAGGACTCATAGTATACCATGGTGTTCCTCACATAGGTGTACTAAACACAGGACTCGTACTATCCAGTAGTGTTCCTCACATGTTGTTGTTTGAGTCATCAGTGCATAGACTGGTTTGATGCAGCCCTCCATGCCACCCTACCATGTGCTAACCTTTTCATTTCTACGTAACTATTGCATCCTACATCTGCTCTAATCTGCTTGTTATATTCATACCTTGGTCTACCCCTACGGTTCTTACCACCTACACTTCCTTCAAAAACCAACTGAACAAATCCTGGGTGTCTTAAGATGTGTCCTATCATTCTATCTCTTCTTCTCGTCAAATTTAGCCAAATCGATCTCCTCTCACCAATTCGATTCAGTATCTCTTCATTCGTGATTCGATCTATCCATCTCACTTTCAGCATTCTTCTGTAACACCACATTTCAAAAGCTTCTATTCTCTTTCTTTCTGAGCTAGTTATCGTCCACGTTTCACTTCCATACAATGCCACGCTCCACACAAAAGGCTTCAAAAACATCTTTCTAATTCCAATATCAATGTTTGAAGTGAGCAAATTTCTTTTCTTAAGAAAGCTCTTCCTCGCTTGTGCTAATTTGCATTTTATGTCCTCCTTACTTCTGCCATCATTGGTTATTTTACTACCCAAGTAACAACAATCGTCTACTTCCTTTAAGACTTCATTTCCTAATCTAATATTTCCTACATCACCTGCCTTCGTTCGACTGCACTCCATTACTTTAGTTTTGGACTTATTTATCTTCATCTTGTACTCCTTATCCAAGACTTCATCCATACCATTCAGAAACTTCTCGAGATCTTCTGCAGTCTCAGATAAAATAACAATATCACCGGCAAATCTCAAGGTTTTGATTTCCTCTTCTTGGACTGTGATTCCCTTTCCAAATTTCTCTTTGATTTCCTTTACTGTCTGTTCTATGTAAACATTGAAAAGGAGAGGGGACAAACTGCAGCCTTACCTCACTTCTTTCTGGATTGCTGCTTCTTTTTCAAAGCCCTCGATTCTTATCACTGCAGACTGATTTTTATACAGATTGTAGATAATTCTTCGTTCTCGGTATCTGATCCCTATAATCTTCAGAATCATAAATAGCTTGGTCCAATCAACATTATCGAATGCCTTTTCTAGTTCTACGAATGCCATGTATGTGGGCTTGTCCTTCTTGATTCGATCCTCTAAGATCAGACGTAAAGTCAGTATTGTTTCACGTGTTCCTACATTTCTTCTGAAGCCACACAGTGGGTACTAATCATAGGCAACACCCAGATCCATGGTGTTTCTCACACTGGTATCTAATCGCAGGCAATGTAAGCTCGTGGTGTTCCGCATATAGTGGTACAAATCACGGGTACTGTGAAAACCCATACTGATTCACCCGCTGTTGCTACCAATCACAAACCTATTGTGTACCTAAAGTAGTAGAACTACTCACAAGTAAGGGCGACCCATGGTGTTCCTTGCGTGATGGTATTACTTTTTTGCTAACTGCTTTACGTCGCACCGACACAGATAGGTCTTATGGCGACGATGGGTCAGGAAAGGCCTAGGAAAGGGAAGGAAGCGCCCGTGGCCTTAATTAAGGTACAGCCCCAGCATTTGCCTGGTGTGAAATTGGGAAACCACGGAAAACCATCTCCAGGGCTGCTGACAGTGGGGTTCGAACCCACTATCTCCCGGATACGAGTCACAGCTGCGCGCTCCTACTAACCGCACGGCCAACTCGCCCGGTGTGATGGTATTAATTACAAGTAGTACCATGGTTTTTGCTGCCATTTCTTGATGGATACATTACTTTTGTATCCATCTCTTGGCACAGGCCAGTGTAGCTTTCACCGAAGTCCCAGTCTCATCTATGGCTGTGACAATATGGAAGCTGCTGGGGTATGGGTAGTGCTGAGTAATGACATTCAGAGCACAACTAGTGCATCTGAGTGTTATGAAAGGTGTTGCTCATAGGGTCAGTCGTGCTGCAATAGCACTTTCTGACCCAGTGAGGAAAGCAATGGCAAACTACCTCACTCCTCGTCTTGCTTAGTACGCTTCATTTTGGTCCTGCCATTGGTTTTTGCGGTTTCCTTATAACCGCATAACCTTTGGTGGTGCTATTTGAGGATCCAACCAGCATCTGGGCTGATGACCTAACAGACAGTCAGACCATGGTTCTAGTTCTATCATCCCTTGGTCGCCCCTTTCAGTTGCCTCTTACAACATGCAGCAGATACCGTGGGTGTATTCTTCATCTTCATCTCTCACCCACAGGAGGTTGTGTATTTGGTCCGCAAGTGCTATTTTATTTCGCTGAAGTCCCCTGTCCTCCTCCTGGGACATGCCACGTGAGAGTATCACCTCTCTCCCTGCTAATGCCAGCGTAGGTTCATGGCACGGACTTTGAATGCATCACATGACTGCAGTTTATAAATCTTGGCGTTGAATAAAGTGGAAATGGAACCATTTCCTTTCAAAGGCTTCACAAGATACAAGGTCGGCTAGATGCAACCGAATACCTTCATATGATGAGTGATATTACGGTCCCATCAGTGTGGTATCTAACCTGAAGGGGTAATTCACTTTCAGCAGCACCCATCTCCCATACACATGTCCGCGATGATCCAAAGATGGTCCGCCAAATAGGACAAAATCAATCTTATAGACTGGCCCCGTTGCAGCCTGGATCTCAGCCCAATCGAAAACATGTGGGCTGACAAAAAGTGAGTCATAAAGGTGAACTGGCCTGAATAAACCCCAAGATGACCTTTGGGATCCAGCCCTCGATGCTTGGGAGTAGGTTGCCCAGAGCGAGCAGTATATTGCTCATTTCATGATTTCTATTTCTCACAGACTTCATTTTTTTGCAAGTTGTTTAACGTAGCACCGACGCAGATAGGTCTTGTAATCTATAATCTTCATTTCCGTATTGACGAATTGCACAATTAAAAATAGGAGAGGATTTCCACCAATCAATACTTATTTACTGCATATATTAAGCTACAGGACCGGTTTCGACCTCATATACAAGGTCATCTTCAGCTGAACCATAAATACATATTTATATAATGAAGTTTTGATTAAGATAGTGTTGTTAAAGGAATGCTATATGATGATGATGTACATTTAATCACATACAAATGGGGCATGTCTTAGAGTGAACTGGCGTATATGTCATTCTGTACAATATTGCAACTGTATGTCTAAAATATTATGTTGAAGGTCTTATATATATATATAAAAGTTAGTTTAAGTAAAGATATGTTTTATACACTAATATATATAAGTTAGTTTAAGTAAAGATATGTTTTATACACTAATTTTAAGACCTTCAACATAATATTTTAGACATACAGTTGCAATATTGTACAGAATGACATATACGCCAGTTCACGCTAAGACTTGCCCCATTTGTATGTGACTAAATGTACATCATCATCATATAGCATTCCTTTAACAACACAATCTTAATCAAAGCTTCATTATATACACTGACTGACAGAGCAAATGCAACACCAAGAAGGAGTGGTTCGAAAGGGATGAAAGTTGGGGAAAAAGCAGAGACGGCACGGTCGAATAATTGATGTTTATTTCAAACCGATATGCAGGTTACACAATGCGCACGGCATCGACTCAGTAGGATGTAGGACCACCGCAAGCGGCGATGCATGCAGAAACACGTCGAGGTACAGAGTCAATAAGAGTGCGGATGGTGTCCTGAGGGATGGTTCTCCATTCTCTGTCAACCATTTGCCACAGTTGGTCGTCCGTACGAGGCTGGGGCAGAGTTTGCAAACGGCGTCCAATGAGATCCCACACGTGTTCGATTGGTGAGAGATCCGGAGAGTACGCTGGCCACGAAAGCATCTGTACACCTCGTAGAGCCTGTTGGGAGATGCGAGCAGTGTGTGGGCGGGCATTATCCTGCTGAAACAGAGCATTGGGCAGCCCCTGAAGGTACAGGAGTGCCACCGGCCGCAGCACATGCTGCACGTAGCGGTGGGCATTTAACGTGCCTTGAATACGCACTAGAGGTGACGTGGAATCATACGCAATAGCGCCCCAAACCATGATGCCGCGTTGTCTAGCGGTAGGGCGCTCCACAGTTACTGCTGGATTTGACCTTTCTCCACGCCGATGCCACACTCGTCTGCGGTGACTATCACTGACAGAACAGAAGCGTGACTCATCGGAGAACACGACGTTCCGCCATTCCCTCATCCAAGTCGCTCTAGCCCGGCACCATGCCAGGCGTGCACGTCTATGCTGTGGAGTCAATGGTAGTTTTCTGAGCGGACGCCGGGAGTGCAGGCCTCCTTCAACCAATCGACGGGAAATTGTTCTGGTCGATATTGGAACAGCCAGGGTGTCTTGCACATGCTGAAGAATGGCGGTTGATGTGGCGTGCGGGGCTGCCACCGCTTGGCGGCGGATGCGCCGATCGTCGCGTGCTGACGTCACTCGGGCTGTGCCTGGACCCCTCGCACGTGCCACATGTCCCTGCGCCAACCATCTTCGCCACAGGCGCTGCACCGTGGACACATCCCTATGGGTATCGGCTGCGATTTGACGAAGCGACCAACCTGCCCTTCTCAGCCCGATCACCATACCCCTCGTAAAGTCGTCTGTCTGCTGGAAATGCCTCCGTTGACGGCGGCCTGGCATTCTTAGCTATACACGTGTCCTGTGGCACACGACAACACGTTCTACAATGACTGTCGGCTGAGAAATCACGGTACGAAGTGGGCCATTCGCCAACGCCGTGTCCCATTTATCGTTCGCTACGTGCGCAGCACAGCGGCGCATTTCACATCATGAGCATACCTCAGTGACGTCAGTCTACCCTGCAATTGGCATAAAGTTCTGACCACTCCTTCTTGGTGTTGCATTTGCTCTGTCAGTCAGTGTAAATATGTATTTATGGTTCAGCTGAAGATGACCTTGTATATGAGGTCGAAACCGGTCCTGTAGCTTAATATATGCAGTAAATAAGTATTGATAAACGCCTGAAAAGCCATACATCTAATTTTTGATCTGATTACTGGATACTGGCCGCACTTAAGCAACTGCAGCTATCGAGCTCGGTTCACAGATTTCAAGCGGTAATCAAAAGTGAAGGCACTTCATATGAGTTGTTAGATGAACTCGTGGAGTGGTTTGGATTCCACGTAAAAATATATCTTCAGGCTGCTGTAAAAAATAGCGTCCAGTAGTCATTAACTCACTACAGTGAGATATTCTTGTTCCATTAGAGGTCACTTAGCCACCACCTCCAACAGATAACTGTTCCTCATTAAAATTGTTAGTGTAGTCCAAAAAGCATCTGCTCAAAAGTTGTTCTAGCCAGTGATTTAATAAAAAAAAAAAAAAGGTAACGAGCACTGGGTGGATTCAAACCACTGCAATATTGCCAATATACAGTGCCCTACCAGCTCAGCTACTACACACCACTATTTGGAGAGGTTGTGTAACATCCACTTAGTGATGAGGTATGTTATTAATGGGTATATCAGAAAGACATCTGCTCCATTACCTTCTAGAAACAATTTCCTGTATTATTTGTTGTTTATGTGTTACGCGTTGATCTAGAAATCAGATCTCAGTGATGTCTACAAACCAGATACTGTGTATTCTTTCATTTCATGGCCAGTTCTGTACAGGTTTATCCTGATTGGTAGATTTCTAATGTGGCGGATTCTTTGATTTTAGCTAGCGGAAAAACTTTGTTGGGTTGAGTGTGTATTCATAATCTATAAGTTTCATGCCCGTACTGATTTTTGATATTCACAGATATGAAGTTTTGAAGCTTCCACCTAATCAATACTTCATTTATGTATTGTTATTTTACAGTATCGGTTTCGACCTTGTAAAGGTCATCTTCAGCTGACTAACATGTAATTAAAACATCACTGATACAATAAGAATGTCACATAGTATAGGTAAAAACATTGTAAATTTGCAAATATTATTCGACCTAGCTTAATCAACCGTCTACGTTAAATGATATGAGAATTAAAACCTAACATTACTATTATGTACATGGATGATGTATGTTTAAATTACAATGTTCTTAAGTTATGAACGTTCATTATTCTACATTAATACTTATAGCTAGATTGAATAAAACATTTTGAGGCACAAATGAGTTCATACGGCGTATTGTATTTATGTAACTATGTTATACCACGTGATCAGCCGTATTTGTCTATTAATGGTATAATGGTGTAAGTTTTTTGAAGTAATGTAAACACTTATGTTGAGGTCAAAGTTGTTGTCTGGTATTTGATGATGTGGAACTTCGTCGATCTATATTTGAATGCTTGCAGTCCATGTTAAATTTTTTTACATAAAACTTAGTAGAATTTGTATAAAATATTATGGATAGATCGTTAGTCTTACAACGTGCTTCCCTTGGGCTTTATGTTATCTATTTTTGTTAAAGTGTAATTACATGTTGCTTGCTTTTGACATGCACTAGCCTTGCGTCTTGGGTGGTGTGCTAAGTCCCAACTGATGAGCCTAACTTGGCACACGAGGGCGAAACGCAGGCAACCAAGAATGAGTTAGCTGGAAAATTTATAATGTCCAATAACGGACCATTATATTGGTATTATATCATATGTTATACGATTAGCGAGAAAGCTCCTTCTTCATTTTGTGTTGTTGGACATATTTAGTACTGCTGTTGTTGACTCTTGGTATGTGCTACTCGGGAGCACGTCGTGCACGAAAGAGTACTACTGGACTATGACATATAAGCCACTATTGCTTTGTTTATGCACAGGGAGTAAGCTGGTAGTACATTGTACCATGTGTCGCACAGCACACGAGAGCTGGTGGAAGAGACAACTGCAGTACATGCTAACAGTACTGTGGTCGATACACCATGGAATGCTCATTCGTGTACTACACAACGAAATGTGCAGAACTCCAGTGATAATGTTGAACCTGAATTGCAAGGTAAGGATGGTGTTATGTTCCCTAGTCAGACTAACAGCTCTTTAATACTACGCGATGTGAATAATTTTGCGGATAAGTACCTGTCTAAAACATTTCCATTTCAGAGATATTTGGATCTGAAATTAATACCGATGACTCGGGTGTACAACCTTGGCCACCCAGACAGCGTACGTGTATTACATCGGACGTTGTCGTCCACAGCCTCTCCTTCCTTGCATTTGCATTTCCATCACCTTTTTTGGCATTCTTTCATCACTCATTTGCTTTATGTGCACAAACCATCTTAGTCGGCTCTTCTCTATTCTATCATTCCTTTTTTCCACTCCAATTTCTTCCTGGATTTTCTCACTCCTTATTTTGTTTCATCTACTCTTCTGTATCATACTCCTCAAGAACTTCATTTTGGATGCCTGTATTCAACTCTAATCCTTCTTTGTCACTGTTCAAATTTTTGCTCCGTAAGTTGTTTTGGGTACATAATACATCTTGTACATAGTTTTCTTTGCTTCCATTGGCACATCTTTGTCCCATAACATATTTCTTACACTATGATAGAAACAGCTTCCAGCTTAAATCCTCTTACTAATCTCAGCATCCAGTCGAGCATTCTCCATTAATTCACTCCCCAGGTATTTGAACATCCCCACTACTTCCAGGGGCTTGCCTGCAAGTCTAATCTGACCTTATCCTTCTTTCTTCCCTCTAGTCATAACAAGAGTTTTACTCTTTTCTACACTTATTTTCAATCCGCATTCTTCGATCTTCCTGTTCACCACATCCAACTGTTCTTGAACCTTCATGTCCTCTTCTCCCCAAATCCCAATATCATCTGCAAATAACTTTATGTTCATTTCTCTTCCTTCATATGTTGCTTTTGCTGTTCTCATGTCATCCATCACTACTGTAAAGAGGATTGGTGATAGAACACTTCCCTGTCTCAGCCCACTAGTGATTTTGAACCAACTTGCCCTGCCAACTTGTGTTTGCACGCAAATACACCATTCCTTGTACATTACCATGATCATTTTTATTAATCCCTGTCTAATTAATTTTTGCACCAGACTGTCCCAAATTTAGTCCAGGGGACACTGTCATATGCCTTTTCAATGTTAATGAATGTCATCACTAGGGCCTAGATGTTTATGCAGTAATAGGTTAGAATGCAAACTTACTGAAGCGAGTAACAAGTAGAGTCTACCCACATGATAGTAATGCTATGAGATTTGCATAATCATTAGGGGTTCGGCCCATTAGAACCTCCTAGAATTTATGTTACTGCCACTACATTACGTTAGAGCGGGCTAGTCGACATTTCCTACTAAATAATAGATTGATGTAATATCACTTACTTGATTTCTTACATAGCGATTGAAAGAGGAAGAATACACAAGCATTAAAAGGAAATTTAGTTCTAAAGAAATGTACCACATTCGGAGCATGCCCATGTAAGAATGAACGTGAACACTTTTCACACCTGAAAATCCTTGCATCTGATTTCTGAAATGCTCTATCGGTGGAAAAAGTTCTAAGTCCCTCACAGGGAACTTAAGTCTTTCCATTACTTTTCACTTGAGCACCAGCAACATCTATTCGACTCTTTCTATGCTGTAAGTAGTTTCGACCAGCAGTTGGCAGATATTTTTGCTAGGTGCTCCCTAAGGCTCATGCATATGCATCTGTTACAACTTAGTCGCGACGAGGAACAATTCAAATATACCATTTTCATAATGGAGTAAGGTGTGTAAAGAGTTCTTTAAGAATATTTTGCAAATATCAGACAGCAGTATTACAAGGGTTCTTTCATAAAAGTTTTGCAGCAGACCCCACCCATGGATAAAAGAGGCATATGCCCTGCTAAAGCAAAAAATGAATGGAAAAGACAGTTGAAGTATAGAACTTCATCAAATGTTTTCCAGCATTTCAGTGCCAGTATGCACGAATTAATTAAAGTGTGGGTCAGAAGTATTTGTCACCAGACCTTAGTCTGGGGAAATTATATAATTTATACCGAGCCAAGCATAGTGACCCAGTTTCGTACTACATTTTTTGTCACATCTTTATTACACAATTTAATCTGTCAATTTCTTCCCCCTGTAAGTAATTCCTGTTGAATTTTGACTTTTATAAAATCAAACTTGATCCAGCCAACACCGTGGAGAAGTCTAAATGGGGATGTGAAAGAGAGTTACACCAACGAAAAGTGGAGAGCTTGTGGACAGGAGTGCATCGGAGGTCAGAAGAAAGGACGCATCCTGACAGTGATCTGGCTGTTACTGAGTTTGACTGGATGAAGACTTTACTGACACCGGTACTTACGACAGGTATCTATTACTACAAGAACCAATTATGGACGTAGTGCCCTGAAATACATGACTTATGCACCAACAAAGCTACCATGTACATATGAAGTGAATCCAAAGCATCCTGAGGTCAGCAAGAGATTGGATTGTGCCTCCTACATTACACCAAAAATAACATCAAAACAGAGAGGCTGACAATGTACTTGCATCATTGTGACAGCCAATATCTTAATATAAAAATGGCCTTATTTTGTCAATTCATGGTTCTTCATTCAGATTTCACACCGGGAAAAATCTAACATAAATTCTTAGTCAGTGGGCAGTCATACCTAGTTTGCGGCCAGGACTTCGGTATAATCATGAAAACTCACACTAACATATTCACACCCTCTGACTGGATGAATGACATTACCACTGCATGAAAAAAGAACCCATTCACCGTCATACCTATGATGAGGAATGACTTCATGTCCACATTATGTTTAGAGGAAAACACAAGTAACCGAAAAGTGTCTACATAAAATTCCAGGGTTCAATGGATAAGTATACAGTGGCTTCTCTATATATCTTCATGTCCCCACATAATGTATTATTAGCATTCCAATGAGCCAGATGTTCAGTTTCCTGGGTTGAAAATACTTGAGACTTTGGACTTACTATATCCCAATGGATACACTATTACCGAGTTGAAAAAGAAAAATTTAATGATCTTGCTGCAATTTGTACCCCCTGTTTAATAATAATGTTATTGGCTTTACATCCCACTAACTACTTTCATGGTTTTCGGAGATGAGGTGCCGGAATTTAGTGAGTTCTTTTTCGTGCTAGTAAATCTACACTCATGTTCATAAAAACCAGAACACCTTGAAAGACTAGAGAGAGGAAGTTCATATTCATAGGACATGTGTATTAGTATGTTCTGAGGAAATGATTAGCATTTATCCACGTCGGCCCTCAGGTTTAAGGTCCACATCGATACCTCGGCGCACCACCACCGACTGAGAAAATGTTCCAGCAGCTCTTGTTGTTGCTAAAAACCAAAGGTAATGGATCAGTGTGACTTGAGCAGATGTGCAGGATGCTTCGCAGATGTATGCGAGATCATAATCTATACGTTTCATTTCCGTATTGATTATATTCACAAATATGAAGTTTTGAAGCTTCCACCTAATCAATACATATCTTTATATATTATTGTTCTACAGTACCGGTACCGGTTTCGACCTCGTGAAGGTCATCTTCAGCTGACAATCATAACATACAATTAAAACATCACAATTAGAATGTCACATGATATGGGTGAAAACAAAGTCATTACAATTGTTCTAGCTTAAATAATCGTCACAATAACTGATATAGTAATTAAAAACTTGACATTATTATATGTACATGAATAATGTATGTTAAAAATACGTTTTTTTTAAATTATAAAGGTGTCACATAGTATGCATAAAAACGTCATCAATTTGCAAATGTTTTTTGTCTCATCTACGTCTACGTTAATCGGTATGAGAGTTAAAACTTTGCAATACTATTATGTGCACAGGTGATATATGTTGAATGTACAATGTTCTTGAATTGTGAAATGTCCACTGTTCCACATTAAAACTTATGGCTAGGTGAATAAAACATTTTGAAGTACGAATTAATTCTTCTTCTTCTTATTCTTCTTGCTAGGGGCTTTACGTTGCACTGACACAGATAGGTCTTATGGCGACGATGGGATAAGAAGGGCCTAGGAGTTGGAAGGAAGCGGCCGTGGCCTTAATTAAGGTACAGCCCCAGCATTTGCTTGGTGTGAAAATGGGAAACCATGGAAAACCATCTTCAGGGCTGCCGACAGTGGGATTCGAACCCACTATCTCCCGGATGCAAGCTCACAGCCGTGCGCCTCTATGCGCACGGCCAACTCCCCCGGTCGAATTAATTCTTGCGGCGTGTTGTATATGCGGCTATATTATATGAACAGCCGTGTTCGTCTACTGGTGGTATAATGGCATGAGTTTCTTGAAGTAATATGAACACTTATGTTGAAATCAGGTAGTTGTCTGGTGTTTAGTGTGGGACTTCGTCGATATGTACACATGTGTGCATATATAATTGTTCTATTTGTACCAATGCACCAAGTCCAAAGATTAATTAATGTTTGGCACCGCTGAAGATGAGAGTAGTTGGCTCTCGAAACATGTACGGTAATAAAATAAAATAAAATATGTAAAGTATTGACAAGGTGGGAAAGTGTTGTATAGAGATTTGAAGATGGGTCTGGTCGCACCATTCAGACCCCCCCCCCTGAAAAGATAAACGCCTCATCCGAATTGCATTGCAGGACAGATCTGTGCCCTCCTCGGCTCTGGCGCAACAGTGGAACAGTGTAACACATCGTACACTATCAGGAGCGACAGTCTGTCGCCGTTTATTACGATCTGGGTTCCAGTGCATCGTCCACTTCTCCGCCTACCTTTGACTAATGTGCATAAACAGGTTAATTGCAATGGTGTATGGAACGACATCACTGGGGACAGGAATGGTAGCAGATAGTGTTTTCAGACAAATCTAGGTTCTGATTGTTTGAAAATGATGGCCGCATTTTGGTTTGCCGCAGACAGGGGGAGAGGCATAATATTGACTGCATTCGCACAAGACATACAGTGCCAATTCAAGGCCTTATGTTGTGGGGTTCTAATGGGTACAACCACAAATCACAGCTGGTGTGTGTCCAGGGCACTGGGACCAGTCTGACCTACATGAATGACATCCCCGACCCGTAGCCATATACTTTCTGCACAACTCCCCAGATGCCATATTTCAGCAGGACAATGCGCAACCACATGTTGCTGCACGAACACGTTCCTTCTTGTTGTCACAGGATGTTAGACTGTTGCCCTGGCCCGTCCGATCACCAAACTTGTCGGGTGCGGCGCTGTGACCCAATGCCAACCACCAAAGATGAACTGTGGAACTAGGTGAATGCAGCATGGAAGGCTATAACCCAGGACGCCCTTCGTGCCTTATACACGTCGATGCCATCACGCATGGAACAAGTTATCAGTGCCCATGGAGGACCCAGTGCAGGTACACATGCTGGAACCTAGGTGACTGAAATTCTAATCGTTTCTGCAGAACATACTAAAGAACCTGTCCTGTGAATATGAACTTCCTATCTCTAGTCTTTGAAAGTGTTCTGTTTTTTATGAATATTAGTATACCAACACGAGGCTGACATATTTGAGCACCTTCAAATACTACCGGACTGAGCCAGGAACGAACCTGCCAAGTTGGGGCCAGGAAGCCAGGGCCTCGACCGTCCTAGCCACTCAGCCTGGCTTACCCCCAGTTTAACAGGGTTATTATCATAACTACCGGGCAAGTTGGCCGTGCGATTAGGGGCATGCGGCTATGAGCTTGCATCCAGGAGTTAGTGGGTTCGAATCCCACTGTCGGCCGCCCTGAAGATGGTTTTTTGTGGTTTACCATTTTCACACCAGACAAATGCTGGGGCTAAGGGCTGTAGTGCCATGGGGTTTGTTGGTTTGTTTCAAATACCACCGGACTGAGCCAGGATCGAAGTGCCAAGCTGGGGTCAGAAGGCCAGCGTCTCAACCGTCTGAGCTACTCAGCCCGGCGAACTACTGAACATCATACCCACTGAACTTTGCTAATATCTTTAAAAATTGGCATATATTCTGCAGTAGATTTACATACTGGTATTAACATATTTATAAAATTATGAGGCTAAAAATAAAGTTAATTCCTCTCAATAAATTTCTTTAAAATTGCAAACTTTTATTTCTCTCTTGGAATATACAAACTTGTTCTTTAATATGTTATAACCCAATGCATTTGATCCAAGATTGCCTATAAACTGGGACCTAGAGTTTCATCCAAGCACCCCTCACAATGAAATGGGAGCTTTAAAGAAATGGAGAAATAGGAGATTGGAAGGGATCAGTCAGGGTCTATTAGAAAGGCATAATCCTCAAATTATCCTTTGTTTTGAAAATGGACATCTTAGAAAAAGACTCAGTAGTCAGAAAAGCTTCCACGCATCCCCATGTTTGTGTATAACAGCCAACACAGTCAGTGCAAATCTAGTTTAAGGATATATAGATTCCCTTGAGTTAGTTGGAAAATGTATACGGTACACTTGGCTATGTATGTAAGATACATTGTAGCTAATATCAAGTTCATTCATGTACTATGTTCTGCTGGATGGATAATAATTATGCAGTTCTAACTGAAAATCCAGCTCTGAACTAAATGAATTCATGATCTATTCCAATATATTCTAATAAAAATGTTACTACAGGAGGCACTTACCATGAATGCTGCCTTACAGGTTTCATAAAAGAAAGTATGTCACGCCCATTGTTGTTGAAATACAGGATGCTGGAAGCTCAGCAACAAATCTATCTTGTGTTAAATACCTGTGAGGAAACATTCCTGGTAAGTGTTTACCATACGAATAAAGTATTAAACCGAGGAAGTGGACAGATCTCAATTAGCATAATGATTTCAAACAATTAAAACAAAATTAACTGGAAATGAACAACATACCCCTTATTGTTTGATACTTTGGGTTTATAGCACTCCGGGGGCGTTGCAATGAGGGTAACATATCCACCATCCTCTTGCAAAACCTGAACTTCAATAACACCATAAAACTTGGGAGTAAATTTCTGTACCGGCTCTGGCAGTGTTTGATAAAACTTTAACTCTCTTGGAACTAAAGGTTTACAGACCGTAGCTTCATCCAGACAAAGCATTGATGAGTGACCACCAACTTGGTGTATGAAGGGCTCCAACTGTAAGAAAGGTGAATTCTGCTGTTTATATCTTAAAATACAGCTGGTTGTTCTCTCGATTTGAGTGAAAAAATAGAAATAGCAATATTAATAGTGTTACTTACGTGTACATAGTTATTTTTGAAGGGCTTTTCCATCGGCTACAATGTCAATAATGTCATGGAAAGAAATGTGAAATCACACCCTCGTCTAGTGATAGGTTTAAATGCCTCCGGTTGAAAGCCGTCTATCGAAAATTATCACCATAGAGATGGTCAGTTATACGAAATCTGAAAGAAAATCAGTTGGTAAACTAAATCGTATTAACCTTGAAAATACAAACTGAGGGACAGAAGCACGCATTCGGAATGCTACGCATCACACACACCACAGGATATTTCCCTCAATAAACATCATCGCTAGTTAATCATAATATCTGCCGTAAAACGTCCCAGTTGCTCAGTGTACGTAGGGAGTCATGTTCAAGTATAGCGAAGAAATACAATGTACAATTGCTCATAAAATCGTATTGTATTGGTCATAAATAACACCATGTGTATAAAATATAAGCACTATGTTACATATTTAATCTCTATGTGGGAAGAAATAGCTATCGCTTTAAGTGAAGTTAGTATGTAGTTTGTCTACTGTCTGCTCCACTAATGCAGACAGCTGATCGAATGCTCCTATTCATTCACAATGAGCTGTGGCAGCGAGCGGTAGTGAAGTGTGTTAAGTGCAACTGTTATTGCATTTGCTGTGAATACGGTGCACGATCATCTCCATGCATGCGGCTTTTCCTTCAACCTTATCACCTTTCTGTTGTTTTTAAGTGAATTTTGTTCACTTGCCAAAAATCATTAAATTCGTGTGTTATGGCGGGCGTCGACGTTATTGTTTGACCGGGAAAGCAGACTGACTATTCACGGAACTATCTCTGGAATTATTAAAAACATTTTATTGGATATTCTTCGCGCAATGGTGAAGGAGAAACCAAACTCTACTCGGCAATACGACGCCGAAGGATTCCGGAGGAGGGCTGCTTGCATTTGCGTCAAGAATGAAGAAGAGAATGAGGTAAGCCTAATTTTAATTAGGGTTATAATAATGCAAATCAAGTATTGGTTATTATATCCTTCAGATTTATTCAGAAATATAAACTAAAGTACTTTATAGTGTTTTGATTCATTGTTAGTCCTGAAGTGGGCGATTGTGCTACAACCGGACATCGATCATAGTCCTACGGTACGATGGGAAACATGCGTGACACATGCCCAAATGTTTTGGGTCGTTCTTGGCTTAATACTGGTTCGTTGCAGAGGTACAAAAGATCTTAGGAATCTTCCTTCTCCACATGGGTCATTTAGAGGTCGTGATTGTAAATTGATTTGAAAAATAACATGGGAGGGATAAGGAAGGTCATTTCCCTTGAGGCATTGCACAGGGTGAGAGTATCTTGAGCTTTAAATGAACTAGGGCAATACTCTTGTGGTTATTTCGTATTGAAGTCCGCCTCTGTGATATAGTGGTTAGTGTGATTAGCTGCCACCCCCGGAGACCCGGGTTCGATTCCCGGGCTTGAAAGTGGTCCACTCAGCCTCGGGAGGCCAACTGAGTAGAGGAGGGTTCGATTCCCACCTCAGCCATCCTCGAAGTGGTTTTCAACTTCTACTCCAGTCAAATGCCGGGATGGTACGTACCTTAAGGCCACGGCTGCTTCCTTTCCTCTTCATGTCTATCCCTTCCAATCTTCCCATCCCCCCTACAAGGTCCCTGTTAGCGTAGCAGGTGAGGCCGCCTGGGCGAGGTGCTGGTCTTCCTCCCAGGTGTCTCAGACTCCAGGACACTACCCTTGAGGCGGTTGAGGTGGCATCCCTCGGTAAGTCCGGAGGGTAAACGGATTAAGAAAGAAAGAGGTTATTTCGTATTGAAAATATCCTATGTGTTAAGTGAGACACTCTTTCAGGCTAGTCGAACATTTTACATAAAGCTATTTGAACTGTCTTGGATTGATATCGTACGCACCACACATCAGACATTTCGTTATAGGTGAAATATTGGCAGTTAAGGAATGTACTGGTTCGTTTAACGATTAAAATCATGGAGTTGATGGATCTTGGCAAAGCCTTCCACGACACTGCCCTAGAGGCGATAGAGGTGGGATCCCTCGCTGAGTCCGGAGGCTAAACGGATTGAGAAAGAAAGAAGTTTACAAAATTATGAAACTCTATAAGTAAACAATTTTACGGATACAATGTTAAGTTGGGTGTTTTTGTACTGTTTGTTATCGTGGCTGACGTAGGTCTAGGCTTATATATTGACGTAAATCTTATTTTAAAAAAATGGATATCATGGCTTGCTCTGGAAATGAACTGCGGACGTTGCGTCTATTATAAAACTTCGTACCGTACATTCCTACTGTGAGGTCTAGGGATAGCCTACATTCGAATTTCATGCTGAGCTGTACTGTTGATGGTACATGGAATGATGTTTGTTTTGTTTTAATTAGCACTGATTAAGGTATTGTCTGTTGGGAGTCTACCATTGGGATGTGGAAAAATAACTTAAGTAAGAAAAAACGGGTTTCATTCGACAGTACCTACTGAGTTGGCCGTGCGGTTAGGGTCGCGTAGCTGTGAACTTGCATGCGGGAGATGGTGTGTTCGAATCCCACCGTCGGCAACCTTGAAGATCGTGGTTTCCCATTTTCACGCCAGGAAAATGCTGGGGCTGTACTTCAGTTAAGGCCACGGCCGCTTCCTTCCCAATCCTAGCCCTTTCCCGTCATTTCGAAATCCTTCATTGCATTAGTGCGACGTTAAACCACTAATCTGCGGACCACCTTTTGAACAGACTAAAGCGGAAGGAACGTCATTACCTCGTCACACTCGCCGTTGTTGCCAAATGAACCGGCGCGCAATTCAAAGTTGTACTCCAGCACTATAATACAGCACAGTTCACGGATTGTACCTCGAGTGCATTTGAAAGAATTAATATATTAACGTATGCGTGTTAGAATCCCATACATTCTTTTAACGGCTTACATCTTTAAATATTGAATGTACTGAATTACATTTTTAATGTACTAACTACAACTTCACGCTTAAAGCATTGCAAACTGATTATTTTGACATACACAGTAAGCATTATATTCATTAAATTAATGTTGTTATTATTATTATTATTATTATTATCAATATATATATAAAACATTATTGTATCATTTATCATTCACTATTATTATCTAAATATATGGCCTGATTCTATTCGAAGTAATCCATTCCAACTATTTGAAATGAGCCTGCCGGAGAGGTCTGTCATGCTACTTACAAGCGGTTGATGAATAAGCAAGAGAAATGATGTTTATGTACTCGTAACTTACTGGAATTAACTTGAAACTGACGGGAAGTTGGGGATTCAGGCGAAAACCTGTCCCACGTCCGCTTTGTCCAGCACAATTTCAATAAATTAATTATTACAAATATATTTTCATGAAAAAAATACTATTACACATTATTATTATTATTATTATTATTATTATTATCATCATGCAGGTGGTTTGAGCGCCAGCTTACCTTGTGCCGCAGTAATTAATCTGTATCACTGTAGAGTGAGGCCCTCCCTCCATGCCTGCGTGGCTGTCTTAATAGATGTATCAACTCAAACACTGGACTTAGTGTGGCCAGTGTTTGCCCATGTCTCATCTGTGTACACTACGGCTTTTCACTTGGCCCTTACTTCGCGAATACTGCGTAAATACCTATGACGCCAAGCAACAATGTCTTCCCTGTCAATTAACTCTCTCCTTCGCTTTATATACTTAAACCCCATATCTAAAAGTAGCCTCTGCATGGTAGGTTTAGAGAACTTTGGAAGTTCCTTGCCCTCATTAACAATTGATACCACTTTATTTAATGTTGGTAGATCGTTCTCCCTGTAAAAGACATGGATTTTTCTCCTTGTTGCCGCTCGAGTAAAAGAAGCATACTTCTGAAGAGTAGTTACTTTCCATTCTGTTCCTCTATGCTTTTGAGGTGTCTAAAACCCTTTTCCGGTTTTATAATTGGCTTTTACGTTGAGGATGGTTGTATATGAAGCTCCCACTGCCTTTGTTGTCTGTCTCGCTGCTTCATTAACAGTAGTAATCCCACCGTCAATAGTTTTTGCTCAGAAATGCTTATAAACAGACAGAATCATGTTTCTCTCGCCGGATGTAAAAATCTTGTGTTTCTTCTTCAACTGATAAGTCTGGCGAACATTTGTTCGGATCCATTGCACAATAATATCCAATAATGAGTAAAAAGAAACTTACAAAAATACAAGAGACTACAAGAATTATGAATTAGCTCACAATACGCACATACACTTTTTTTTGTAAAAGCGAAGCACACTGATAAAATTCTCTCACTGCTGTTTTAAATAGACTATGATTGGAACTGCACCCATGTGTTCAAGACATCCACTAAGTAAGTAAGTATGGCAGCTCCGCATTGACGGCACCATTGCCAAAACCTGCGCTGAGCAGAGCACCCCCTCACCTACCATGTGAGAACACCGTACCATCCCCTGGTCCATACACTCACTTCCGCTTTAGTCTGCTCAAAAGGTGGTCCGGAGAATAGCAAAAAGTCATTTGACAGAATTGTATGTAGAGGATATAGCCGCGCCTATATCCGAAACACCCATAAACATTATTTCAATGTTGTCGGCCTACAGAGTGATTTTGCTCATTGCCAGATGAAGTAGCGGTGCTAAGAAGCTTGCTCGACCCCCCTCCCCTCCTGAAATTATTGAAAATGGGCCCCTCGTTTCCTTGTTTCCTTTATTTCTTAGTACAAGGTGGAATATTATTACACTGAACAGCAACAACGACGATGATGATAATAATAATAATAATAATAATAATCTTACACAATTTTGTTTTCAAATCCGAAGGAGTAAATATGGTATAATACACATATATGGTGTGAACAAGCTACATACACAAGAAATGCATATTACAATTATAGTAACCGAAACACGTTGACCGTCACAATATTATGAAATAATCTTGTTCCTAGAACCAAATAATTTACTACTATTTACAACTCAGCTGTCCATTGTAGGTGTACTTAGCTATACTGACTGCCGAGAGTTATAAACAGGCTTGAAACTTCAGTATTTAGAGTTTAGATAAGGAGGCTATCCTTGTCATCGCATTTTCGCTGACTACTGGGTTCTCAGAACTGGCTAATTACTTCAAAAGCTTTGTTGATTGTTGTGAGTGGCAGCAAGGGATGGTTATTATTGGAACAGGTTGGGAAACCCATATTCTTTCAGAAATAACTACCCTAGTACTATTGATGAAAGAAGCTCTGCACTACGGCAGCCTAAGTTTGGAGTAACCCTCTGTAATACAAGTAATACTGTGTTGTGTGCTGTAGTTTTATCAGTATGTGAAATCACTCTTCAGCTACTGAATTAAAAAACAGTAATGAGCCCCTCACTAGCCGTGGGTGCACCCGCCACGCGGGGTCTGCAGGCCGCCATCGGCCGATGACTTAAATGATAGGGAGTTTGTTACAAAATAGCCCACCGGGCGAGTTGGCCATGCGGTAGCTGTGAGCTTGCATCCGGGGGATAGTGGGTACAGATCTCCCTGTCAGCAGCCCTGAAGATGGTTTTCCGTGGTTCCCATTTTCACAGCAGGCAAATACTAGGGCTGTACCTTAAGGTTATGGCCGCTTCCTTCCCGCTCCTAGCCCTTTCCTATCCTATCCTCGCCATAAGACCTATCTGTGACCTAAAGCTAATTGTAAAAAAGGGGGAAAAAGCTCTAGTCCACACACAACGAGCTCTGTTGCACTTCTAGACTTAAGGGTTCAGTACTACCCTATCTTCAATAAGCTCAATAAGTTTCAAACCTACTTCCTTACCTACTTTTCCTGAGGTACAATTCATGCTTGCCGCTGTCATCATTGTCTTCGTTAATTTTTTGTGATTTTGTTATAGTTTATTTTTATTCATTGCTATACTGTATTGTTACCAGTTAAATGTGTTGTACTATTAGTGTAAAATGGTCTCCTCGGGATGTATCTAATAAATGATAAGTGAAATAAACAGAAAGTTTCATTCTCATTCTAATAATTATCTCATTGGGGTTAGGAATATAGAAAGCCCACTTTTTAATTGGCAGCTGTATACTAATGTCTATAACAGTGGTGGCTAATGAACTGCCAGTTCACCTATTTATAAATATTTACATACAAAACTTCGTTCCACATAATGTTTAAACTTATTGACTTGACTTATTTCCTGTTGCTCCCTCTGGAGCATAGGGCCTTGGCAAAATTTATCCACACAGTACGGTTCCTGGCCATTGTCTTTACTTCGCTCCAGGTCTTGTCAACCTCTCCGATTTCCTTTTCAATCATCCTCTTCCAGGTCTTCTTGGGCCGACCTCGCTTTCTGGAGCCTTGAGGGTTCCAGTCCAGTGCCGCCCTCTCACCAGCTCCATCCGGCTTCCTTAATGTGTGTCCAATCCAGCGCCTTTTCCTCTCCTTGATCTGGATGTCAGTTGGCTGCTGATTGGTCATGGTCCAAAGATCTTCATTCAAGATTATGTCCGGCCACCTCACATTTGTTATGCGACGCAGACATCTATTAATGAACACCTGTAGCTACAGGTAAACTTATTACACTGTTTATATATCTGTGTCGGAGCCACCAAGACTGGTGGCAGTACTAATATAAAGGGGATGTAATGGGATCTGCTGTTAGGTTGGAACTCCCCGCTAGCCTTTGGCCTGTAGGCTGAAGCTCCTTCCAATACCACGATGGATAGCTGCAGTTTTACAGTTGGTTGCAATGATAACCAAGTAGAGATTGTTTGGCTAAAACGAGTTTTAAGTCTAAAAGCACCTCTTTTCCTGATTTTTCTTGGAGTTTCAGAAACACATTGTAGCCTCCTTTGGCAGTCTGGTTCACGGCCAAAAGTGAAGCAACGGTACATTTTAAACCATCCTTTGCCTCAAGACTGTACGTAGGATTTTTTCGTGGGATGGGGGGAGTAGAGGAACTTAAAACAAACTATAAATACAACCACGGTATTCTCTTGTGTAATGGCATGGGTTGGCAACCACAGTTCTCATAGCTGAGTCTGGCATTGCTACCACTTGTATCGGTCTCCTCACTTTTATCTTTCCTATGTGACCCCCCCCCCCCCCCCGGCCAGTTCTTCTTCTTTTCCAACCCCAACGTTATTAGGTTTGCGAGGCCTACAGAGTCTTTCATTTTCACACCCTTCCGTCCCTTTAGCCGATGCCTTCATTCTTTGAAGGTGGGCATCTTCTACATTCCTTCTGAAGTAGTGTAAATAGAGACTGGTTACCCGATGATGATGATGATGATGATGATGATGATGATGATGATGATGATACCGATACCCCCTGTGGGTGGGGGAAGCAGACGAAGAGTACACCCAGGGTATCCCCTGCCTGTCGTAAGAGGCGACTAAAAGGGGTGATCAAGGGATGATTGTATTAGAACCATAAAACTACTTGTAATTAGTACCATTACACAGGGAACACCATGGGTCGCCTTTACTTGTGAGTAGTACCACTATGTTAGGTATACAATAGGTTTATGATTAGTAGCAACAGAAGGTGAGTATGTATGGGTTTTTCAGTACCTGTGATTAGTACCATTGTAAGAAACATCACGGGTCTGGCCATTGCCTGTGATTAGTACTACCACATCAGCGACACCGTGGGTCTGTGTTGCCTGTGCTTAATACCCACTATATGAGGTACACCACGGGAATATTGACGCCCGTGATTAGTACAGCTAGGTGAGGAACACCATGGGTTTGCGTTGCCTATGAGTGGTGCCATTATGTGAGAAACACCATAGATCTGCGTTACCTGTGCGAAGTACAACACTTGTGAGTAGAACCATAATGTGTGGAATTTGAATTTGAATTTTTTTTTGCTATTTGCTTTATGTCGCACCGACACAGATAGGTCTTACGGCGACTACTTTTGATTAGTACCGCAACATGACAAATAACATGGTTCTACTTTACTCACGATAAGTACCATTATGAAGGGCTGATGACCTGGATTTTGGACCCCTTTAGACAACAAGCATCCTCGATTCAGGATTGTGCTTTAGAAGCAGTCCCTTGGTCAGTAATACTATTGTTTATATGATAGTTTCTGGGTCAGATCCACTGATTGTTTTAAATTCAAATCCATCCATTCTTTCTTTATCATCACCTTTTTATTCTGGTCAGTGGATTATTTTGAACTTTTAAATTGTCGTTACATTTTGTCTCATTTCATACCATTAGGGGCCGATGACCTAGATGTTAGACCCCTTTAAACAAGCATTATCATCAATAATAATAATAATAATAATAATAATAATAATAAACCGAGCTAGTTGGCTGTGCGGTTTGGGGTGGCAGCTGTGAGCTTGCATTCGGGAGTTAGTGGATTCAAACCCCATGGTTTTCCATGGTTTCCCATCTTCATACCAGGCAAATGCTGGTGCTGTTCCTTAATAAAGGCCACTGCTGCTTCCTTCCCACTCCTAGCCCTCTTCTAACCCATCATCGCCATAAGACCTGTCTGTGTTGGTGTGACGTAAAGCAAATTGTAAAAAACTAAAAAGAGTAGCCTCCAGCGAGCTCTGGTACACATCTTCTGAGGAGAATTGACAAATTAAGGTTAAAATCCTGAACTCGGCCATGAATCGAATCCGGGACTCCTTGGATCAGTGGCCAGCATGCTAACCATTCAGCCATGGAGACGGACAAAACTCGTGTCCTTGTCCTGGGTTGTTAAAAAGGAAAACACACACACTCTCTCTCGGTGAGCTGCATGTGGCATTTTAACCGGCAGTACAGGAAATCAAACAAGGACGTCCGACGACTTCAACTAATGGCAACAACAGTACACTATGGAGGTGAATGTTGCTTAGAACTTTTTTAAAAATAACCACCACCATCAGCAAATAAAACCGGTTATCAAATAGATTTAATCAAATAGAAAATGTTCAGACATATTTAGAACAGTACCTTGAGCAACTCAACGGGTTAAGTTGAAATGTGGGGCCGATGACCTTAGATGTTAGGCCCCTTTAAACAGCAAGCAAGTTGAAATGTAATGTCATGGCAGTCCAGTGGGCAGTGCATTGGATACCACGTGTGTGCAGCATGAGACAGAGTTATTTGATTTGTTTAAAAATGAAGGAAAACCATTTTTTTTTTTCACTATAATGTAAAATATGTTTACGGGTTTAATAAATGTTTGAAATATTTATAGCGGCTCGATAGCATTTGTATGTTCATTGAAAGTGATTATTTAAATTTAAAATTATCCCATATGTGTACCATATTTAATCATTTGGTTTTGTTTATATATTATATGTGAATTTCATTCATTTACAACTTTCACTTAAGTTAATGATTTTTCTTAACTCTGCATAAACATTAATTTATTTATTCTTCTTTCTTTCTTAATCCGTTTACTGTCCAGGCTTGGTTTGTCCTTTGGACTCAGCGAGGGATCCCACCTCTACCGCCTCAAGGGCAGTGTCCTGGAACGTGAGACTTCATGTCGGGAGGATATAATTGGAGAGGAGGACCAGTACTGCACCCAGGCAGCCTCACCTGCTATGCTGAACAGGGGCCTTGTGGGGGGGAGATTTGAAGGGATAGACAAGGAAGAGGGAAGGAAGCGGCTGTGGCCTTAAGTTAGGAGCATCCCGGCATTTGCCTGGAGGAGAAGTGGGAAACGACGGAAAACCACTTTGAGGATGGCTGAGGTGGGAATTGAATCCCCCTCTACTCAGTTGTCTTCCCGAGGCTGAGTACCACTTTTCAAATTTAGTGGCAGAGCCAAGAATCGAACTCGAGCCTCTGGGGGTTGCAGCTAATGACACTAACCACTAAACAACAGAGACGGACTCATTTATTTATAAGTGTTATAATATTTTGTAGTTGCAAAGTTTTCTTTAGCCAAAATATATTTTATTTACTGCCATTAAAGCATATAATTTTTGCTTTGGAGTAATGTTGGTGAAATAGGGGGGCCACTTAACATATTTTGACTTTTGACTTTTTTCACTTTGTTCTTTAAGTTTGTCTGTTATGAATTAACTTAATTTTTCATAAAATGTGTAGATGAGAACAATTTTTGTTTCCTTGTCGTAAGTTCCAAAGTAATTTGTTCATACCAGTTTTGATATTTTAGTATAGATATACATACTGATACATACGTTCTTAAATGAGAAAGAATTGTACTTTCTTATTCGTAAAGGAAGAAAGTTTGGTAAGAAAAGTTTAATATTTCGTTGTCATATAGGCCTATACAAATAAATGTATAGGCCCTAAATATTATAATGCAGCAGATTTAACTATTTCATTAAATCTACTATATGTAGTTGCATAAAATCGGTTTAGAATCAACTCATCCCCACACTCCAATAAACTATAACACTTCAGGCGAATAAATAAATAAAGTTATAATAATGTCCAGTACGGTTTAGAAATTTATATAGTTCATAGTTAAGTTTCCATAAAACGTGTGCGTGTGTTGGTGAGATCAAATCAAACTATAAATATTAACAATTTATTTGGGAGTCAGAGAATGATGCTATGGTGAGACTTGTGGTGTCTGAATATGATTTTAGACTACTACCGAGCTTGACAGCTGCAGTCGCTTAAGTGCGGTCAGTATCCGGTATTCGGGACATAGTGGGTTCGAACCCCACTGATGGCATCCCAGAAGATGGTTTTCCATGGTTTCCCATTTTCACACCAGGCAAATGCTGGGGCTGTACCTTAATTAAGGCCACAGCCGCTTCCTTCCCACTCCTAGCCCTATCCTGTCCCATCGTCGCCAAAAGACCTATCTGTGTCAGTGCGACATAAAGCAACTTGCAAAAAAAAAAAAAAAAAAAAAAAAAAAATTAACTTCACACTCCATTTATTGACTCTGAGGTGAACCATTAGGTGGGGGAGAATAAAAATAACTAAAATGTGTATGCTAGGAAAAAGGTGCCACCCCACGTCTATTGGGTTGTTCCTCCAATTTATGAGGCTCTGTCTGTATCAGTCTGTATTATATCTGTTGGTTTTTCATCAGGGTAGAGGTTCCCTTTGCGAGTATTTATATTTGTGATTCTGAGTCAGGTAATTGACCTTTTGTTAATCTGTTGACTCAGGTAAGAGTTTTACAAATGCTATTATTCTAAGGAAAATTCAAAATGATTAGTTATTAGTGACTACCACGAACTGTTTAAAAATAAGTCATTCTTATTTATAAGCATGAATGGACAAAAACTATTCAGATGGAGTCTAGTAGGACACTGAAAATTTCAAACTAAAAACTGAATATTTTGTTTGCAAAAATGAATCGGTTATGGTAATTTGAATTCATTGCTCTAAAATATATAAAATCCTCTTAAGACTATTTATTTCAGACTCTCAAGTAGGCCTATATCTTAGAGTCCAGCTCTGAGGATGAGTGGTCAGTGAAGTGACATAGAGCCCCGGGTTAAGTTTCAAAGACGGGATGGGGATATTAACAACGTTTGGTTAATTCTTCTAACTCGGAGACTGGGTGTTCGGAATCCTCTTAATATAAGTTTTCTCCTACGAACAACTTATCACATTCCCAATCATTACAGAAACATACGATAGTGAATACATCCCTCCACATAGGGTTGGCGTCAGGTAGGACATCCATCTGTAAAACAGGGCTCAATTTACATTAGTGCCGATCCCAGATCACTGGGAAAAGGGCTAGGAAGGTAGCAGAATCTCTAAGTATATTTGAAACATTTTGCACACGAACTGGTAACAAATCAGTCAAAAACTGAAGATAAAAAGTGTCTTAAGTTCCTAGGTTTTTAACCATTCAAATAGCCTATAAAAGTATTACACTTGCAATAGTAAAACAATATACTTCGTTTTCCATTTTCTGTATTTATAGGATGCTAATAAATGGCCAGAGCAAAACATTTCTGAAGAGAACTAGGTGTCGAGTGTAAATAATTGAATGTAGTGAAAAACTTATTAAAATATTAAGAACAGAAAAATCTCACCAAAATTACTTTTATATATTTTTCAGTAAATTTTTTAACTATATTCATAGAGAAACATTTAAATCCAAAATAGTTTTATGGGTTAAATTCAATTGTTTTATATACATACAGATATATCTTCATTACAGACTGTTTGCCTTTCAGTGTTCAGTCCGCAAACCTCTGTGAATGTACTAAACAAGCTCTGTGATCTCATTTAGTTCCATACCTCTTATCTCAGAACTATTGGAAACTGAGTCTAACCATTCTTGTCTTGGTCTCCCTCTACTTCTCTTACCACCCATGACTGAATCCATTATTCTCTTAGGTAACCTGTCCTCCTCCATTTGTGTCACGTGACACCTCACCAATCAAGTTCATTCCTAACGTAGCCTTTATCTCCTCATTTAGAGTACCCTTCTTCGATTGTTACCACCTGTTTGTACCAGCGTTAGATCTCGCTACTTTGTCTGTTGCTTCTAAATTATGAATAAGATATCCTGAGTTCACCCAGCTTTCACTCCACTAAAGCAAACTTGGTGTGAAAATAGACTGATGTAAAGATAGTTTTGTCTGGGAGCTGACTTCTTTCTTACAGAACACTGTTGATTGCAACTGAAAACTCACAGCATTAACCTTGCTGCACCCTGATTCAATCTCGCTTACTGCTACAATACTACCCTCCTGAGAGAATACACATCCTAAATACTTGAAATGTTGTACCTATTCCAGCTTTGTACTCCCAGTCTGACATTCAGTATTCCTAGGTCTCTTACCTACTGATATCAAATTAGTCTTGGAAAGGCTAATTTTCGTATCATACTCATCGCTTCTATCTTAAAGTTCCAAGATATTAGACTGCAGGGCATCAGCACAGCCTGCCATTAAGACAAAGTTGTCAGCATAGCCCATGCTGCTCACTCCATTTCCACATAACTGAATCCCTCCCTGCCACTTGACACCTTTCAGTAGACGATTCATGTAAAGTATGAACAGCAAAGGTGAAAGATTACAGCCTTGTCTAACCCCTGTAAGTACCTTGTACCAAGAACTCCTACCATCAGTTCTCACTGCAAGCCCAATTGTCAACAAAAATGCTTTTGATTGCTTTTGATCATCTACCCTTAAATTCACAATCCTCCACTACGGCAAACATCTCTTCCCATGGCACTCTTGTCATATGCATTCTCTAGATCTACAAAACATTAACATAACTGTCTATCCCTCTCACAGCATTTTTCAGGTACCTGGCGTATACTGAAAATCTGATCCTGACAGCTCTTCCGTGGTCTGAAAAAACACTGGTTTTCTTCCATCTTTACTCTCGACCACTGATCACATCCTCCTTTTCAAAAAGCCAGCGAACATCTTACCTGGTATACTGATCAATGAAATACCTCAATGTTTTTGCTGTCCTTCCTGTTGCCTTGTTTGTAGATAGGTGCTGTTACTGCTTTCGTCCAATCACAAGGTACCTGACTAATATAGCATGCTAATCTTATTACTCTGGAGATATATCATCCCAGCCTTCCCATTATCTTTGACCATTTCAGGTCTAATTTGATCTATTTCTACTGCTTTATGATAATGTAGCTTATGTACCATGCTTTCCACTTCCTCAAGCATAATTTCATCAATATCATTGTCTTCCCCATGAGCACGGTTGTTCACGACGTCACCAAAAATATTTTCTTTTAATTTGAAATGATTATCATAATATTCCGTCTGCTTCAGTCCTTGTTTGAAGCCATTTCTGATCTGCCTGCCTTTTATGTTTACAAGCTGTTCTCACTTCATCATTCCACCAATGTTCCTTTTTCCCATCTTTGCACTCAATTGTTCCCAGGCATTCCATTGCTGTTTCTACAACAACATCCCTGTATGCCACCCATTCTCTTCCTGTATCCTGAAACTGCTTACTGTCTATTGTCTGGAACTTTTCACTAATCATATCCTTGCAAGTTACTTCTGTCTAATTTCCTTGTCCTGGAGATTTTCTACCGTTACTTGTCCGCAGACAGGTTTTACTTATTCTGTCGTAGGCCTAGAGATACTTGGTTCACTACAGATCAGTTAGTGGTCTCTGTCAAGAAATCCCCAGAACACCTGCACATTCCCAACAGATTTCCTGAATTCAAAGTTGGTTATGATATGTACTGATATGGATCTGGTGCCCCTACCCTTCCATTTGTAGCAGTGAATAGCCTTATACTTGAAGATTTTATTCTTAACTGCTAATACCATACTAGCATAGAAGTCCAGTAAACGCTTCCCATTCTTATTTGCTTCCACGGCTTCCCCACATTTACCCATCACCTTTCCATAGCCTTCAGTTCTATTTCCAACTCTTGCACTGAAATCGCCCATTAGCCGGTAATAAGTGTACGAGTGCACTAACATGGGAGTTTCAATTGATCAATATAGATGTGCTATAGGCAGGTGGAAAGTGAAATCTAGTCAAGTGGTGAACAATAGCTTCAACATCTCGCAAATGGTATTATCATCAGTGGTGATAGTGCTACTAGTGACAGGCGCGGTGGAGTTAAACCCAGGCCCTGGCTGTCCTGGGAAGATACAGAGAAGCTCAAGGTCATGCAAGAATGTCGATTGGAGAAGACAAGGAAATGTTAATGGACCAAAAAATAGGAAGTTAAGGATTTGAAGACATTGATACAAACAGAACTTAAGGAGCACCATAAGGAGCGTACTGCAGAATAAGAATGAATTAGATGAAATGAGGAATGAAGTCCTGGATTTAGAAGAAAAGCTAAGACATAAGTGAAGGAAGATTGGAAGAGAAATATAGTAATCTATGGACTGGTAGAGCTAGACAAAGAGAACTTTAATGATATGTTAGACAGGGAGAATTTGAAGGTCGAGTGTAATGAGAGTGATATTGATAGTGCTTTTAAATTAGGAAGAAATATGTATGGTATCAAGTTTGAGGGCCCGGAAATTTTTGGATAGTGTGAAGATTTTGAAGGAAACAAAAATATGGATTAAAAAGGATTAGATCAGGAAGACATGAAAAATATGAGAAGATTACGTTTTCATCAAGGAAAGGAGCGGCATTCGGGTCTGAAAGCATCCGTGGAAACAGACCTATAGTAGCAGGTGATTCTTGGAGCAGGAAATGGACTGGTAATCAGCTATGCGAGCTGAAACATTGCCCTGATGTGTCAGCTGTACAGAAGGCCAGCGGCCTAGCGAGTGACTACAGCAGATCTGAGTCAGCGGCAGTATGTGTAAATCAACAAAGCAGAGACAGTGAACTGGGTGACTCAGTGTTCGAAACCAGACATTCTCAATCCAGGAAAACAACTCAAGAATAAGAGGGGTGTCTCTAGAAGGCAAGACAACCCAGGGAGAAAAGAAGAAAAGAAACGTAAGCCAGTGCTAAATTTGAAAGACATTTGGGCTAAGAAAAACAGGGTTGTTGAGTTCGGAGGGAGCCTGGGGGTTGGAAAAGGAAATGGTTAGTTCCCCAAGTGGATCTGTTATACAGTTAGAAAAAGCACAAATGACGAGAAGTAAGACTTTGGTCTCAGCATATGTACCCACGAATAAATAACTAGACTGGGTCATGGGATTAATAAATATCGAGGATATATTGAGTAAACTGGGAAATGAAGTTACGAGATCTATAGCAAAGTCATGAGATTACAGGAATAGTTGAGACTTGGTTGTTGGGGTGGGGGGTACAATGTACAAATACCGGGTTTTAAGGTTTGGAATAGAACAAAACATAAAAGGAGCCTGAAAGGGCATTACCCGGGAGGGATATCAGTGATTCTAAAAGATGAAATATGTAATCGGGTAGAGCTTTGGGAATCAGGATGTGAGTAAGTGATTCAGGTAAAAATAAATGAAGGATATCAGAGTGGGAGAGAGATTTTCATAGATTTTGGCTGTAACCACCCATCGGCATCTCCATTTGAGAAAAGAAAAACTTCTTTGAAAATCTCATTGAAGTAGCAAACCAGATTAAATTAAGGAATGAAGAAGCAGGAATTATTGTAATGGCAGATTTCAATCCAAATGTGGGTGAAAAGAATCCATTATACAATAGAGAAATTGATGAAATATTAATACAGTAGTGTAAGCAGGACAACAGGAAATAGACTGCAAATTGCACGACATATGCACCTACTAACCTTACATGTTCGCTCTGTATAGGAAAGGAGTGTTCCCTGCCTTGACTTGTGGCGTAACCGCAAGGTAAACACAGCCAGTGCCTGTGCCCTCAGTCGTGTTTGCCCTGTTATAGTGTGCGGAGTGTAGCCTCATAGTGAACGTGGCAACGTAATGGCACAACGACTCCGTTTGGACCCCGTTTTGCAGGGTAGAATACTCGGCCCCCTGGAAGCAGGCCAGACACAGACCGAAGTCGCCGTATCCTTGAATGTGCCACAAAGTGTCATTTCCAGGCTTTGGAGACGATTTCGAGACACAGGAGATGTTAGTCATAGGCCAGTACCAAGTCGACCAAGGGTAACCACCCCACAGTAGGACCGATATCTGGCCTTAACCGCCCGACGAAATCGGAGTGCACCTGCAAGACAATTGTCGGCGGAGCTTGCAGCCGTCTCAGGGGTTGCCGTTTCCCGGCAAACTGTGTACCTGAGGCTCAGAACAGCAGGGCTGTTTGCCCAATGTCCAGCGGTATGCGTCCCACTCACTCCAGCACAGAGACGGGCCCGTTTACTGTGGAGCCCTCAACATCAAAACTGGACCATGAATGAATAGAGGCGTGTGCTCTTCACAGATGAATCCTGCTTCAGTTTGCAGAAAGATTCCCGTCACACATTAATCTGGAGAGAACCGGGTAGCCGATACAACCACAAGAACATCGTGGAACGGGACCAGTATGGTAGTGGTGGCATCATGGTGGGGGGCGACAGCATATTGAATGCCCGTATGGACCTGCACATCTTCATGGGTGGTCCGAGGAACACTGTTAACACTCAGAGATACAGGGATGAGGTACTGAGACCACATGTTCGACTCTTCAGAGGTGCGGTTCGTCCAGACTTCCTCTTAATGGATGATAATGCCCGACTGCACCGCGCTGCTCTGGTGGCTGAATTTCTGGCTGGGGAAGACATTCATTGCATGGACTGACCAGTGAGGTCTGCAAATCTGAATCCTATAGAACATGCCTGGGATGCATTGGGGAGGCGAATTGCATCCCGTCATTCTCCACCAAGGACCCTCAAAGACCTTCGCATTGCCCTTTCGGAGGAATGGGATCGACTGCCACGAGAGCTCTTGGACCATCTGATAGAGAGCATGCCACGTTGCTGCGAAGCATGTGTGGCCGTTAGGGGTAACCATACGCCCTATTAACAGCATATTTTGTTGTGGAAGACATTGCCAAGTTTTATTAGTTGTTGTCAAAGGTGTAGCTTAGCTATCAGAACCTTTCTGACACTGTTTTTTTGGACAAGTTGTGTGACATGGTGTGTGATTCAGCTTCCGTTTGTTCAGCAATCCGTCTGACATTCCTATCAGGTGGTATGGGCTCGTTTGGTGATTATGCTGAACTTTTGGACACTAGTGTAAAAGGAAGGGGAAGTAATGACAAAGAGTGTAATAAAAATGGAGAGAAACTACTGGAAATGTGTGCGATAGAGGAATTGTACATTTTGGGGGGATGAATCAGGCAACTTATAGTACCATTAAAACAATGTGCGTGTTCTGACAGCTCCCAGCGTGGTAGTAAGGTATGGCAGTTACTATGGCAACCAGTTCACGCCTCCCGTTTAAGCCAATCCCGGCTAAATAAGCTTTCTCCCTTTTCCTACCCTCTCTTGTCTTAAAGCTCCGTGAGGAGGCCGGTCCAAGTTCCACGTTGCCAATTGGTATATCGTAGCCAGTGTGGCCGGACTATATAACAGTGTGTGCTTTTAAGTGATATCATTATCTGTATTATAGTGTGTTTTTGGTATCAGCTAAATATTTATAGTGCTATTGTGTACGTGTTAATAAGTGCTAATAATAAATGTATCATTATCAAAACTGGCATTTTAGTGCAGTGTAAATGTTACATAATATAATATTCATAAAATGTAAATTCAGATTTTTCTCGAAAATTGGTAGTGCAATTTTTCCAGTTTTAGCATTAAGTCAGCAAAATTGGAAAATGCCTTGAAAAGGTAATAGTTGAAGTGAAGTACAACAGGTGTTACCAGCACCCTTCAAAATTATGACAATGTTTATTATTTTGTGTTTCTTAAAATAATAATTATACATTCTTCTTCTTCTTGTTGTTATTTTTCTTCTGCTTTGCTTTCTTCTTATTAAGTGGACAGGTTTCTATTTTTGGAATTTTGGACAAAGCATGTGAGATTTTAGAAATTAGGAATCACGACCAGGCAGACCTCGGGACGGAAACGTCTGTCGCAGATGCGTCAGAGAGAAAGAAACACTGGCTTACGTTCTGGGTTCTTTCCCCTATGGGGAAGTACTGAGAAACCTGCATCACTACAAGATAAGATCACTGATCGCAGAAGAACTCTGTAGTAAAATGTTCCGTGTACACGAAGAAGTCCATGGTTTGTCTATGACAGGGAGTAGCCTACAAGACTAATATGACATAATTGCCTTTAAAGATAACGGCAAGAAAGGCTTTGTTATCGATCCGACCATCCGATTCGAGCACCATGTCAGCCAGTGTACTGAATTTCACTTTGAAAAGCAGAACATTTATGCACCCACCATCCCATTCTACAAAAATAAATACCAGCTGAATGAAGTAGAGGTTATCGGCCTAATGGTTGGTGCTTGTGCCACAATACCTGCGTTGTTCATAGAATCCTGGAAGAAGTTCGACCTGCCTATGAACAGAATTGAAAGAATAGTTACCACCACCATGCGTGGATCTGTAAACATCCTGAAATCTCATTTTTTCAGACCTCCATAATTTAAAAAATCTGTATTACCGCTATATCTGTATATGATAAAACATTCTGTATCCTGATATGCTTTACTTTGTCCATTGTGGCAACCCATAATTGCGGGAAGTCGTTGATTCGTTCAATAAATATATATAGGTCCCATAAGTAATGATCGTAAGCTTAAAGGCTCACGAAACGACAAGTTGAATGATGGATCACAACTCACGTTTCAGTTATAGCTGGAATTTTAAATTGTGCTGATGCCTATGGCAGGTCCGAGTGATTTCCCTTCTTTATGTATACAAAAAATCTCTTAGATATTTCTCCCATCCTCGCCTAGATTTGAACCGAGAATGTTCAGCAGGCCAGTCAAAGTGCCATTCTGCAGCTGAAATGTACCTTAAAATGAAATCAATCGTACGGAGATAGATTGATAAAAGCCTGTGAGGGAGGGGAAATATGAGTATGTCTTACGACAGTTGAGCTGATAAAATTACTGCTGAGCCACCTTGGAATAATGTCAACAATATATAATGTTATTCTAACGCTTTCATGATCCCCGTACATCGATATTATTTCTCGCAGCTTCTAGCACAGGGCGAGGGTCTTTCATTGTAGTTGTAGTAACTCCAGCCGGATCATGTGGCAACACAGCGCTCCTGCTCCTTTGCTCGGTGCTGCGATCTGTCAGAACACGCACGTTGTTTTAATAGAACTATAACGTACATAGTAGAGTCAGGAGAGAGTGCTATAGACCTAGTGTTAGCATCTCAGGAGGCTCTAACTTATGTTAAAGACACTCAGGTGAAAAATTGGACGGCATCTCATCATTTCCCAGTTGCTATTAGACTACAGAGAGACGAAGGAAAACCAAAAGAAAAAAACATTTTAACTATCATCATCACTGGCGCGACAGCTCTTTGTGAGCCTTGGCCTTCTGAAGAAGTTTTCCTCATTCTTTCTTGTTAAGTGCAGATCTCCTCCAATTCTTGATTCCAATTATCTTTACATCCTCTCTCACCCCTTCTTTCCACCTTAACTTTGGTCTTCCAACTTTCCTGATTTCTTCTGGCACTGCATTAAATTTCTTCTTTATCATTCTGCCATTAGCACGCAGCACATGTCCTGTCCACTCCAACCTTCTTATTTTCATGCAGTTAACAATGTTTGGTTCGTTATATTAATTATACAATTCATGATTATATCAATCAATCAATCAATACTGATCTGCATTTAGGGCAGTCGTCCTAGCCTTTTCCTAAATGATTTCAAAGAAATTGGAAATTAATTGAACATCTCCCTTGGTAAGTTATTCCAATCCATAACTCCCCTTCCTATAAATGAATATTTGCCCCAGTTTTTCCTCTTGAATTCCAACTTTATCTTCATATTGTGATCTTTCCTACTTTTATAAATGCCACTCAAACTTATTTGTCTACTAATTTGATTCCACGCCATCTCTCCGCTGACAGCTCGGAGCAGTCGCGTAAGTGCGGCCAGTATCCAGTATTCAGGAAATAGTGGGTTCGAACCCAACTGTCGGCAGCCCTGAAGATGGTTTTCTGTGGTTTCCCATTTTCGCACCAGGCAAATGCTGGGGCTGTACCTTAACTAAGGCCACGGACGCTTCCTTCCCATTCCTAGGCCTTTCCTGTCCCCTCGTTGCCATAAGACATATCTGTGTCGGTGCGACGTAAAAACAAATAGTAAAATAAAATAGTGACAGCTTGGAACATACCACTTAGTTGAGCAGCTCGTCTTCTTTCTCCCAATTCTTACGCTACTCTATTGTCGGAAATCACCCAGAACAAATCGAGCTGCTTTTCTTTGGATTTTTCCTGTTCTTGAATCAGGTAATCCTGGTGAGGGTCCCGTACACTGGAACCATACTCTAGTTGGGGTCTTACCACAGATTTATATGCCTTCTCCTTTACATCCTTACTACAACCCCTAAACACCCTCATAACCATGTGCAGAGATCTGTACCCTTTATTTACAATCCCATTTATGTGATTACCCCAATGAAGATCTTTCCTTATATTAACACGTAGGTACTTAAAATGATCCCCAAAAGGAACTTTCACCCCATCAATGCAGTAATTAAAACTGAGAAGGCTTTTCCTATTTGTGAAACTCACAACCTGACTTTTAACCTCGTTTATCAACATACCATTGCCTGCTGTCAATCTCACAACATTTTCGAGGTCACGTTGCAGTTGCTCACAATCTTGTAACTTATTTATCACTCTATAGAGAATAACATCATCCGCAAAAAGCCTTACCTCCGATTCCACTCCTTTACTCATATCATTTATATATATAAGAAAATATAAAGGTCCGATAATACTGCCTTGAGGAATTCCCCTCTTAATTATTACAGGGTCAGATAAAGCTTCACCTACTCTAATTCTCTGAGATCTACTTTCTAGAAATATAGCAACCCATTCGGTCACTCTTTTGTCTAGTCCAATTGCACGAATTTTTGCCAGTAGTCTCCCATGATCCACCCTATCAAATGCTTTAGACAGGTCAATCGCGATACAGTCCATTTGACCTCCTGAATCCAAGATATCCGCTATATCTTGCTGGAATCCTACAAGTTAAGCTTCAGTGGAATAACCTTTCCTAAAACCGAACTGCCTTCTTTCGAACCAGTTATTAATTTTGCATACAAACATACATACATACATACATACATACATAATCATTATAGACTGTTATGCCTTTCAGCGTTCAGTCTATCATATCTAATATAATCAGAAAGAATGCCTTCCCAAAGCTTACATACAATGCATGTCAAACTTACTGGCCTGTAATTTTCAGCTTTATGTCTATCACCCTTTCCTTTATACACAGGGGCTACTATAGCAACTTTCCATTCATCTGGTATAGGTTCTTCAACCAAACAATAATCAAATAAGTACTTCAGATATGATACTATATCCCAACCCATTGTCATTTTAACTATCATCATCACTGGCGTGACAGCCCTTTGTGAGCCTTGTCCTTCTGAAGAAGTTTTCCTCATTCTCTCTTGTTAAATGCTGAGCTCCCCCAATTCTTGATTCCAATTATCTTCACATCCTCTCTCACCCCTTATTCCCACCTTAACTTAATAGGACTATAACGTACATAGTAGAGTCAGGAGAGAGTGCTATAGACCTATTGTTAGCATCTCGGGAGGCCCTAACTTATGTTAAAGAAATTCAGGTAAAAAATTGGACAGCATCTCATCATCTTCTCCAGACACCATTTTCTTCTACTGGCCAAAAAATTTGCCTCAAAATCCTTTCAAATATACAGAGCTCTCTTTCATGAGACTTTGAGTGTGTCCAGGTCTCAGCACCATGTGTTAATACAGGGTTTATTAAAACTTTATATGTTAGGACTTCAGTTTTCCTGAACAGCAGCTTAGACTTCAGATGTTTTCTGAGGCCATGATAGCATTTGTTAGCAGACAGTAGACGTTTTCAGATTTCAGAATGAACATTGTTCTTGGAATTAACTTCTGATCCAAGGTAGGTAAAGCTACGCACATCATCAAACTTATACAAGCCAATTTTTATGAATGTAGATCCACTAGGGTAATCTTTCTTGGTTATGGGCATGTACTTAGTTTTTTTTCATTGATCTGTAAATTCATCTTTCTTGCTGCTTTTTCGAGGCTTTTTAAAGCTCCTCTCAGTGCTCTTGGTGTTCTTGCGATTAAATCAATATCATCTGCACATGCCACCATTTTAACTGATTTATATTAGATGGTTCCCCTTTGTGTTGAAACTCGTATCTCTAACAACTTTCTCCTATATATTGAACAAAAGGCATGATAATGAATCTCCTTGCCTAACTCCATTCTTCGTCGTTACAGTACTTCGTAACATATTCTGGATCTTAATTTGATTTTACAATTGATAAATATCATTCTTGATCCGTATTGATGATATTTGATTGAAATAATACAATAAGTTAATTTATTAATTTGTCCACCTAATCAATACAATAAATCTTGTCTTTGTTTAAATTACATTGACATGCTAATTAAAATGGTACATGTTTTGCCTTACATACAGGCATCATCAGCCATGGATTCAACCTTGAAATAAAATCAGGCACCTGATTTACATATAAATAAGATAGAACTGATTTATAAAAAGCCTTGAAGAGACTTGAAAGAAAATTAACATATAGTAGTAGACTAGTAAAATATTGGTTTTAAAGACGATGCTATGAGTGAGAAGTTTGTAATTGGGGAAAGTATTTACAATAGTAACATTGAAAGACTATTAATATGAGTAAAATGAATAAAACAGTAGTTTGTTATGGACTAGTAGTAAAATTGCTGTAAAATTATGTTGATCAACTAGCAGTTGGAACTAGATAATAATGAGAATGACGATCGGAATCGTATTAAAAAAAAAACAACAACATAATGTTGAATAAAATAAAGTTGAGAGATGGTCAAGTGACCTGTGATAATTTGTTTACGTAAGTTAAAAGTCAAAAGTCAAGAGCATATGGTGATGTTGTGGTTCACTTTGATGCAGAAGTACGAGGTTGTTGTCGAAGGTTAATATACAATGTTTATATTGGACCTCTATGGACCATCTCATTTGATATTATAATTATAATGTTGTTGAGAATATGGGTTTGTTGACAAGCTGGTCGAAAAGGCAATGTGACAGTAGAATGTAGCTAACGTGTTGAATGTTGGATCAGAAGTAAAATCATTTGACGGTGGTGAGGGTAACTTGTTGTGTTATGAGCTAAAAGTTATTGACGATTGTTGGGTGGCCCTAACCGTCAGCGTTTCTTCAAACATGGTTGCTTTTATCTTCCTTCCGTCTAACATGGATTTAATCCATTTGACGACGGTTTTACTCACCTTGCTCTTTTCCAATGCTTTGATCATAGTCATAGGTTGTATTGCTGAAGGCTCCTTCTATATCTAGAAATGCCACCAGTGCAATTTATTTATATTCTAGGCTTTCCTCTAGTTTACAAAGCAACTGGTGGAGTACTACTTTAGTGGATCTGCCAGGTCTATATGCAAACTGATTTTCATGTAATGTTGAGTTCATTTGCACCGTTCTTCTGATATATTTATCCAGAATTTTCTCTATTGCTTTCAGCATGAAGGAGGTTAAATATAATGGTCTGTATGCTTTGGCTTGGGCACAATTTGCCCTTCCAGGCTTAGGTGTGAATACTGCTCTAGCTTCAAACCATGATTTTGGCATGAACCCAAAAGCTAGACTAGCTTTGAAAAGGTCCATCAGGGCATTGAAGAGTATCTCCTGTCCTTCCTGTAGGAGTATCGGAAGTATCTCATCTGGCTCTGGAGCCGTTATAGGATGTAACGTGTTGCCCATTTTACATGGTTGTTTTTTATTATTCTGTTGGCACAGTGCCAGTCTGTTCTTCGAGCTCCGGTCTCTGTTCCAACCGTTTCTTCTTCTGTCATCTTCTCAACCTCAGGAAAGTGACACGCCATTAGTATCTCCAGCGTGTCCCTCCCCACGTGAGAGTAAATGGATTTAATCCATTTGATGATGGTTTTACTCACCTTGCTCTTTTCCAATGCTTTGATCATAGTCATAGGTTGTATTGCTGAAGGCTCCTTCTATATCTAGAAATGCCGCCAGTGCAATTTATTTATATTCTAGGCTTTCTTGTTTCTCCAGTGTCCCCACTTAATGTATATGGGTTGCTTTCAGAACCTTCTGGAACCTTGCTGTTTCAGTGTGTGATTCCACTTTCTCACAGAACAGTCTCCAAGATTTTATTTTTGCTTTCCGTATCTCTAGGTTATACTCGGTGAGTTTCCTGTGATATACGTCCCACATGCCATTTCTAGATGATATTCTATACAATATCCTAACCTCTTTTTTCATTTTGGCTAGTTTGTTGTTCCACCACCTTACTTTTTTGTCATTTGTCATGGAATGAGTCTATAATGGCCTCTTCTAATAGTTCCACTGCCTCATCCAATTCTTTCTGTCCTCTCTTGTTAGTTGGAATTTTTTGTACAGCCTTCCCTAGAACTTCTCTGTATCTATCCCAGTTAGTTCTTTTTGGGTCTCTGTACATCTCAATCCCACATAGTCTCGCATCTATTGCAAATTGGATGTGCTGGTGGTCTGCCAATGATGGTTCCTCCAGCACCTTCCAGTCTTTAATAAAGTTTGCAATATGCATAGTGCTTGGTGTAATGCCTATTACCTCCGTACGAATTTTATTTATAAATGTAGGCTTGTTTCCTAGGTTTAGTATCGTGAACTCGGTTCCAATAATAAACTCTAGTAAAGACTCACCTCTTGCATTGCAGTTCGTGCTGCCCCATGCCGTGTGGTGTGAATTTGCATCTTCTCCAAGGTGTTCGCCTTTCTTCATTGCATTGCGAATTAGGTTCTCAACTACTTCTGATGTGGGCAGATTAGTTGAGTCATATGGGAGGTAAGCAGAGCCTATGGTTATTCCTCTGGGTCCCTCCCAATTTCCAGGTTTTATCTTGGCCACGTTTAAGTTCCGTGAACAGTGTTCCTGCAACATAAGACATTTTAGTTTTCTGTTCACAAGAAGACATGTTCTGGGTATTTTCGATGTTGTATCGTACATCAGCCCAACCTCCAGATTCCGCCAGTCTTGCTACCCTGCCCTTGACTACCCAAGGCTCTTGAATAAGGGCCACGTCAATAGCCCCAGACTTGAACTTCCTGGTGAAATTGGCCACAGCTGCTTTTTTATGCTGAAGATGGTCCTGAAGTACCTTCAGCACCATCTTTATCAACATTGTTTCGTTTTTCCCCTGATGACCTGAAACTTGATCTGCCCAAGTCCGAGCTTAGCCTTAAGGCTTCTCTTTCTGAGCTTTTCAAAGTCTCTTTCACCAAGGGCTAAAACAACTGTCCTTTCTGTCTTGTCGATTGAAGTGGCATTCAGCACTCTCCACTCTTGCATTAAAAGTTTGGTATCGTGCTGATTGATTCTGACAAGAACATCCTCCACTTTCATCTTGTCAAAAAGAGGTGGGAACGTGGTGATGACCTTGGTAGTGTTCAGCACCTTTTTTGCGTCTGCCACCTCTAGGGTCTCCCCTTTCCATGGGTTACAATTTGATACTGTCTGTTCCAGCCAACTTTTTGTTTCTGTATTTGCACAGATCAGTCCTTGGTGACTCAAGGAAGCCTGGCAGGACAGTGGCTTCATTTGTGCTATCAGAGTAGATGACAATTCAGTCACGTCTCCCTCCATGAGTTTTCCATCTGGAAAGGTCTTGGTTATTATTGCGACCTTAACTGAGGACAGTCTTTCTGAAAAGGACATGACTTTTTCTTCCTTCTGTTTCTTGGAGGTTGGTCTTGTAGCCGAACTTGATGGCGTGCTTTCCTCCGACCTTGACCTTTTGGGCATAGTCATTGGCATGGCGTCTCGCTGCTTTTGTGATATATTGTAGTTATACTCATTTTAAAAATTCACCCACTTTTTACATTCCTTCCACCACCCCCTTCGGAGGATTTTCCGAAAAAATATACCCGTTTCTTTATTTTTAAATGAGATTCAAAATGCAATGTTCACATCCATAAAAGCTGCAGGTTTTGAGATTAATGTATCGTTACAAAAAGAATTCAACCCCTTTTTCGATCCTTTTCAAAAACTCAAGTAAAATTCAACCCATTTTCACTTTTTATCCCCCTTAAGTGGATTTTCCGAAAAAATACGTATTTCTTTATTTTTAAAGGAGATTCCATGTGCCAATTTTCACGTCTGTTGCATCTTCAGTTTTTGAAATATAAGCATTCTTATTAAAATGATTCAACTTTCTTTTCACTTATTTTTATCCCCTTTAAATGAATCTTCCGAATACAAAGATATGTGTTTATTTATTTATTTTTAAAGGAGATTCCAAATACCAATTTTCACGTCTTAAAACTGTTCAGTTTCTGAGATACAGATATACTCATTTTATAAGTTGAAACCCTTTTTCACCCTCCTTAGTGATTGAATATCAAAAATACTTCCTTAGTGAGCACCTACACTGTAATGTAAATGTATCCCCAAAATTTCATTTCTTTATGTCTAGTAGTTTTGACTCGGCGATGATGAGTCAATCACTCAGTCAGTCAGGACATGTTATTGTATATGGTTAAATCTGACTGTTTATATAGAGAGCAGTATAAATCAAACCTGAATATCTTGAAAAGATCTGTTTTTTTTTTTTTTTGTTGCGATTATAGAGTTTTATTTTAAATACTGTACCCCAATCAGCACTTCACTGAGTAGTGGAGGAGACCTTCGTAATCACAATCGAACGTTCGTGCCCCTTTGCTTCCCTGCAAAGTGTGTCCTCTCTCTCTCGCTTCACCGTGACGTATGCTTGTTACGTAAGCTGCCCACATTTACGTCAGATCAGCCCGGCCGCACTGGGCAGGCCCCAACCGGCGCCCAGCTGAGCACCTCTGGTGTAAAGGTAACGTTGTATGGCCATTTCTATTGTATCATTTCAGTATACTTCCCACCTTTTAACTACTATGGGCACTTATTTACACGTATACCGATTGTTTGAAATGAATAAAGACCTACAAAATGGAGATATTATTACTTTTGGTGACTCTAACTTGCCACTGGTAACTGGTATTGCACTGATCTCCTAGGTACTGGACCATCTTACAGGTTTTTAGTGTACTTTACGTCACTGTACCATTTACTTTCGTGTAATGATGTAGCGAACGATAACGGTCGAACGCTATATCTAGTTCGAACTACTGTCAACAGCTGTAGCGTCAGTCGAGGTTATTATCCGGTAGCAGAAGACTTGCATCATCCAGATTTTCAGCTCACCCTAAGTGTGAAGGCTCAATGTAGATTTATTACCAGTTTTCTTTTGAAACCTATATTTTTTGTAATGTTGACTTCTAAATCTATACAGGTGCTGGACTGGATGGAATCAAGGCATCACAAATGTAGAAGAGGCCACTGAGTATTGCTATAAGGAAATTCATTTAACATTTGATAGAATACCCAAAAAGATGTATGACATAAAGCAGAGTATCCACTTTGGTTCACAAAAGAAATAACTGAAAGCTGAAGTTGTGAGATCCTTACAGAAAGCGCAGGGCTCACTGTGAACACAGTGACTTGCAATGTAACTAAGAAAATTTACCCCCAAAATCAGGAGTATAAAGCATATACGCCTATGTCTCGGATTGGGGAAAATATTTTAATGTATGTCAAATCATTTTGGAGATACATCAACAGTAAAAGAAATGGCAAAAGTAGCTCTTCTCATGTGATGAAATTTAAGTATACGTTGGATAATGCTCTGAGTATATTGGATGATTGGTTTCTCCGTCTCCCTCTTCATATGAAAATCAGAATCGTCAGATTTGCTAGTAAATGATCACCTTACATTATATGATATTCACGTAAACGAATACAAAGAAGCAACACGAAATTTTAAACCAAAACAATCTTGTGGTCCTGACGGAAGCATGTTCAGAATTATTGAAAGTACCTCACCTGATACTGTGCGATCTTATAGTGGAAAAATAAACTTTCTACAGTATTTGGAAAACAGCTAGAGTATGTCCCGTTTTGAAAGCTGGAGAGACCCTTGATATTTAACATTGTAGAACTGTTTCGACTGTGTGCGCACCCAGTAAAATATCAGAATTCTATACTTGCGTATGCTCGGTCGTGTCCAAAATGTTATTAATGAAAACCAACGTTGTTTCATACCTTGGAGATCACGGGGCGAGTTGGCCTTGCGGTTAGGGGCGTGCAGCTGTGAGCTTGCATCCGGGAGATAGTGGGTTCGAACCCTACTGTCGGCAGCCCTGAAGTTATTTGATAATTTTTACTCAGTATGCTTTTGATGTTTTGCATAAACAAGGTACTCTTGTTATATTATATACAGATTTTTCGAAGGCATGTGATAAAATCGATCACAGTATATTGGTAAGGACGCTCTCAAATTACGGCTTGCCTTTTGGTGTACTAAAGTTAATTGCTTCATATCTCTCTGACAGGAAACAGTATGTGTTATATCATCATTGCGACTAGTATGGGTATAATGCATATTTCTGGTGTACCTCAGTGTTCAAATCTTACTCCACCCTTCTCTTTTACTCTACATTAATGATCTTCCAGGCGAAATTTAGTAATTGACATTGTCTTCTCTACGCATATGATATCAAACTGTTCAGGGAAATCACGTTACGTGAGGATATGGTAAACCGACAACTTGATCTTATGCTGTAGCCTGTGTATGACCGAGCTCGATAGCTGCAGTCGCTGAAGTGCAGCCAGTATCCAGTATTCGGGAGATAATGGGTTCGAGCCCCACTCTCGGCAGCCCTGAAGATGGTTTTCCGTGGTTTCCCATTTTCACACCAGGGGCTGTACCTTAATTAAGGCCACGGCCGCTTCCTTCAAACTTCTAGGTCTTTCCTATCCCACCATCGCCGCAAGACCTATATGTGTCGGTGCGACGTTAAGCCATTTGCATATTTCATATTACGTGTATGGTTAATGAAGCATGTAAAAAACTAGTTTTCTTAATCAGACCCACAACAATAAAACATTATCACTATTGTTTAACTGTCTTGTTAGAGCAAAATTGGAATATGCATCAGAAGTATGGTCTTCCTATTACAAATCGTATCAGAATCAAGTTGAAAAAGTTTAGAAAATGTCCCTGCGGTATCTTTACTACAAAATGCACTGCAAGTTTTTACCATTTGGCCTTGTACGTACATTATGTAGACCTTACGAAAGAATTTGATTACATGCCATTAACCAACAGGAGGAAAATATCACAACAAATATCTTTATAATAATAAATTTTATTGCGCACAATGTGCAAAATTTGCATATTACATGAAGTAAATTACAATTCACTCAAGCAGCACTTTGTTCAGAGCAAAAGTGTTTCAGAGAGACTGTTCTCTTCTTGCAATTAATTACGTGAAATGTATCACACTGTTCATTGCACAATACACATACACACTCCTGGCTGGCCTGGTGATAGGATTTCTTGGCACAGATACGGTGATGTAAGCCGTGTATTGCAAAGCGTGTTATTAAATGTCTCAACTCATATTCCTCTTTCATCCAATCCTTATTTATCAGTGCGTCTGTACTGTAAAAGCTTTCTTCGATCGAGTCCCTTTTATCTCGTAGTTCTCGTAACAGTTCCTCGTATTCCGGAGTTTGCTGTAGAGCCTTTTGTAGTCTTAAATCCTCTATCAAGAAGGTTTCCCGTGCTAAAACATAAACGTACCGGGATCGGGTGAATTTAGATACCCCTAGGACCCTCTTAAGGTATCTCGGTTTCATGCTTTCCAGTTCTCGTAGCTGTTTACATGATAGGTACTCCCATCTTACTTCTAATCCGTATGTGAGCGTTGGTAGCACTTTGACTTGGAAAAATTTCATGGCCGTCTCCAGTGACATTCTTTGCAGATGTTTGATTTCACCTATGCTTCTAAGTGCAGCAGCTAATCTCTTCTTTATGTGTGGTGAGAAGGTCGTCTCGGAGACTTGTAGTGTGATCTCTAGATATGTGAACTGGTTTTTCGGTGTTAATGTATGTTCTCCTCATACAATATAGTCCCTTTTCGATAAGCGTCCTCCTCTCCTGAATACCATTAATTCTGTCTTCTTTAGATTCATCCTTAGCTCGTTGTCATCCGCCCATTGTGTGATAAGCTCCATTCCGTTTTGCAAATCTTTTATGTTACCAGCGGCTAGTGCTATATTATCCGCATATATGTATATGCTTACATTTTGTGCTCCCTCTTTGATTTTTGTAGGGAGATCCTGGGTCAGCGCATTGAACAATAAAGGGCTTAAGAGGTCCCGTTGTAACAGTCCGATGGTTTGATCTATCCAGTCTGATTGGAATACCCCGTCACTGATTTGCACTTGGTTTGCCGCTAGTATGTTGCCTATTAAATTCGTTATATCCGATCGTCCGACGAGGCTTTCCAGTTTCTCGATTAATTTCCTTCTATTGACGGTGTCAAAGGGTTTGGTGTAATCAATGAAGATTACATACTTCTTCCCGTGGGCTTGTGTTCTTTCTTGTATGTCCTTTAGCAGACAGCTCGCCGCTATCAGGGTGGATCTCGCTTTCCGGAATCCAAATTGTTCATCGGGTAACAGTGGTTCCATCAGGTTACTTATTTTCTGTGCTAACAGTTTGGTGAGTATTTTAAATGCCACTGACTCCAAGGCTACACCTCTGTGCAAGATTCTGGTTTGCTCGTGTCTCCTTGTCCTTTATATAGCATCTTTATGACTGCCTTCCGCCATGCATTAGGTATGTTACCGGATTCCACGCACTTGTTCATTAGCATTATCCACACTGGTTCTAGGGTAATGTAGCTTTTAGATGTTCTGCGCAAAGTCCGTCTATTCCCGGTGCCTTGTTTACTTTGCTTGCTGAGATGACCTTTCTCACTTCCTCACCTGTGAAGATTGTAGTTCTTTCTATCACTTTCCTCTAACTTCGGTCTGGTTTCCTTATGGGCTAGCACACCTCTCATATGATTCTCCCAGGTCTCCATGGGTATGCCTGCTGGAAATCGCGGCTGCCGTGGTCTAAGTGCATTATAAGGGTTCTTCTCAGCATCCTTTATAAGCTTTTAGTCTTCTTTTGCTCTAAATTCCAGCTTTTTCAGCTTTAGTAGCGCCTTGAATTTCTTCCTTGCTGTCTGGTAGCATTCCAGGTCTCTTTTGTCTTTGGTTCTCCTAGCTATGTGCAATTTTTCTAGTGTAATTCGCCTTTCAATGTAACACTCCTTGTCGAACCATTTTTGCACTTTCCTGGTGTCCTCCCTTGCTGCATTTCCTTCTTCGATGAATTTCGTTATTCCTGCTATGGCCTCGTCCAGATTTCCCTCGCTGAAATCTTGTAGTATGCGTGGTATCTTACCAGTGTTCTCCTGGAGCATATGTGGGTCCAAGCTTCTCTGTATCCTTTGTGTTTTTATTTGTTTATTCATGTGTGTGTTTGTCTTGAGTGTCGTTCTTACTGGTATATGTTTCCTGATTAACGCTGCCTCATTTCTTATTAGGACGTTATGTTCCAATGCATCGAAACCTCTAATGAGTGTGAGGTCTCTGGCGCTTCCTCCGTTGTGGCATATGTATGTGAGTGCCTTTTTTCGTTCATTAATGTGAGCCCTTCCCCTAGCAGATAGTCCAGTACTATTTCCGCTTTGTTATTTGCTTTATTTATTGGGCAGTTCAGGTCGCCTGCAGTAATCACTTTCATATTGTCTAATGCTCTCTGTATACCGTCTACTATGTCTATTGCGCTGTACTCTGGTCTGTAGTATAGGCCTACTAATGTTCCTATTTTTGTTTTAATCACAAATTGATTCTCCTCCTTGAGAATTGTTTCAAAGGGGGTAAATTTCGAGTTGATTAGGCATGTTATTCCACCTGACGGCCTTCCTCTATCGCCTTTCCTCGCAAATGCATGAATGTTATAGAATCCTTTCACTTCACACTTTGATTCCGTGGTAATAAATGTCTCTGTCAGTATACAGATGTCGAACTCACTGAAAATGTCTCTCGGCATCTGTCTTAATGCGCCTTATAGTCCTTCTACCTTCCAGTTGAGAACTTTCGCTTGATCCTGTTCCATGTAATGATCTATTCCTGTACCTCCAGGGATCTCGAAAGGGCCGGCATATGACGTCCTTTGGCCAAAATTCCCCCTCATATACTGTCATGTTCTTTCATTGGGATGCCTGTTTTGAACGCTCTCCTGGTATTGGTGTCACTAACCATTCGACAATTTATTATTCCAGACACCCTATTTTCCCTTAGGTATTCTTCTATGTCTTCTTCCGTGGTTTCCGGGGTCAAATTTCCCAGATATAGCCACACGTCTCCCTGTACTGCCTTCAACTTTCTTTCCCCTTGTCTTGTACCCCTTATTCTTTCTCTTGTTTCCTTTTCTCCTTCCCCCTCTGATACTCGTCTTTATATAAACTTGTAAACAATAAAATAGATAGTCCCAAACTACTTGAACAATTGCAGTTCTTATATAGTAAAATATTATTTGTTAGGAACACATATTCGACAGTTTGAAACCTAGGGAATGGCACATACGAAATCGTTCACTGTAATTATAATAACCACTTAAAGATACATCCCATCTGAGATGTGATGTCAGTTATCGTACTGATATACTGTGTGTGGAGGTACAAACATTATTTGTTACGTTGTTGCAGTAATGCTCGTGGGTCTTGTAGTAGAGGAAATTATATTTTTGAACTAAAGTGGTAAGTTTTTTCGTGTCTAGTATTAATAAGTTAAATAAACTATCACAAAACAGAACGTTCCCGACCGTATCCAACAAACAGCTGAAGCTGACACACATTTGCCGCCAAATGGTCGTCCGAAAGATCTCGACCCGAGCGTTTACAAAGTTTCACGAATCTTGATAATTCTGTTAGATTCCGCTCCGCCAGTCGAAAAATATTCTTGGCAGAGAATCCTGTTCCGTTCGGTTCGGTTCGATTCGACTCGACTCGTGGCGATCGCCATCTCCATCTCCCATTTAAACACATGTTAAAAACAAATTATGTTCGATTCGATTCCATTCCATTAGGTGGGAGCGAGCCTTCAGTCTGCAAGCCCCCGGGAATTTACTAAATGCAGCCACAATCCTCTATTTATAGCCTCGTTTAGCTCCGTACCTCCTATCTCTAACTCATTAGAAACTGAATCGAACCATTGTCGTCTTTGTTTCACTTTGCTTCTGTCACCCTCCATAACAGTGTCCATTATTCTCTCAGGTAACCTATCCTGTTCCACTCACTCACATGACCCCACCACCGAAGCCGGTTGATGCGTACAGCTTCATAAATAGAGTTCGTAACTTAGTCTTTATCGCCTAATTCCGTATACCCTCCTGCCATTGTTCCCATCTGTTTGTACCAGCGATCATCCTCGCTACGTTCATGCTGTTACATATATCTTACGAATAATATATCCTGGTCCACCGAGCTTTCCTCCCCCAAAGCAAAGTTGGTGTGAAAACAGACCGGTATAGTTTCGTCCGGGTGTTGACTTCTTTCTTACTGAATACTGTTGATAGCAACTGCGAGCTCACTGCATTAGTATTGGTGCACTTTGTTTCAGTATTACTTACTATATTACCTTCCTGGGAGAATACACATCCTAAATACTTGAAGCCTGTTCCAGATTTGTACTTCCAACCCGACATTCAGTTCTCTTTGGTTTCGTACCTACTGACATCACTTTAGTCTTTGAAAGCCTTTCATATAATCATTGCACCTCTTTTCATGATCCAAGATATTAGACTGCAGGCCTGCTTGCATTCGGGAGATAATGGGTTCGAACCCCATTATCGGCAGCTCTGAAGATGGTTTTTTGTGGTATTCCATTTTCACACCAGACAAATGCTGGGGCTGTACCTTAATTAAGGCAACGGTCACTAATTTCCTATCTGTGTTGGTACGATGTAAGAGTAGACTGCAGGCTTTCAGCACAATCTGCAGTTAAGACCAAGTCGTCGGCATAGGTCCGACTGCTTACTACATATCCTCAAAACTGAATACCTCCCTGCCAGTTTATATCTTTCAGTAGACGGTCCGTGTAAACCATGAACAACATTACAGGCTTGTCTAACCCCTGTAAGTGCTTTGAAGTAAGAATTAATTCTGCCATCATTTCTCACTGTAGCCCAATCGTCAACATAAACACCTCTGATTGCTTTTAATAATCTACCCTTAATCCCCCAAATACGACTAACATCTCTTCCCACGGCACTTAGTCATATGCCTTCTCTACATCTACGAAGCATAACTCTCTATTCATCTCGCAGCACATTTAGATTACCTGGTGCATACTGAAAACCTTATCCCGATAGCCTCCCTGTGGTCGGAGCCCACACTGGTTTTCATCCAACTTGTTCTCAAATACTGATCGCACCTTCCATTCCAAAATGCCAGTGAACCCCTTGCCTGGTATACTGATCAGTGAAATACCTCTATATTTTTTGCAATCCTTCCTCTGCCCTTGCTTATGGATAGGTGCAATTACTTCTTTCTTCCACTCAGAAGGTATCTTACTAAGTCATTTTCATCTTATTACCGGGCGAGTTGGCCGTGCGCGTAGAGGCGCGCGGCTGTGAGCTTGCATCCGGGAGATAGTAGGTTCGAATCCCACTATCGGCAACCCTGAAAATGGTTTTCCGTGGTTTCCCATTTTCACACCAGGCAAATGCTGGGGCTGTACCTTAATTAAGGCCACGGCCGCTTCCTTCCAACTCCTAGGCCTTTCCTATCCCATCGTCGCCATAAGACATATCTGTGTCGGTGCGACGTAAAGCCCCCTAGCAAAAAAAATCATCTTATTACTCTATGAATCCATTTAATTCCTGCCTTCTTACTATGTTTCACTATTTCAGATCCATTTTTTCTATTCCCACTGCTTTATGACAGTGGGGTTTATTTTCCGTCCTTTCCACTTTTGCGTACTTTCACCAACATCGTAGTCCTCCCTATGAGCTCGGTTTTTTTGCGATGTTACCAGAAAGAGTTCCGTATACGTTGAGTAGATTTTCAAAATATACCTTCCGCCTATATAGTGATTCCCTGGGATATATTGAGAGTTCGCCTGATCTAATAAAAAACTATTACTTTCCTTTCTCCGTCCCTTTCTAAGATCCTTTATCACTGTCCAGAAAGGTTTCCCTGCCACTTATCCAAGCCTTTCCAGGTTATTACTGCCATCTTCCATGACTTGTTCTTGGATTCAACAATTATTACGTAGTTTTGCTCTGTTTCTTTCATGAACGTACAGGGCCCTGTCTGCATCAGTCCTTGTTTGGAGCCATTTCTGATCCGCCTTCCTTTTACGTTTGCAGTCTTCTCTCAATTCATCATTCTACCAAGATGTTTGCTTGTTCCCATCTTTACACACCGTTGTTCCTAGGCCCTCCCTTACTGTTTCTACTACATTCTGTATGCCACTCATTCTCTTTCTATATCCTGGACCTGCTTATGTTGTTTGGAACGTTTGACTAATCATGTCGATGTACTTACGTGTAATTTCCTCGTGTTGGCGATTTTTTTATCCTTATTCATCGGCAGACAGATTTCAATTTCGCTATCCTAGGCCTAGAGGTACACAGTTCACTACAGATCAAAACATCTCCGGAATACCCGTACTTTCCTAGCAGATTTCCTGAATTCAAACTCGGTTTTGATGTAGCCTATTATGGATTTGGTGCCCTTGCCCTCCCATGTGTAGCCTTATGTTTGAAGAATGTATTCGTAACCGCTAATCCCATACTAGCACAGAAGTCGAGTAAACGCTTCCCATTCCTATTCGTTTCTATATCTTCCCCACATTTACCAATCACCTTTCCGTATCCTTCAGTTCGATTTCCAACTCTCGCATTGTAATCGCCCATTAGCACTATTCTGTCCTTGTTGTTGACCCTCACTACGATATCGCTCAGTGCCTCATAAAACTTGCCATCTTCATCCGCATCTGCACCCTCACATGGTGAATAGACGGAGACAATTCTCGTCCTAATTCCTGCAACTGCTTAATCATCATTCGCTCATTTACTTGGGTAACAGAGACTGTGTTGCGTTCGATGCTATTGCTGACATTGTCCTACCCCACACTCTGCCCTTCACTTTTTGAAAACCTGTTAAAAATACGTTATAATCTCCTGTCTCTTTCTCGCCATCTCCCTTTTCCCGAATATCATCAACTCCTAACACATCCTCTTTGCTGACGCAGCCAGTTATGCTTCGTTCCTTCCATAATCCCCATTAATGATGATAGCTCCCCGTCGAATTCCATTTAGTTCTCTAAGTTGTTTCCAAGGATTCCCTTACCTGTCAAATGGGAGTGGGACTCCGTTACTCCCATACGTCCGACGCTTGTTTAAAATGTTCTGGTGTAGGTGAATTATATGAAGCAGGATTCTACCCTACTTACAAATAATTCCAGTGAGAATCTCTCCTCTAACCGGTTAGGGACCACCGGTGGATTGTGTAGTCCTAACCGCCTGAGCACAATGTGTTTCGGATGCCCAGTCCTATTCCATAAGAACTTGTATCCCGACTCTCAGGATCACTTACTGGGCCACTCAGCCGATGCCCATGTTTCACGATCTAGGGCGTGACTTCCGTAACCATATGAACAATGTTGGTGATAATTTACATCCCTGCTTAGGTCCACGGTTTGAATGTCTCTCTCCTACCGTTAAGTCTTCCTTTACTTTAATCGCGGATATCACTGCTGCATACAATTCTTCTATGGCCATAATTATTTGGATATCCCTATTCTGGCCAGCTTCTCAGCAACAGCTTGTCTGCTGACCAAATTGGAAGTTTTCTGTAGATCTCTAACTATAATATGTAATCTACCTCCTCTTCATGTATGTATCCATTTTTATTATAATTATCTATGATTCTCATTCCTTGCCTGAATCCTGACTGCTACACCGAGTGTATAGAGTAATCCTCCAACCATTTTATGATTTTCTTTGCCAATATCCCTGTATAGATTTCAGCAAATGTATCCTACAGAGCATTGCCCCTCTAATTATTTGAATTAGATCCTTCACCCTTCCTTTTCTGTATATAACATTCCTTCTTGCCAAAATCTTGGGATTTTCCCGCTATAAAAGTAATTGTTATATATTTTAATTATTCTCAACAGCTGCCTGTTAAGTTATAACCTCTTTCCAGTAATTCTACTAATATAACGTGATTTCGCCCCCCCCCCCCTCCCTTTTCCTTTCTTCAATGTGTCTAATACTTCATCCGTAGTTATTGGATCGTCTAGTACAGGCAAAGTATTCTCAGCATGTCTGAGCATACCAGTCTTACGTTTGATTAATTTTCGATTAATCTTTACCCCGTAGTAACCCCTCGAAATACAATATTCATTCCTCGCTTATATTTGCGTGGTTACTATTACAGATGTAATGTTACTATTACTACTATTACAGATGTTACTATTACTATTTACAGATTGTTTGTTCTGTTCCATACTTAGTTTCATTTCTTTACAATACCTTTTTAACAACTGTACGTCTTTGGCCTGCCAGTTCTTTCGTATTTTTGCTCATTAAATCTTTTACTCTTTCTTCTTTCTACAGAAATCAATACTTAGCTCCTGAAAACCCTATTTCTGTACGCTTTTATTTCCCTTATAACTTCATTTTTCTTTTTTATTATACTTATTAGTTATACCATAAGTTTCGTTTATTTTCCCTTCTGTTTCGTACCGCCATTTTTCTCCCAGCTGTTGCTATTTATCTTTCAACCATTCTTATTTTGCTTCATCTATGTTATTGTCTATCATATATACAATACCTAACTTAAAAATTTGTAAGCCCCCCCCCCCCATAATATCTAAATTTGTCTCTGTTTCCCTTCTCCATCTACACCTTATCAACTGTTTCTATACATTAGTAATGTGTCGTTTTCCTTTTGTATTTCCTTCACTTCTCAGTAATCAAATAATAAGTAGGAAATGATGAGAAGCTGTCCAGTATTTACTTTTACTCTGTCTTTAATATAAGTCAGTGCCTCTCTAAATGCAATAGCTTGATCTTTAGTACTCCCACCTGAATCGACCATATTCGTTATATTCCCTGTTACATAGCCAGCCACCCACCATTCACTATTCCCCTACTGCATACATTTCTAATAATTTCTCTACATTTTTGTTGCATTATTTGTTTACTTCTCATAATATTTCATCTATTTCTCTACTATACATTGGATTTTTCATCCGTCTTTACATTAAAATCTCCCCTTACAATTATTCCCGCTTCTTCATTCTTTAATGTAATCTGGTTTACTTATCCAGTACGGTCATCAGATACTTCTTCTCTATATGAGACCCCTTTTTATGATTGTAGCAGAACCCTATGAAAAATTCTCTCTCTCCCTCAGTACTTTCAGTTATTTTCAGCCGAATCAGTCCATCAAGGCCTGATTCCGCCCCCTCTATCTGATTACATATTTTATCCTTTACGAACACCGATCTCTCTTTCGGGGAGTGCCCTTTAGGAACTTCCTACCTGTAGTCATATTTCAGTCATACCCGTAATTTCATTACTCAGCATTAATTCTCTCACCTCATCATTTCCCAGTATCATTTGTGGGTGGGGGACGCAGGCGAAGAATACGCCCACTGTATCCCCCGCCCTTCGTAAGAGGCGACTGAAAGGGGCGACCAAAGGATTATTGTATTAGAACCAGGAAACTACTTGTGATTAGTACCATCACGCGGGGAACACCATGGGTCTCCTTTACTTGCGAGTAGTACCACTATGTTAGGTACACAATAGGTTTGTAATTAAGTAGCAACAGAGGGTTAATTAGTATAGGTTGAGTACCATTGTGAGAAACATCACGGGTCTGGGCATTGCCGGCGATTAGTACCGCTATATGAGCGACACCATGCGTCTGCGTTGCCTCTGATTAGTATCCACTATGTGAGGAACACCACAGAAATACCGGCGCCCGTTATTAGTACACCTAGGTGGGGAGCAAAATGGGTTTGCGTTGCCTATGAGTGGCGCTATTATGTGAGAAAGACCATAGGTCTGCGTTACCTTTGCGACGTATAGTACGCGAACCTTTTCTTGAGCCATGAGCTCCATAGTGTTGAATGGGAACTAGGGCTCAAGAAAAGGTTCGCGTACCAATACTTGTGAATAGTACCATAATGTGTGGAACACTGAGTCTACGCTACTTTTGATTAGTACCGCAACATGACAAATACCATGGTTCTTCTTTACTAGCGATAAGTACTATTATGAGGGGCCGTCGCGTCGACTGGATTTTGGATCCCGTTAGACAACAAGCATCCTCGATTCAGGTTTCTGCTTTAGAAGCAGTAATACCATTGCTTATGATAGTTTCTGAAAAAGTGGGGCATTGCGAGTCGGATCTACTGATTGTTTTAAATTCATATCCATCCATTCATTCTTCATCATGACGTTTTTTATTCTGGTCAGTGGATGATTTTGAACTTCTAAATTGTCATTACTTTTCGTCTCATTTCGTACCATTAGGGGCCGATGACCCTTTAAACAACAAGCATCATCATCATCATCTTAATTTCCCAGTTCATTCAATATGCCCTCGGTATTTATTAATCCTTTGGTCCTTTCTAGTTATTTGCTCATGGGTATATCTGCAATACTTACAGCTCTACTCCGGGTAATACGTGATTTCTCTAATTGTATGACGGATCCACTTGTGGAACAATTTATTTCCTCCTCTAAACCCCTGTCTTCGTCCTACACTTCATCCCCTTTCAAACCCAAACGTCCTTCAAATGTAATGGCACCGTATACGTTTTTCCTTCTTTCCTGAAATGTCTGCCCTCGTGGAAACCACTTCTTCATATGCGGCATGCTTGGAGTCTCGAGTTCGTCGCCGAGGCGTCAATTCCGGTAGTTCAGCCTTGCTCAATAACACCTGCTGCTGCTGCTGAATCAGTGCTCCCGTGGTCAGCCGCCGTGACACTGACCTTTCGCATTGCTGGATCCGCTGGTCGTTCCTCCATTTTCCGCAGCATTTTCCCAGTCGACTGCCTACTCCAAGTATCACCGACCACTACAAGCCCTTTTTACACGGATAAATGCTTTTAATCCTGAATTTCATGCCTTGTCTAAACGAAAACGTACTCTTTTCATGTGTTTCATTTCTTCTGTATCAGGTTCTTTCTTAATCGGTATTTTAGATCGTGTCAGTATCTTTACGTTATCCAAAAATTTTCGGGTCTTACTGTTTGATACCATAAATACTTTAACTGGTCTTCTTCCCGTATTTTCCCTATTCTAAAAGCACTATCAATGCCACTCTCACTACATTTAACTTTCACTTTCTTCCTGATTAAAGAAGTTGCTTTGCCCAACACATTAAAATCCTCCTTATCCGAATCTGCCAGTCTATAGATGATTATATTTCTCCCCCTATCTTCCCTCTCTCTTGTCAGTTTTTCAGTTCAAAGTTCCCTTTCTTCTAAATCCAGAACGTTATTCTTCATTTCGTCCACCTCGAGCTTATTCTGATACAAGCTCTCCTTGGTGTCACTTAGTTCATTTTCTTTAACAAGTCTTCAAGTCCTTGAATTCCTTATTGCCGGGCTGAGTGGCTCAGACGGTTAAGGCGCTGGCCTTCTAACCCCAACTTGGCAGGTTCGATCCTGGCTCAGTCCGGTGGTATTTGAAGGTGCTCAAATACGACAGCCTCGTGTCGGTAGATTTACTGGCACGTAAAAGAACTCCTGCGGGACTAACTTCCGGCACCTCGGCGTCTCCGAAGACCGTAAAAGTAGTTAGTGGGACGTAAAACAAATAACATTATTATTATTATTATTATTATTATTTATTATTATTATGAATTCCTTATTGTGATCCATTAATACTTCCCTAGTGTTATTAATTTGACATGCTTCCTTCTTAATCTCACTAAGCTTCTCAATATCCTCCCAAGAAAGTCCAGGACACGGGCTTAATTCAACACCCCAGATCGCCACAACTGATTTGAGCACCAAAGAAACCAAACCAAACCACATGGCGCAATAGCGCCTAAGGGCCATGGTGTACCTAGCGACCGCTGCTCAGCCCGAAAGCATGCAGATTATGAGGTGTCGTGTGGTCGACACGACGAATTCCGTTTGCTGTTATTGTGGCTTTCTAGATCGGGGCCGCCGTCTCGCCGTCAGATAGCTCCTAATTTGTTTTCACATAGGCTCAGTGGACCTCGAACCAAGCAAATGTCCCTGACTTGGCTAGGAATCGAAGGGGGAGGGAGGGGGGGGAGCTCCGGGTAAAGGTGCGTCCACACCAAGATATTTTCGTTAACTTTGTTAATGAACATTGTTAATGAACAATGTTCATGAACATTTCTGTCTGTTAATAAACAAAATAGCGTGTTAATAAAGAAAATTTCTTTAACTTTTGTGAATGAAACTTTTCATTAACATTTCGTGTTTTCGTTAACATTTCGGTTCGCACATGCGCAAAGACACAATTAGTACACGCAAATTCGTAGCGCGGAATACAATACTTTTATTTATTTTTCGAAATCGACTGTCGAATCGCAAGCAACTCATATACACCATACAAATACATAAATGAAGTGTAGGAGTATTTCTCTTACACTCTTACATGATCATTGGTAGGAGTCACCAGTCGCTAGGAATCTTCAAGTTATACTTAGTCTAACATTAATGCAGATGACATTCCGATAAATTTGTATCATTTCTTCCAATTTCAGACTCATTTACTGTCAACAAGAACTTAGTCTTGTGGGGACATTCTCAGAAAGTTTTCAAAGCCTGGTGCATCATGAATTGAAAGTTCTGACATAGGCCTAAGTGTCCTCTCCAAACTTAATTCTAAACGCTTTTTCAATATTCTTCTTTGCCACACTTTGCGTCTGCATTTTTCTCTAATTGCACTCATTAAAATAATGAAAGCTGCAGCTGTATTTTCTTCTTCCTGACCCTATCCATTGTAACCTCACAAACATATATTTTGGTGTGGACACAATGTTAAAGAAGTTTGTTAACAAAAGTTTATTTGATGTGGACACAATGTTAAAGAGGTTTGTTAACAAAAGTTTATTAACATCTTGAGAAATGTTTTCGTTAACATTGTTTATTAACTTTGTTTCGTTAACATTGTTTATTAACTTTGGTGTGGACTAACCATAAGACGCAGGCACGCTATCCCTACACCGCGGGTCTGGCGATGTTAACACCACTTGCATAATATTATAGGGACTGCGACCGTTTGTATGTATTTCACTTTCAATCTGCACTGCCACTAGGGTTGCCACCTGTCCCGTATTGTACGGGACATCCCGTATTTGAGGTGAAAATTTTGTGTCTCGTATTATGAACTGTTGTCCTGTGAAAACGAGCATTTATCTTTTTGTCTCTAAACATTTTTACAATCCGTATTTGATTTGAGAGCCATTGAAGTTCAAAGTAGTTCCATTACATTTTCTTTTTGGAACCTCAAAAGAAGGAAATCTCGTTATGTCTCGCTGTTTGCTGGTAAAGCTGAACATGATGTGTTATTTACATCATCTTCTGCCGCGGTTTCCGTAGGTCTTCCATTCCAGTTTCTAACGTGATTGTTCATGCTGCTTGAGACTAAATCTACGTAAAATGTGAAGTTATCAAAGCTCATTGAACACATCAGTGTTAAGATGTCAGATGCATTGTACTGTATGTACTGTTAAAAGTGTGGAAGTTAGTTTATTTTACGAATTTCAATAAATAAATATTCTGTTAATGAAACTAATAAGATTATAATCTAATTGAAATTGGTACCTAACGTTTGATTTTTCTTGTATTTATGGACTGCCCCTTATTTTTGTGATAAATCCCGTATTTTTAGGTAAATGTCCCTTATTTCTTATAGCAAAAAGTGGCAATCCTAACTGCCATCTACCTATAGCGCATCGGTATTGCTCAATTTAAACTCCCACATAATAATAATAATAATAATAATAATAATAATAATAATAATAATAATAATAATAATAATTTTATTATTATTTTACTGGTTGTACGTCCCACTAACTACTTCGACGGTTTTCGGAGGCTCAGAGGTGCCGAAGTTTTGTTTCGCAGGAGTTCTTTAACGTGCCAGTAAATCTACCGACACGAGAACACGAGACTGACGTTTTTGAGTACCTTAAAATACCACCGGACTGAGCCCGGGTTCGAATTCGGCAACTTGAGCTCAGAATGCCAGCGCTCAACCACCTGAGCTACCCAGCCGGGCAGAATGATTATTCCCTTTACGTATTTAATAATGCAACTGTTTCTCTGACTGCCATTTCTATTGTACACGTTTACATTTCTTCTTTTTTCTAAAGCTATGCAGCCAGCGTTATTGCTTCATTTTTAATTATTGTGACGCCATTTTGCATGTGTTATGTTGTGGATAACATACTTGATTCGTACTATGAAACAAACGTTTAACGAAAGTACAAAAAAGACATTCATACCCTGTAGCAGTATACTGCAGTAAGCATTTCGCAAAAACTTGTTTGTGAGCTCTCGGTAGATTTTTAGTAATTTCGAGGTATGGAACGTTTGCGCCGCAGGTGTCCATTTTGTAGAACCTTTTATCTGGTTCTCATCTTCGGAACTCTGCGTTAACTCGCAACAGGACTGAGTAGCTATATCGTTATGATCATGGCGTTAATGCCAGTTACCTTGAATAAGTGTTTCTGTTTACCCTCTCCCACACATAAGTTCCTGGAAAGTTCTAGGATTGTTCTGTATCTAAATATCGGCTCCATTATCTTTTTGTACTATACGCTAAAATATCCACACAAGACAGACTAAGGAGGCATATGTTTGGTTTTCAGTACGTGAGAGTGGCGGAGAGATGGTGGACTCGGTGTGGAGGCAGCTGAAAGTCGCGACTGGTTTGTATTGATTAGTTCTAATGAGGACTGCCTGTCTAGTCTAGCTGGAGTTCTGTATGGTAGAGTCTAGCAAACATGTGCTTCAACATGTTGTGGTCGGAAGCTGCTTCAGAGCTGTCATCTGCAGAATTCCTACGAATTGTTCTCTCGACAATAAACACGATACTTTTCTCTGGCCAATAAAAAAGAATGAAGCTGTCATCCCTTCGTGAATAACCTAACTAAATGAACGGAGCTGACATTTCTACACAATAAGCAGTTACACAGTAGTTTACTAGACCGATAAATTTGCGCATTGATTCGTATTTCACGTGGCTTGATCTCGTGTGGCTGCTGTCACGGAACGAGTGGCATGCTGCATTCATGTGACCTGGCATTGCACTTGCTGATTGATCTTCTCTAGTTGGACGCACTGTCACAACACACGTTACAAAATACACTCTTGAACCCAAATGAAGAACGCACAGTATAGAGGGAACAATCGTTCTGAAACCTACGTCTTTTATGTGGCTATTGATGTTGTGATTATAGCCACGAGACGCTAGTGTTACGTGGAATCTACATGAATTTTTTAAAAAAACCCACATGTATTGGCATAGATGCCAGACACGGCCATCTTGGTGAGAAGTCAGTGACAATGCCACTCAGTTATCACGCCCCTCATATCTTTAGACGGTTTCGACCTTATTCACAGAGCTATCATCCTTCTTACCTCCATAGCAGTCCGTGGCAACTGAACGAATTCAGGGGTAAAATTTAGTTGTTAGATCCTGGACGTACCGGGCTGAGTGAATCGGAGGGTTAAGCTCGGACATTCTGAGCTTAAGTTAAAGGGTTCGATTCCGACTCAGTCTCGTGGTGTTTGAAGATACTCAAATACGGAAGCCTTGTGTTGGTATGTTTACCTCCACGTACAATATCTCTTGCTGGACAGTATTTCCAGCACCTCGGAGACTCCAAAAGACATAAAAGTAGTGGAACGTAAACATTATTATTATTATTATTATTATTATTATTATTATTATTATTATTATTATTATTATTATTATTATTATTATTATTATTATTATTATTACAGTGAAACCCCTCACTTTGGACACCCCTTTTGGTTGGACATATACTGAATGCACCGTTTAATGCCCTCTACTTTTACATGTTAACAGTCTCTGTACATTGGACATCCCTCAACTATAGACATTTTACAGACCTTAAATGACAGTTTGGACAGGTTCAAAACTTTATTTTGTTTTGCTGTTTTTTAATCGTTTAGTGCAAGCAATTTTAACATTTCCATTGCAAATGCTGCCTGTCCAACAGCATTTACAAGCAATATGTTACGACAGAGAGTCGTCCTGTATTTTTCAATCAACTGAAGAACCATCTCATATAGATAAGATCTCATTAACTGAGGAAATGAGGTGTCTCCCTAAAGTTCATCGCAGTGAATTGTCAGAAGTTGATGTTTTTAGTGATTTCCATAATATGTTAAAAATCCGTGATGATGTTCCTGAAACAATCGATGGAGTGTTAGAAAAAGTGGTTTCTTCGGAGGAATAATAATAAGAACAAGAAACAGTTGCTGTTCCCAAGTAGCCACCTACTCATCAAAGAGCTGTGCAGTGTAATAATGAGTTGGAACATTATGTGTTTGTGCATAACCAACCAGAATTACCTGAAACCCTATTTGGATTATGTCGGAAATTTGAATCAGAATCGCACTTTCAAAAATCAAAAAATCAAATCAAAATATTGTGGATGATTCTTCGCTAAGCATTAAATGATGAGTACTCTAGAATACTGTGCAGTATGCAAAATCAAACATGTAGTGCGTTTTTACAGTTTTAGTATGCATGAAATTCATTGTACTGTAGGCTACTGCATATAAATTCAAAGAACCACTGTCTATATTATGTATATATAGTATAATAATTTCGTGTGGCTATTTCTAGCCGGGTGCAGCCCTTGTAAGGCAGACCCTACGATGAGGGTGGGCTTCAGCCATGTGTAGGAAACAGCGTGTTATTGTGGTGGAGGTTAGTGTTGTGGTGTGTGAGTTGCAGGGATGTTGGGGACAGCACAAATACCCAGTCCCTGAGCTAAGGGAATTAACCATTTAAGGCTGAAATCTCCAACTCGGCCGGGAATCGAACCCGGGGTCCCCTGGACCGAAGGTTAGCACGCTAACCATTTAGCAATTGAGGCGGACACGTATGTATAGTGAACAGTTCACACCAGCTCAGAGTTTTTCCTTCCCTGCTCTATTAGTGTTCTTTTAAAATACTATACTGTAGATTGGAAAAACCACTACATTGGACACAATTTTAACGAACCGTAGGTGCCCAAATTACAGCTGTTTCGCTGTATTATTATTATTATTATTATTATTATTATTATTATTATTATTATTATTATTAGTTTGGCCAAGACTAAAATGAGTACTTTTTCCTCGCACTATAGATATCTTGTGTAATTTCTAATTCAACCCCTATTTAATTTGGGGACTCCTGTGGAAAAAAGTATATACGGCTGGAATAATTAGTTTACTTAATGTATTCGTATTTCTGGAGGGAGGGCGTGATTATCTCAGTGGCTTAGCTGTTGGCTTCCCACCCAGAAGGTTGAGGTTCGCTTCCCGGTCGATCCTAAGTTAAGATTTTTCATATCAAAAACCACGTGGCGTCCGAAAGTATATCCGGTCATAAACCCCCGGCCAAAACTAGAAATGAGCCTGGGTAGCTCCAACGGCCCCAGAAATATCCGCGAGAAGCTGAAGAAATTTGTATTCGTATTTCTGTGAAATTCAGTTCAATAATTAAATTACGTTTATTTCTGTGTACTCGGCTGCTTCACCCGTCTTAAGTTGGATTGATCATATGCTGTATACTGACGGTAGCTTATTCTGAATATTGGCTTCCACTTTGACTTGTCACTTCATCTTGCACATGTTACGAATGAATTACCTAATGATGACTCACCTGAAATTTGTATTCTTCGATCAGGCTAACTGGTGCTTTTATTTTCCTAGTACTTTATTAGTATTCGGAGTACGCCATTAAGGGTGGTTGAGAACACTGGCTTCTGCTTTTTTGTAAGTTCCAGTTCCCAGTTATCTCCTGGCTCGGATTACGAATCGAGGACCTCCGTCGTTGCCTGTTTCTCCACTACTCCTTTCCTTCATCCAATATTTCTTTTCTTTTCTCCTCCTCCACCATCTCGTCCACCTTTCCTGAGACCTTCCTCGTGGTTTCTTTCCTCGTAGTTTCTCTGTGAATTCTTAATTTGGAACTCGGTCTTCTCCCATTCGCTTCATGTGTCCATATTATTTCTGCTTGCTTGTTTCTGTCCTGTAGTTTTGAAATGCCATTCCTCTTTCTAATCTTTTAATTTCTGATTGTATCCTTTTTCCATCTTATCTACGATACATGTAAGGAATTTCATCTCGCCGTCTGAAATCTGATCTCATGTCGTGTTATCCATGCATTTACTTTACCGTAAGTCTATACAGAGTTTTCTCCATTTGATAGACCCTATGATATGAGTAAGTGAATACACAAAACCAAGTAAGACTAGGAAAACTAACAATAAACAACAGCTACAAAGAAAAGAGAAACAACGGCAACTCGGCAACACAGAACAGAACAATACAGAACTCAAGATTAGTAGTTACTCCAAGCAGTGTTAACTGCGAGATGAAGCCTGGTGTTAACCAGAAGCCCGGCGTTAGCCAGAGGATCGCGAGGTTGCTCACAAAGAGAAAATGGCAACACACCAACCCGAAGGAGAGGCTAACAGCCTGCCTTTCCTTTCCTGATTGATTCAGCAAGACTTTAATTACATATTTCCATACTCGCTCATGACCTATCTCACTATACCAAGACTTGCTGAATCAATCTTATCATTTCTTCAGTCTGCTGAGTTCGTACTTTCATTCCTCTCGACCGGGCGAGGTGGCCGTACGCGTAGAGGCGCGCGGCTGTGAGCTTGCATCCGGGAGATAGTAGGTTCGAATCCCATTATCGGCAGCCCTGAAAGTGGTTTTCCGTGGTTTCCCATTTTCACACCAGACAAATGCTGGTGCTGTACCTTAATTAAGGCCACGGCCGCTTCCTTCCAACTCCTAGGCCTTTCCTATCCCATCGTCGCCATTAGACCTATCTGTGTCGGTGCGACGTAAAGCCCCTAGCATTCCTCTCGAGTTTCAACTGACTGCCAACTTAAGATTTGAAACTTCATGTCCAATTGTCTCTCTCTTATTCAACAGCACCTAAATCTACACACACACACACACACACACACACACACACACACATTTCTTTTCCTGTTAATACATCCCAAATGATTTTATACGACGACATCTTTCAATTTTTTGCACATAATTTTTAACAGCAGTTAAATACCGATTCAAAGTCCCTCCCTTATTCCATTCTTTAATCACCCGCCCAATAATTTTTTGCTTATCACCCTGTTTTAATAACTCCTGCTGACTTACACTTAGAAGCTTCACACTCACATTTTTTGTTTCTTTACATTGGCCTACCAAGTGCAGGTCATCGTTCACTTTTCCACATAATATACACAATGAGTTATCTTTATTTTTGATCCACCCCTTATTTTTATGCAAGCCCAAAAAACACCAAAAATCTCCTCTCACCGTTCTATCCACGTTTCTAATATTTATCCTTGAAGCTTGAATTACTTTGTTAAATAAACTAAGGGATGCTCTCTCTCTGCATTCCTCCAATTGTTGTTGCCTTTGTATGTCCATAACCCTCATTATAAACGATCTCTGACTTCTGCTGCCCTTACTACTCCTCCAGACCTCTTCCATATGTAACCCATACCCACCCTTTCCACATACATTTTAATCTTCGACAGCCAGCTCCCAGCATATATATACTTCTCAGTTGTTACTGGTAAGCCGCTTGCAGCACTATACCACCCTCACCTCCCTATAAACGAATCCAATAGTTAATTACCCTCTTTACACATTCCACTTCTATGTACTCCCCACACATGACTATCGCTCCGGCATTTGCTGTACACTGCGGGAGTCGCATTACCGTCTTACTAAATTTACAAATAATTTGATTTAGCGTATCTCTTTTATCCTCTAGACCCCGTAATTCAGCCCATACAGTACTCTGCTTAATACTACAGTATTGTCTTTAACACCAACCTTAGAGTTCTATAATTTATACCCGGGAACTTTGTCTCTAGAATTTTGACCACTGAGAGAGCCGCCGCCCCCGTTCATTTAGCTCTTCTAATTTTATCCTCCCTTCCACCTCTTCCATTTATAAGCACTCCTAATTATTCTAACTTTTCTACTTCTTCAGTCCTCTCTCCCTGGACCACCCATTTCCTTTCCTTCTTTCTTCCCCTATTCTTACGCACTACCATCACCTTCGATTTATTACCGTTAATTTTCAGGGACCACTTCCTGGCCTATTCCGAAACCGCATCCAATCTTCCCTTTAGACCCCCCCCCCCCGTTAAGGTCAGTAAAATCACATCAACACCGAAAATCAATCCTGGGACCTCTAAATCGTTCACTACCGGCACCGCCCAGTTATTTTCTCCGTGACTTGCAGTATGTCATTTTATGAATAGTGAAATGAATATTGGCGATAACTTGCAGCCCTGTTTTAATCCTATCTTACAATCTATCAGACTGCGAACTAACTTTTCTTCCGGTTTAATAAATCGCCTCAATCGCTCGGATAATCTTCCTTGACATCCCCAGCCTTCCTAATTTTTCTATTAACGCTCTTCTACTCACTATATCACTCCTTCCCTATTCGGATATCTTTTCAGGATCATCTTCACTGTCTTTATATTATCTGTCGTCCATCTACTCTTTCTAAAACCATCCTGAAAAATTGACAGTATCGACTGCTCTTCCGCCCAGTCTCTCAGTTTATTCGCTAGTACTCCTGTGTAAATGTTACTCAGGGAGTCTAGTAAGGTTATACCTCTATAGTTACTCGGGGATTCTTCTCACCTTTCCTCGTATATATTCGGCATATAATCCCTATTTTCCACTCTTTTGGAAACCTACTACCATCAAAGATCCTGTTGAGTAGTTTTACTATGCCCTCTATCATCTGTCTGTGTTTACCTATTTCTTTCTAAAACAAGTTGTTGATACCATTGCTTCCCCCCGCTGGCGTACCATTAAGTTTACCTATCACCCCTAGTACTTCCTGTTTAGAAATTTCTTTATCAAGCTCATATATCTGCACCTCGATATCTCTCCACAACCCCCCCCCCCCCTATATCTTTCCATTTATCCTTTCCTCCTAATAATTCTCGGAAGTAGTCCATCCATTGGTCATAATCAATACTCGGTTTATTAAACCTCTATCCCCTTATTAATTCTATTTATTCCGTCCCATACTCTCGGGTTGATTCGTCCTGCATTCCCTATTTATTGACTATGTTCCCTCATCCAAAATTTCTTCCTCTCAGTAATTTTAAGTTTGTATTCTTTTCCTAGCTTACAGAGAACTTTCTGCACTCCCTCCGTTTTTGTATATTCTTTTAGCGACTTCATGACTATTTTCCTTAATTCCTTGCACTCCTTGTTTTCCCACCCTTCTTCCCCTCTCGTCTTTATTCTCGTACTTCTGTCAATCTGTGCTACCCTTTTAATTGGGTATTCAATTAATTCCAACGCTCTGTCAATATTGTCTTCCCCCAGCGCTTCCTCCCATCCACACCTAACTTTCAGTTCATTTTCTATAAGGGCATCTAATTCCTGTTTCACATTATTTGACCATTTATATTTAATGTAACTTCTACCCTTCTCAACACTCCTCTTTTTCTCTCCATCTTTTACTTCTCTCTCATTTCTTTCTATCTTCACCCAGACTGGTGCCTAATGGGATTCAACCCAGTCTTCTATTTCAATCCTCCTTATGCTCTATAGCATATCTTCCGAGCTAATTACTAAATAAATGACGCTTCTCCCCTTCCCACCAGCCATTCAGAATAAAAAAATTGCCTGTGGCACGTAATTCAAAGAGTTTTAAACCATAAATATTTCTTTTTTTATCTTCCTCCCCTCATCATCTCATTCTGTTTGCTGGGCACAGCTAACCTATCATAGCATCCCAGTAACCAAATAGCAACATTCCATCTTCATCAAATTTCCCACCTGTAATACTTCCTTTAATAAATCCTAAAATATTGTTCATTAGCGTGGGGGGGGGGCTGTTAAGGTGACAGTATAAAAAAGCCAAATATACCTTCTTTTTTTTCTCCCTTTCTCCTTCCCCATATTGAACCTGAACCAGACCACCTTTTCCATCTCATTCTCGATGTCCTCTGTTAGCTCACTGATCTCTTCCTTTATTAAAACCACTATCCCAGCGTTCTTCTCTTGTTGCGCTCTTTTCTCTTGAATTTGTACTTGACCACAAACCCCCTCCACGTTATCTCCTTTCCTATTGTATCCACGTCTGTCAGTTCCAGAGTGTCAAAGCTTACCACTGCTTTTATAACCTCCTCATTGCCTATCTTACTTAACAATCCTTCAATATTTACAAACCCTATCTTCCAGTCTAGTTATAAATTACCCTCCCTTGCATCTCCATTTCCTCCCTTATTTTTACTTTTCGTTATAATGACCCTGTCTCCTACTACTCCTATGCCCTCTTTTTTGGACATTTTGGGGCGCCCTTTGCCCTCCTTGTCCTCAGTACCTTTTGTTTTCTTTTCCCACAGATCCCTTAAACTTAGACATCCCTTTGATCAGGGCTTCTCTTTCTTTTATTTCATCCCGAGAAGCTTCACCTTTGCTATGCGCATGTCCATTGAAGGCTGGACTTGCCGATTCTTGAGTTTCTCCCTCCACCAACACCTGCGGAATCCTCGTTTCTGTTACTGAACAACACTGGACACTGACCCCTGCAAAGCAGTCGTCTCTTACCCTCGCCGCGTTCCTCCGCTCGCTCTGCGACCTACGTGTCATCTTGCCTTGCCATCATGGTTTTTTCCTGTTGGAGTTTCTCATCCATTTATTGCTGCTTCGTCGCACGCCAATATCTCACCCATCTGCCGTTGAATACCACCAGCTGTTGGCCCCTGATATGCGCCCTCAGGCCTTGGTGCCTGGCTTTCATTAAATGCCTCCTTAAAATTTTTACACACTTACTACTTTCGCTTCTCATGTCTCTTTTAACCCATATCTTCTCACCTTGTAAATTTCCCGCGTTTCTCACAACAGTATCAGCCATCAAGGTAGATAACAGCTTCACTTTAATTGGCCTGTGTCCTCTCACTTTGCCTACCCTTGCTGCATCATCGATGTCCACTTCTCTGAAGTTAATTTTCATTTTGTTCTGAATGACTTCCACCACCTTATATATTATATCCACTTTGTTTTCATTCACTCCTTCCTCCATACCATATATAAATATACATTTCCGCATATGTTTTTGTCTGCTGACTGCTTCTTCTTTCTTCAGTTTCGCAACCTCTTCCTCCAAATTTTTACCTTCTCTCTCAATATCACAGTTTCGTCCTCATTGCTTCCCGACTAGACCATTGACTCCCCCATTTTTTCTTGAATCCATCTCCTCATATTGTCAAACTCCCTAGATTGGTCCTGGATCATCTCCTTGATCTGGTCGAATAGGCAGACTTCTTTCACCACCTCCTTCGATGTCATCCCAACTAACATTGCCACTTGTACTCGTACTTGTACTTGTACTTGTTTTCGATTTACTCCTATCTTCCTTCCTTCCTTCCTTATCCTTGTCATCAATAATTAGTATCACAGTTATCACATCTGTCACCAAAACCACCTCTCTCATCCTTCCCAGGTCTTCCTTACACTCCATTCTTTTAGTTGTTTTCCTTTTCCATCTCCACTGCCATCTTCCAATCGCGACCCGATATTGCTCTACTCCAATCATTACTGGGCACTCGCCACTCAGCACGTCCGCGTCCACTGCTTGCTTAGTCTAGACCAGGGCCATCCAGCCATTGCGCTCCGAGAGCGCGCCCGCGCTCGGGGAGCACTGGGCAGTCAGACTAGCGCTCCTTCCCCTACCACCACTACAGTGTGGCAGCGAGGAGACCTGAGAAAGACGATGTTCGAACCGCGCTGACCAGATACGTACGTACAGTCTTGCGTCCGACGGCTTTTGTGGGTTTGTTGACATCATGTTGATAGGGCTATTTTGCCGTAAAAATATACCGCATCTACAAATCGAAAGGTACTCCGATGCAAGGAATATGCAGGAAACGAAATCAAGTGCTAAGTAAAGAATACAGCAATGTGATTTATTCAAAACTGAAATTTGAACATATCTGAGAGGAAAATTCAACAACGTTTTACCGATATGAACAGATAGTACAGACATTGAGTGACTTTTGGTCAGTCGTTTTCACGAGCTTTTACTTTTGGAGCAAATAATCATCTCCAAATTGAGTAGGCCTACAATATTTCTGGACACAGCTATTCTTAAACAATTGCGCAAGTTTCTATCGCTTATCGTTGCACGATGTTTACTTTTGGTAAACTTAAGAACCGAAAGGAACACTCAAAAATGCACGTTGAGCCGAACATTGACAGAACTTTACATGCATGTTTATACAAAAGGGGGTATTCTTCTTGCGGAAAGCCGCTGCAAAATTCTTCTATACTTCGTATTAAAGACCGCTTTGTAATGTCACGAACATTGCACTGCAGTTTAAGCAACTCTAATTGAAATAGCTGTGGAGCGCTGTCTGCACTAAGAGAAAATGGTCGAACAAATACATCTAACACCGCTTGGAGTTCTGTATTCTGAAAATCTCTTTTCAAACTCTTTTTGTAATTGGCGAATTACCTGCAAATACTCATCAAAGTCGACACCGTATTTCACTGTTTCAAGCAATGGAAAATGTCCTGTGTTCCTTGCACGCAACTGGTTTTCCCACAAAATCAATTTTCTTTCGAACGCTTGATTTTTTCCCACCAAATCGGAGATAATGTTCTTGTCGCTCTGAAGCGAAGTGTTCAAAGTATTCAGATGAGCAGTAAAGTCGCTTAAGGAGGCCAAGTCCGCCACCCACTTAGGATCACGCAAAAGAACTTCGGGCCACCCTTTCATGTCATAAAAGGTATCTATTGCATTCCGCAAGCAAAAAGCTCGATGAAGCACTTCGCGTGGCTCAGACATCTTACTACTGCATGGTACGGGATATCCGGATACTCCGCTTCGATGTCGTCCAAGAACTCTGATTTTTTCTTTTGTTACTTGCTTTACGTCGCACCGACAGAGATAGGTCTTATGGCGACGATGGGACGAGAAAGGCCCAGGAATGGGATGGAAGCGGCCGTGGCCTTAATTAAGGTATAATTAAGGTACAACCCAGCATTTGCCTGGTGTGAAAAGGGGAAACCACAAAAAACCATCTTCAGGGCTGCCGACAGTGGGGTTCGAACCCATTGTCTCGCGATTGCGAGCTCACAGCTGCGCGCCCCTAACCGCACGGCCAACTCGCCCAGTACTCTTTGAATTGACGGTGCTTGAGTTCATGGGAGCGAATAAAATTTACCATTCGCACAACTGTTCCCATTATGTCTTTAAGCTTGGCGACTTTTGCACAGATAGCTTCCTGGTGTATAAAGCACTGGATCGCCGCCATTAGGGTAATACCGCTCTCAGCCATGTTTAATTTTACATAGCTGAGGAACCCCGTGCGTAGACCACGTAAAGCAGGAGCTCCATCCGTCGTTACAGTCGTCAACCGCTCCTATTGTAATCCCATTGACTCAAAAACACCCTCCACTGCTTGGAAAATATCGAAACCGATAGCGGTGTCTTTGAGAGCCACCAAGTCTAGGAAATCCTCGGTAACCCCAAGATCGTCATCCACCCCTCAAATGAAAATAACGAGCTGAGCTTTGTCCGCAATGTCGGCTGATTCGTCGAGGGCGATGGAAAATGATACAAAATTTGCTGCCTTCTCCATTAATTGCTGTTCCATATCAACGGACATGTCGTCTATTCTGCGAGCCACAATTTGTGGAGAAAGAGAGATTTTATCAAATTTCTCAACTAGCTCCATAGGACAAATACATGCCGCCGCATCAATTAGGCACTCCTTTATTACATTCCCTTCCGTGAAGGGTTTCCCAGCTTTGGCAATTCGCGGCGAACATTTGTAGCTTGTTCGTAAAATGGGTCCACCAACCTCGCTCTCCTCAATCATCTGTCAGACAAAAATACGGCAAGTAACAATTTTAGTATTTTTCAGATAATTCAATCATTTCTTCATTCCCATTTGTAAACAAGCATTTAAAAATTAAAATAATATTTACAGAACAGTGCTGCTTGAAATTTTCTTTCAATTCTTCCAACTTCGATTGGCGACTGGCGTCTGTCAAATCACCGTAATCATCCCTGTGGTTGGCACTGTAGTGCCGTTCCAAATTGTGCTTTTAAAAAACACATTAAATCTCGGTGGCACACTAAAAATTTGGCATGCCCTTTATAAGCTGTACAGAAAAATGAAATTTCCCATTCTGCTTTGAAGGCTGCTGCTTCACCACTCCTTTTTTTTTTTTTTTGTATGGTGTTCAGCCATCACAACTGCGAAACTGATTTAGTTAATTAGTTACACGCTGTTAACAAAGCGCATTGGACTAGACTACAGTGACACTACACTATATGTATAGAGTCATTGTAGACTAGACTACGACTGATAGATCGACTGCTCTCTTCGGCGCGGCGGGCAGACCGCTCGCTCAGCCAGCCAAGCTTCTCCCACCACTACCTACCCCAAAGCGCTCGGAGCACTGGCTTGGAGCGCGGCCAGAGCGCTAGCGCTCTGGGAGCGCTGTTTGGATGGCCCTGGTCTAGACTATTGTCCATGTACCTGCTGCATTTGTCATACCGGTACATAATAGGTCGAATACAAAGGTTGTCTTCATATCCTCGGAACTTCCTTCCTCAGTATATTCCTTGCACTGTGGTAAAAGCCATTTGCTTGTTGTATTCTCTTTCCAATCTCCTTAGTTATATTCCCTACTTATGTGGTTATATTTGAAAAGTATCTGAAACTTTTCAGTTTATCTTTGTTTTCGATTTACTCCTATCTTTCTCCTTCCTTCCTTCCTTCCTTCCTTCCTTCCTTCCTTCCTTCCTTCCTTCCTTATCCTTGTCATCACTGCTGTTTTACCCTTCTGCGCTTATTCTCATAACAAGCTCTTCTATTGTCCATTTCTATACATTAACTTTTCTTGTACTTCCATAACATTTTCTCCCCATATTGCTGTGTTATCTGCAAACAGTAGGACCTATGCTGTGTTTCTTCCCATCTTCTGTTTTACATACTTGTGGAATTTACCGAAAGGGAAAGAAGCGTGAGGGGTGAATGGCTGGACAAAGCATAAATCAAAGTTTAATTATTGCGAACAAAATCTATGAATTTTTATTTATTTCTTTTCCTATAGAGTATTTTCAACAGCAACAACCGTATAACGAAGTGAAGTTTCACCCTAAGCGCTTAAACTCGAAAATGTATACAGAGAATCTCATATGTTCAGATCTTATTACTATTTAGGGAGGAGATCTCCATTTTCATAACAGCCATACGTTTCGACCCGCAGGTCTCATAAATGTATACTTGCAAAAAAAGCAAGCCGGTACATAATTTGAAAGTGGAGACAATACAGAACAGAGAAGGAAGCAGTAGCTTCTATTATAACTTCACATCAGACAGGTCCTGAATTCAGGAGTCCAGTTTACTGTAAATTTTACAAATGCCCTTCATCGGGCCAGTAGTCCACATTAATAGCAGTTGTCTGGCACACACACACACACACACACACACACACACACACACACACACACACACACACTTGAAACAGAAAATTCCCAGTGCTTTCATTAGGTAATCAAACATCTCCTTCTCTACCCTTATCTAATACGAAGAAGAATCGAAAGATTCATAAATAATCAGAGGCATAAGGCCCACACTACACGGCCACGAAAGAGGCAGGTTACACTCAAAAGGCCGAGAACATGATTAAAACGGAGGCTGAAACACACAGCACTACAATGATAAAAGTTCAATAGTAAACACCTAAGTGGGTATGAGACCCACCGAAACAGAGGTGACCAAGGGAAGAAAAATGTTAAGGCCAAAAGGAGGACAATAAATTTAGAAAATGCAAAAACTTAGTCGCCAAAAATGAAATTAGAGAAATCGAAACGAGGATAATTACTCGTGTGTCCCTACATTTTACCAAATTCACATTAGAGGAGTCAGTTTAAAGTCCGAAGACTAGCCAGAAAATCCTACAATAAATTTAAGTTGAAAGAGAGAACCCTACATTCAAATTAAAGATAAGCCGGAGGGCCTAAGAAATATCTGCTGAAGGGGAAGGCTGGAATCTTCCCTATCTTCACACGCAGCAAGGATCACATAGTCAACGCGTCTGCCGTACCTTTGTTTATTGCCGCCTATTCATGCCATCCCCCGCTCCATCAATCTCCCGAAGATCTCGCTCGCGTAGACCTCACAATAATATACTGCTACAAGATACGTTCCTCAAAAAGCTCATATCAAGTATAGGGGCTGACAGAGTTTTCGAGAATAAATTGAAATGACACTTGATAGGCTGATAAGATTTTGTTATCAAGTCATATCATTGGCGGATCAATGAATCACAGTGATGAAAACTCCGAAAAACCAAATAAACAATTCAACATTGATTACGTTACCCAACTTTCAAATACAAACCCTCTCAGTGGTACTTAGTTTCAGAACACCAGGTAGCACTAGAAAATTTATGCTAGGGACATCTGGTTCTAAAAGTTAAAACTTCAGCAGTATATGATAGTTCAGTGAGTTGAGGACAGATAACACCACATTGGTTTGCGGCGGCAGTTTAAAGGGACTGGGAGGCTTAGCTCATGGCTCAATTAGAATTAAGGATAATGTTTTGTATATACGGTGAAATTTGTCGAATAACTTAAGTTTTTAAACGGTAATCAAGTATTTCAGAGGCTGACGTAGTAGCGTAAGGTAGTTATTTATAGGCAGTATCCATGGCCCGAGGACAAGATAGCGTGCAAGCACAACAAGGCTAACAGTTATGGTAGCGTATTGACGCTAAGAAGAAGTGGGAAGATTCTGAACAAAGCGTCATCACGTGGAATGTAGATCGAAGATACTGGCTGACCAATGTAGTTCGAGAGGGAGAGATTTGTGGCACGTGGCTGTGCAAGGTGATACAAGGACTTGGCATTCCCAACATGTCTAGCGGCATAGCGCGCATCGTTAACACTCCGAGTTCCGTTCGTCAATTCTGTCAAAGACTTGGCCATTATTTAATCGATCAGAACACTCTTTGATTCACTTACACAGTCCGGTGTTCCATAGTTTTGTTTCTAAAAGTTTCGAGGATGTCTAGCTAAAAGAATGGTGTCTGACAGCAAATATAGATCGCTATAGTCTCCCAGAGTTTTAATGTTAAAGTGATTCCACACATTTCTAGCGTGTTGGTAGTCTTGATCACCAACATCTAGCTTATTTAGTTTGTTGAAGAATGCTTCTTTAAGAGGTAAACACTTGTCGTTTAGTTTCCCCAAGAGTGGAGGTGATCATAAGGACTTTTTCTTGACAAGAGTACCGATTTTTTTACTCCAAAGTGATTAGGTGTTTCGGGAAACGATGGTAGATTAATATTACCATTGTTTCTAGGCTGAACGTAAGAACCGACACGTATCTACAACTCGAATCTTTACATTACCAACGTGTTTGGTGATAGAAATATAATTTTCTTCAGAGTTAAGTATAACCTCTACTCTCTCTGAGTTATATCCCAACTGTTTTACAGTAAAATGAGCATCATATTTACTGAGATTATGGATAAATACTGGAATGGGCTTAACGTGTTTTACACTTTAAATTGCATCTACACTCTTGGAAATGAAAAAAAAAAGCACTACGAATTCTTCAACCCAGCAGAGGGAAAATTTTATTGACACACTCTTGAGGACGTATACAACACACGATCACACCAACAGAGCGATACGCATCTGAGTACAGTCGACAGGGCGTGCGCAGTGTCAGCGCTGTACCGTGCATACCCTCCTTTTGTAGCAATACAGGGTGCAATTCTCCCATGGAGACGATCGTAGAGGTGACGATTGTAGTGTTGTGGAATGGCCCACAACGCAATTTCCATCTGGTGCCTCAGTTGGGCCAGATTTTCTGCCGATAGTGCAGACCACGCAAGACATTTTGTCCGGTCCCAAACATGCTCAATTGGGGACAGATTTGGGGATTGTGATGGCCAGGGTAGTTGATGTAGACCTTGGAGAGCACGTTGCGTGGCACGGGATACATGTGGACGCGCATTGTCCTGTTGGAAAAGCACATCACCTTGTTGGTGCATGAACGGTAGCACGACGGTTTCAATGATGGTTCGGATGTGCCGTGCACTGTTTAATGTTCGCTCCACGATCACCAGATAAGAACGACCAGTGTACGATATGGGTCCCCGCACCATGATGCCCGGTTTTGGCCCTGTGTGCCTCTGTCTTATACACTGCAGATGTTGGTGCTCATCTGCACGACGCCGCACACGCGTACGACAATCATTGGCACCAAGGCAGAAGTGACTCTCATCACTAAAGACAACACGTCTCCATTCGTCCTTCCATAAGCGCCTATCGCGACACCACTGGAGGCGGTCTGCACGATGTTGAGGCGTGAGCGGAAGATGCCCTAATGGCACGCAGGATCGTAGCCCTGCTTCACGGAGACTGTTTCAAATGTTACTCGTTGATACCCCTGGAGCAAGTGTCCCAAATTTGTTGTGAAGTCGGGGAACGGTCCAGTACTGCACTTCGTAAGATGCGAGGGTCTTGACGTACATCTGTGCATCGCCGCTGTCCGGACCCAGGCCGACGGGCATGTGCACCTTCTGCTGACCACTAGCGACAACATCGATGCACTATGGAGACATTTCGCCCCACGTGTTACGCAATTCTGCGGCACGACCACCCGGTCTCCCGCAGGCCCACTATACGCCCTCGCTCAAACTGTCAGTTGCACCCCTTGTGGATGGGGGACGCAGACGAAGAATACACCCACGGTATCCCCTACCTGTCGTAATAGGCGACTAAAAGGGTAACACCCCATGCAGATTGGGGACGCAGGTGTAGAATACACCCCCGGTATCCCCTGACTGTCGTAAGAGGCGACTAAAAGGGTCATGTGGCCATCGGTTCCTCCTTTAATTTTTATATTTTTGAGGTTTAGTTGTTGACTGATACAACATTTTTGATGTGCATGCTGTTCGGAGATGGGTCTTTTACGTGTGCGACTACGCCCGAAAGCACGCTCATGCCCGCCAAGGAAGCCTGCGGGTGGGAGCTCCATGTACCCTTGCAGTAGTATCCGCCTGACAACACAGGTCCCCGCAAGCCAAATGCCAGAAGGACATACTATTATTGTTTTGTATTTTTCTATATTTTTACACGCTGTGGGGTACATGCTGTTGCGGGTGATTGGAGGAAGGGAGTCCTAGTGTTAATTGCCTCAGTCATTCCGTATTAGGCATCGTTCAACATCGGACCCCGTGGAATGCCTGCTACGACCAGGTGGGTATTGCCTTGGCCGTTTGGTTCGGCTGCAGACGCCCGCGATCGGAGTCGGTGGCATTCGGGGAGGATGATTTCGGGCATGGCTTCGAATCGTCTTCAGCCTGCCCAAGGTGGTCCCCCAGCGAAGTCCTTAACTTTTGATTCCGTCAGGGGTTCAACTCCCTGGGAACTAGCGCAGCGCGAAGGAATGGGATCCGGCTTCTCTAAGTTTCTGGTTGCTACCAGAACTGATGGGAGTGGCTTCAAGCAGGTAAAGTCTGTTTTGTTTAGTACGCACATAGGTGTCTACGGCGAAGTGGAAGATCTGAAGAAAATGGGAAAAGGTAATTTGTTACTAAAGACGTGCACTGCCTGCAAGCTGATCGGTTGCTCAAGTGCGACCACTTTGGCGATATTCCCGTCAAAGTGGAGAAGCTTGATTCTGGTTCGTGGAGTTATCTTTCACCGCGATCTCATCTTGAACACTGACGATGAGTTGATGGAAGATTTGAAGCACCTTGGCGTGACAAACGTCAGGCACATTACGTGAAAAGTCAACGGGGAGGACGTTGCCACGGGTACGTTCATTGTCTCCTTCAAAGTGTCAGTGTTACCAGAAAAAATTAAGGTAACAACCTATTACTGCGATGTGAGGCCGTACATTCCGCCTCCCATGTCCTGCTATCCATGCCAGAGTTTCGGGCACACGCTATCTCGTTGCTCGAATCAGTCTGTATGTGGTACATGTGACAGCGGAGCTCACGGCGCGGAAGAATGCACAACTCCTTACAGGTGCACTAACTGCCCTGGTGTTCTTTCGTCCCGAGATCGGAACTGTCTGGTATATCTCGGTGAGAAGTAGACTCAGCAATCAAGACCCTGGATGGTCTTTCGTACCAGGAAGCGCGCCGTAAGTTCAATTCTATGAATGCACCCGCCAAGACGAAAGACTACGCGAAGATAGCGCAGTCTTCCAGGTTCGTCGTTTACATCTTCTAAACCTGCTGCGATCGCTGCGCCCAAGGCAGTTGTTGCTCCTGCGAGCAAAGCCGCAAAGAGTAAATGCTCGAATGGGGGGGGACCAACCGACATTCGAACACAAAGAACTCTGTGCCGGTTTGGACTCCTAAGCTGGCGCAGCAGTGGGGTAAGGCGAAGTCTCCCCCCACAAAGAGGTCGGCGAAAGCCGTTCCCACGCCGGCGGAAGCGGCATCGTCGACCAAGGCTGGGAAAATATCTCCCAGCGCGTCTAAACAAGAAAAGAAGGCGGAGAAGCCCTTACCAGGCGCTCCTGCACTTCTCCTGCGAAGGGGAAATTATGCCTTCTTCTGGACGGTATGAATCAGCACAAGCAGGTACGCCTGCTCCTAAACCTGTGCGCTCCCCTCGTAGGGCGAAATCCCACCCCCAAACTAAGTCGTAGTTCTGGGCGTCAGTCCCACCGTCTGTTGATGACGGGATGGACGTCGTTGATACTGTTTAGGTTTAAGAGCATCTTGTCGCTCATAACCTAACACACTCTCTTTCAGTCCACACTATGGCACTGTTACAGTGGAATCGTAACGGTTATGACAGGCATCTTGCTGAGCTGCGCCAGCTCATTAGTGAGTACGCGGCAAGTATAGTCTGTATTGAGGAAACCAATTTCAGACCGGGTCATCATACGGTCTTGAGAAATGTCAGACTTTTTAATGTAGTATTTCATCGTGCAGCATAAGTACATGCTATATCAGATTATTGTTGACAAGAGATAAAAACAACCAAGCAAATAACAAACAAAAACCTTAGTACATATTAATACGAGGCAAAAATAATCACTAATGACGTGATTTGAAGTCGATCTCCTGTAGGCCCTTCTGTAACTAAACAAGTGAGAAAAGTTTTGTAATAAATATGCTGGAAAACGCACACACACACTTAAAAAGCAATTGTTCACAAATACAAATTTATTTTCCAGTTTTTCGTTTCTAGTTAACTTTTTGTAATACTAGTTATACTGGATACCTCATTGAGAAGTAATTTGGCAGTTGATTAAAAGAAGCACAGAGCAATAGCACACGAGTGTAAATGTGTACACTTTTTTAAAATACACGTACACTCGCTGATCATCTTCAGATTCTTCTCTTGTCGAAAGTCAAGTATCTTGAGGAAGTCTACTTTTAATCCGGCGTGGAAGTCCAAGGTCGAAGAACACAGTACGTGGCACATGTTGTAGTTTCTTGAAGAACGTCTTGGCGTGCGTTGTAATCACGTGTTCGAAAGTGTCTAACTGAAGTTCACGATGTAACTGTTTGTTTCGAACGTACCAAGGAGCGTTGGTGATGATACGGAGAACTTTGTTTTGGAATGATTGCAGTCGTCGGATAGTGGTTCGAACCTCCCGTCCCCAGTCTGGGCTGGCGTAGGCGAATAAAGGACGTAGCAGTGATTTGTAGAGAAGTAATCCACATTCAAATTTGAGGGAAGATTTCCTGTTTAGTAGGGGGTGTAGTCTTGTTAGTCTTGCATAACTTAGATTTAGTTTCTGATTTATGTGGTACTTCCATGATAAGCGACGGTCAAGGAATACTCCCAGGTACGTCACGGCCTTGTCTTTAGGCGTCCATGGTATGGTTTTTCCATTAGAATGATTGGTGGTTGGGTTGGTGGACGTCGAAGAGTAAATATCATGGTTTCACATTTCGGTATATTCAGTGAAATTCTCCAGTCATCTAACCACGTTGATATGGTTTGTGGAGAAGCTAGCAGGCGGTAAGTAGCAGTTAAGATGTCATGGTGTGATGTGAAGACAGCAGTATCATCTGCATACATTGCGATGTTGACGAATGGAGGCGATGGAATGTCGTATATATAAATGTTGAATATTGGACAACGAATAGAACCTTGAGGAACTTCGGCTTTGATGAGCCGAGGTGTTGAATGCGTGGAATTAATACGTACGCTAAAGGTACGCTGGTTCTCAAGAAGCTGTAGATGATTGTATATAATGTGGGATTCCGATTGTGTGCAACTTGTATAATAGGCCTTTATGCCAAACTTTATTAAATGCCTTTGTAAAATTCAAGAATGCTGCAATAGTGTGATGTTTGAGCTCGAAATCTTGCGCATTGTGTTCTGTAATACGTAGTAGCTGATGAGTAGTCGAATGCCGTTGACGGAAGCCAAACTGATGATGTGAAAGGAGAAATGTGTCCTCTAAGAAATTATTTATACGTTTGTGGATTACTTTCTCAACTAATTTAGATAATGTTTGTAATAAACTTTTTGGATGGTAACTCGTTGGTAGTATCGAAGATTTTCCAGGTTTAAGAATTGCAATTATATCTGCATATTTCCACGGGTCGTGAAAGTACCCAAGACGAAGAAGTGCACTGAATATACATGCAAGGAATGATGGTGCTTTTCGAGTGAAGTGCTTCAAGGCTATGTTAGGGATGAGACATGTCCAGCAGCTTTATTGACGGTTAGGTTCTGGATCAGATTTTGTATTTCTCCTGCTGAGGTAAATTTGATTATTTCCGGAAGTGTAGGGTAGAACGTTGGAATTCCTTCTATTTCACTGTTATACTCGTGGTTGATTGGTGGGTTTGGAGTGAAGGAAGCTTCAAAAACGTCTGCAGGTACATCGCATTTTTCAGAATCACTCAAATAATGGGTATCAGATGCTTTCAGATGAGGAATGATGCTTGGTCCATGCAGTATTCGTTTGGTTTCCTTCCAGAGTGTACAATCATCGAGCGATAGACCAGAGAGTGATGCTGGTACGATGCATAACGGTGATTACCTAAATTTGTGCGTACTAATCTGATAAGTTGTTTTAATCTGTGATGTTGCCAAGGTAAACGCTGAGCCTGCCACAGATGTCGCATTTTTTGTTTGGCCTTGATGAGTTGTACAATTCTGAGAGGAAATGTTGGGTGAAGAGGTGTCTTTTGCTGTCTCCTTTAGGATACAGTAGCTCCTTTAAGTGATGTAAATATGATAGTGGTGAATGGCATTGTCAGTATCTCCTTTAGTTTTTAGGGGCATATTTGGTTGAAGAGAGGAGTCAAGCTGAAGTTGATAAATATCCCATTTAACATAACCATGAGTAAATGTGCGAGGTTCTTGAACGAAAGTTTCAGCAAAAAATGATGTAATTACTGGGCAGTGATTCGAGCCCATTTCAGCCACTGGTATCATGTAAAGCGGGAATGCAAAATTTTTGATTAGGGCTTTGTCGAAAATATCTGGCAGTTGATTTAAGTTGGATGGGTAATGAGTCGGTTCTTCTGGAGCAGCGGCGTGGATGGCATTAAGTTCAGTTGCTGCTAGCAGCTGTCTATTTTTGGGAGTTGTTACACGACAGCCCCAGATATCGTTCTTGCTGTTAAGATCCCCCATTAGTATGGTTGGTAACTGGTCTCGAAACAATAATCTTATATCTTCTACGTGGAGTCGAGCTGATAGGAGTTTAATGGCTGCTATGACTGCCAAAGGAGTTCGATTGCTTAATTCGATTTTAACAGCACCAGCTTCTACAGTGGATAGCTGTGGTAGGAATATTGGACAATGTTTAAGTTTTTTCTTTATGAAGACATCCACTGCACCAGAGGCAACAGGAGCTGGGTGACCATTGCTGTAGACGTTGTAACCAGGTACTGTAAAGTGTTCATGATCAACTAGGTGAGTTTCAGAAATGCATGCTACATCTATATTATGGCGAAACATGAACTCCAATAAGGAGGCAAGTTTGACCTTCAAACCGTCAGCATTCCAGTTTATAAATGTGAGATGAGAAAACATAAGATTGGAACTAACCACTATTATTAAGGAGTTCTGACACTAATTTCATGATAAATGATTTAATTTAGGGGTTGAATGGCGTAAGAACGGCTATAACTTGCTGGACAAGGCTGGAAGGCGATTCAGGTTGAGAAGAATTATGCGGTTGATTCTGAGCTGGATGTACTGGAGTTTGCGGTGAATGTTGGGAAATAGGGCGTTGCCATACTGATGGTTTAGGGGTTTGAACCAGCGAAGGTCGAGATGGTAGCGGAGGAATGTTTGTAGCATTATTAACTGGTGGAGGAGGGACGATACAGCTGGGCTGGGTGCTGGTGAACATCGGTGTTGAAAAAGAAGCACTTTCACGCCGGATCTTGTTCTTCATATTTAGATATTATGGGTAGCCTATGTAATTTGCAGCATGTTCTTGGCCACAGTTGACACACGTTGGAGGTACTTGTCTTGGTTTACTGCTTGCTAAATAGTGATGATTATTAGGGCATTTGACGCAGCGTGGACTTAACGTGCAGAAGTTTTTAGTGTGCCCGAACCTTTGACATCGGGCACACTGTGAGATTTCTTGTGGTTTGTGACGAAGTTCGACAGAAATAGTGGCACGTTGAATGTGTGTTATGTCAAAAATTCGTTTTTCGTTTTCCGTGTTGTCCAATTCAACGGCGCAGAGGGGCATGGGCTGCTTGTCTTTGAAAAGAAGCCGAGTAACTTTACGTACAGGTAAGTTAATGTCTTTTAACTCGGAGTGAAGTTCCGAGTCGGTAACAGAGATCGGGACATTATTACTTCACGTTTTTTGTTTGTAGGGTCTTGGAAGATATGAAATTGAAGTTCTTATTCTTCTAGAAATTTGGTTACGGAACGATAATCACTGATAGTGGTAGTATTTAGTTTGATAACTTTGCCGCGCTGTTGTGTAGTATAATCACTGCTGGTTACAGCATTCAAGTCTAATAATTTGCTGATAAGTAATCATTTACTTCGTGGAGAAAGATTGATGGCACGATAACTTTGTGTTAATGGGGCAATATCGTCGCCTGCAGTGTTATCATCCATGTGTTCAAGAGGAGCATACTTATTATGAACGGCTGTAAGATCTGATATATATACTCATTGTTTAATCTGACAGTTAATAGAGTTAACTTTTTACTGGGAGTCTGAAAACCATCGTCTTGTTGTAATTGGGGATCGTGAGAAGCAAGAGATTCGTGCGCACGTTTAAGTTCTGCAAGTTTGCTTGGTTGGAAAATAGGTCGTGGTGGGGTTGAAGGCACAGAAGGTTAATAAGTTCTGGACTTACATTATGTTGTTCCCGTCTTTGTAACTGCTGCTCCTGTTTAGTTGCTTGTTGCTTTAGATGTGAGGAAACAGTCACTGAAGGCTCGTTTGTGTTGACTTGTTGACCGAGTTGAATTGGTTGCGTACACTCTACCTCCTCTCACGGCGATTAATATGGTAATACACTTTGTTTTAATATAGTCCCCGTATCGGGGTTTATTCCGTTAGCCATGTGGAGAGAAGTGTAATTTCGTAGCGTGAAAGCACACGAAGTTAAATTACACAAATACACTGAAGAACGCACACACAGTGCACGTTAAGCTGCACTATAAACACAAGTGAGAGGTAATAGCGCTGCTTGACTTGCTTCGGCTGAAGCTGGCTAACGACTGAAATTTCAGACTAATGTATACTCGACAGAACGATATTATGCTTACCGGGCGTCCGGTGGCGTTGGTATTTTTGTTCGTTCCGATACCTATAGCGAAGATGTTCCTCTAAGAACCCCACTGGAAGCAGTTGCGGTGCGGGTACCGCTGTCTCTTATAGGAACAGTGTGTAATGTTTATTTTCCACCAAGCCAGCTTCCTAATACTCGTATTAATGATGTAACTGATGTATAAGATCAGGCCTCCACCTCCATTTCTCTTATTGGGATAATTTAACGCCCATCACCCTATATGGGGCTCTGATATGCCTTGCCCCACGGGAAGGGAGTTGGACACATCAATAACAGAGCTGGATTTATGTATCTTGAACACAGGTGAACCAACTCATTTCAGCGTACTTTACGGCACATACTCTCGCATAGTCCTTAGTGTATGCAGCCGAGGGGTGGTTCCTCTACTTCGGTGGAATGTACACGCTGATCTCTGTGACAGTGACTATTTTCCTATTATTCTTACTTTGTTGAAACAAAAATCTATCGAGGCTGCTCCTCGATGGATTCTTAAATGTGCTGATTGGCCAAAGTTCACAGCACTCTCTACCTTTACCGACGCAACTGGCCGGAGCGTAGACGGCGATGTAACTTATATAAGAAAAGTTATTCTTGCTGCTGCTGAGGAGTCCATTCCATCCTTTTCAGAGCCTCTTCGCCGAAAACTCGTTCCTTGGTGGATCGAAGAAATTGCAGCAGCTATAAAAGAACGCGTCGCGCTCATGAACGCTATCGTAGGCAGCCTACTGTGGTCAGCTTGATAACATTTTAAAAACTCCGCGCCAAGGTGCGAGTTCTTATTCGACAGAGTAAGAAAGCTTCGTGGGAGAGATGTGTCCTCAGTGACGTCACATACGCCGTCATCTCGTGTGTGGACTAAACTTCGACGTATTTTGGGTATACAAGGACCATGTTTAGTACCGGGAATTTCCATTCAGACAATATCGTCACAGATTCACGTTCTATTGCTAATCATATAACCAGTCATTTCGCGGATGTGTCTGGTTTCGGGAATTACCATCTGATTTCTCGGCTCTGAAGCGGGAGGCAGAACGTCATCAACTCAGTTGTGCCACTTGAGTTTAAGAGGACTGTAACGTGCCCTTTACGGAGTGCGAACTCCGCAGCGCCTTGGCGCTTTGCAATGACTCGGCTCCTGGACCAGATATTGTCCACAACCAGATGTTGAAACACCTTAGTGAGGATAGTCTTTCATATCTCCTTCGTGTGTTCAACCGAATCTGGTTAGAGGGTGAGATGCCATCACAGTAGCGAGAGTGCATAGTAATTCCTGTCCTCAAACCTGACAAAAATCCGAAACATGCAGGAAGTTACAGACCTATTTGTCTTACTAACTGCTTGTGTAAGCTTTTTGAGCGGATTGTGAATCGCCGAATTGTGTGGTGCCTGGAGAAAGGAAGACTTTTGTACTATTACCAGTGTGGTTTTCGAGCCGCTCACTCAACCAGTGACCACTTGGTACGCCTGGAGAGTCCTATCTAGAACGCTTTTCTCCGAAAGCAGCATTTGGTGGCTCTATTCTTTGACTTAGAAAAGGACTGACACCACAATGCGATACGGCATCCTTTCAGTCCTGAATCAGAAATTTCCTAGGTAACTGGAAGGTATTTCTTGCGAACTTTTTGTTCCTCCGCCTATTCCGTGTCCGAGTAGAAAGGGTATACTCGCAATACCACGTTCAGGAAAATGGAGTCCCACAGGGATCGGTTCTTAGTGTCACTCTGTTCGCGATTGCCATTAATGGTATTGTCGCTGCTGCTGGTTCAGCAGTAATATCGTCGCTATATGTAGACGAGTTTGCTCTGCGTTATAGTTCACAATTACAGCAAGCAATTAGGAGAGCGGAACAGTGGGCCTTAGAACATGGCTTTCGATTTTCAACTGCAAAGACCTCTGTTGTATACTTCTGCCGGAAGCGCGCTCTTCACTCCCACCCTGAGCTTTATTTAGGGATTTTCGCTCTTCTGGTAGTTGACACAGTTTTCTTGGGCTTTTTTGGTAGCAAATGTCATGGGAGCCACACATGTGGCAGTTAAAAGCGAAATGCGCTAAGAAAATTATCTTGAAGTTTCTTAGCGGCACTTCTTGGGGCGCAGACCGCACGGTGGTCCTACGATTTTACAGGGCATACATTTTATCAAGGTTAGACTATGGCAGTGCAGCGTATGAATCAGCAAGGCAAAGCGTTCTAGCCCAATTGAATAGCATTCACCACAGCGGAATTAGGTTGACAACGGGAGCTTTTCGTACAAGCCCCATTGCTAGCCTGCTCGCTGAATCTGGTGTGCCGGCTTTATACCCGAGGCGCCAGCAAATGCTTCTGTCCTATGCTGCAAATTTTCGACAGAGCTGTCCTTGCATATTCCACAATAGAAACCTTCTGTTGTACTCTGCTTACCCTCGCAACGCACCCAGTGGGAATACGCTTGGATAGCAGTCACAGATTATTTGATGTACTTTCGGTTCCTTGTCTTACCAGCCGACCAAGTAGGGTACCTCATTGGGTAGTACAACAACCTGAAATCATTCTAGAATTGCACACCGGGCCGAAGGAAACACGGACCCCTTCATTTACCGGAGACACTTCCTGTCCGTTGTTGGCCGGTACCCTGATTCGGTCGTTGTTTTCACGGATGGTTCGAGTACAGAAACGGGACTAGGCTGTGCGTTTGTTGTTGATATTAACAGGTTTGTTTTTCCTCTACCGAATATCTGTAGCGTGTACACAGCAGAGCTCTATGCCATCTGTGAAGCTCTGCGGTACACACTGTCCGATGAGTGCTGGCAATTTCTGCTGTGTGTACCTACTCCTTGAGCGCGCTACAATCTATAGATACAGGTTTCCCGCGGTATCCTCTAGTGCAGCGGATCCAGGACCTGCTGGCTGGGTGATCGGATGCCAGCACCGGAATTACGTTTATGTTGCTCCCCAGCCACGTGGGTGTAGAGGGAAACGTGTTTAGCTGACAAGGCTGCCAAGGAGGCTGTTACCTTGCCCTCGTAGGCCTTACTGGGTTCCTGCCAGTGACATTCGCTCTCAGCAAAGACATCTGTTTATGTCCCACTGGGAGATGGAGTGGCAGGCCACCACTCTCCCAAATAAGCTGAGAGCGGTAAAAGAAACTACGAAGGTATGAAAGACCTCGCTTCAGGCTTCTCGGGGAGAAGCAGTGGTATTATGTCGTCTTCGGATTCGCCATGGCGTGGTAACGCACTCCTACCTACTGAAGGGTGAACGCCCCCCGGTGTGTACTTGCGGCGGTCATCTAATCGTGGTACACATCCTTACGGAGTGCGTGGACCTGGCCGATCTGCGCCGTAGTCTACAACTCCCGAATGCCATTTCCCTCATCCTACGGGATGACGAGCAGTCAGCAGACCTCGTCATCGGGTTTTATGAAGGATAGTGGCCTTTTTATCGTGTGTAATATTTTATTTTGTATTAGTGTATCTTTTGTTAACAACGCTTTTATCGCATTGACTCTATTTTAGCTCGTGTTTGCGCATTTTAATGTGTTATTTTAACTAATTTGAATGATATATATATCTGTACTTCAAGGCAATGCCTTATTCCATTATAATCTATATTTTCTTTAACTTTATTAGAAAATAAGGCATTGCGAATTAGTTCTAGGGGCTGCCTGACCGAGGTGGTAAAGGCGTGCTCGGTTCACCCGGAAGGACGTGGGTTCGAATCCCCGTCAGGAAGTCGTAAAAATTAAGAAACGAGATTTCCACTTCCGGAGGTGCACTTCGCCCTGAGGTTCACTCAGCCTACAAAAGACTGAGTACCAGGTTAATTCCTGGGGGAAAAGGCGGCCGGGCGGAGAGCTAACCACTCTACCCCATCACGTGCCGAGGTTAACAATGGCGGAAGCCTTTACCTTCCTTCCTCCAAGGGCCTTCATGGCCTGTACGAATATGACTGAATTAGTTCCACTGATTATTTTTCATCATCATTTATTTTAAATTCTAGTCAGTGTATATATATGTTAACATTTTAGTTATCGTATCGTTTCGTTACATCTCGTACCTTTAGGGGCCGATGACCTAGCTGTTAGGCCCCTTTAAACAAACATCATCATTATCCTCATGCAGTGGCTTTGGTACACACACTGTAAATTGGAAGGAATGGCATTTCCTTGATAGGATACCGTTGCTTGTATTCATGTTTTCCATCGTTTATTATGCTACCTGGCCCCTTATCTATAAGCAAGGTCATGGTTGCAAACATATCTCACTCTTACTCCGACATGAGATGATGTAAGCGATTCCGTTCCATAGTACTGTCACTCACAATACATATACTAAAACACCATCTCTTATCTCTACAGACACGGACTCTGTATAGCCCGACAGATTCCTACTGAGGAAATGTGCCAAGACATTATCTGTCCCTTTAACGTTGCAAATCGTAAAGTAAAGGTCACTGGATATCCAGAATCCACCTTGTCATCCTATTGCTTGTTAGCGTACATGTCTTGAAAAATACTAATGACTGGTGGGCTGTCCATATCTCAAACTCATTTCTCAATAATTTATACATCCCATACATACTTACTGAATACACAATGGCTAAGAACGCAATTTCAGAAAGGTGTACCTTTCCTTCGCTAAGGTGAATCCCCGACTCGTCAATGATACAATACCTAAATTGCCTTCATCATCCCTCTGGCACAAACATCCTGATAATCCCTTTTCAGATTCATAGGTCATGAGTATGAACTCCCGATCTGGCATAGGGTATCTTAACATTACCGCATCATTGAAACCTTTCTCCATCCTCTAAAATGCTTCATCACTTCTATTTAGCCCCACCTTTCAACAATTCTCGGAATGACTCGGGCAACGCTGAATATTTTCATTACAAAACGTTTGAAATAAAACATTTTTGGGGGGTTTGCATTAACTGTTTTACATTACGTGGAATACTCGTGTTGTTGATCTTCTCTAACGTCCTTTTGTCTGGGTTTACCTCTTGTGCAGATAGTGTGTCCCAAAAATGTGATCTGTTGTGAGCGTAATGTTGTTATATCCAGTTTTAATGTGAAGCCCCTTCTCTGATTTTGCGTAAAACTATTTCCAAATGTTCCATGTGTCCCACAAAAGTCTAAGATGCTATCACAGTGTCATCTATATACATAGTCACAAAATCCCCTGTGTCCCATACCATAAGATTAATCATAAACACGAATCAATGTTGCTTCTTTTATGCGAAGGTTGTGAGTGGCCTATCCGCTTCTCTAAAGGGAATTTGCCAAAATGACGAAGACAAGTCGATTGTAGAAAACCACTGTCTCTATTCAAAACTCTGAATGAGCTCTTCCACTGTTTCTGGCCTCTGTTGGCCAGCCTCAATCCTTTGATTCACAGTCTAGCATCAGTACATAACATAACTGCTCCATCCTTCGTGGCAGCTACAATTAAAGGATTATTACTATGGCTACAGGGTGGTTCGACCATTTCTTATTCTAAAATCATATTTATCTGTTCTTCGACGGCATTAGCATATTTAATTAGAATGGGGTACTTGGGTCCTATAAATTATGAGTGGTCAAGTGCTACAAATTTGTGTTCGTATAAGTGTGTTCTCGCTGGTTTATAACTAAAATAATATCTGTGCTCAACTAACATCGAACACAATTGATCCCCTTAATCCTCACTTAAGTTACTTCTCGTCGCTGCCTCATACAGATTATCCCCCGGATCTTGTTAGAACACACTTTATCAGCTCCTAAATCAAACATGACGTCGTATATTAAGCATACTCCTTGCATAGCTTTCGCCCAGAACAAATAAACACTACATAAACTAAAATGTTATCTAGTCCTATGACTCGTAAGCTGATCAGTTCGTAAAATTACCAAATACGCAAGATTTAGTACCAGACACGGCTGAAAGTTGCATGCTCCTCCAATTGTAATTGGTACCGCTGTTTCTTCACGCCCTGTGACTTACTACCAACAGCTGTTACAATGAATTTGTGCCTGAAGGGAATTTCCGTTATCTCCAGATTTTGTCTCAGAACTTCCTCCATTAGGCCGCACCACCTCCTACCAGTCCGGTTACTACGGCCGCTCCACACGTCTTTTGAATGAGCTACCACCTAACGCAGTTTACAAAACATGTAAAAATCTCTCGCTCTCTCGCTCTCTCTCTCTCTCTCTCTCTCTCTCTCTCTCTCTCTCTCTCTCTCTCTCTCTGTGTGTGTGTGTGTGTGTGTGTGTGTGTGTGTGTGTGTGTGTGTGTGTGTGTGAACAGAAGTGAAAGGGGGTGTAAGTGTTGCCGAGCGAATTAATTACTGTAAGAGTATAAATGTGTGAATAATATAATTATAGTAAATATTAGCTTAGTAGGTCTGTGAATCAGCTCTAATATACAGGGGGTTTGCACTTTTCACTAGACCATCTATAAAATCTATATGATTCGTGGTAAATAAATAAGTAATCTGTGCTCCACATCCATCACAGAATAGCCTTATGGTATGGATATTTGAATGCATCGTCAATTTTGTTTGGTATTGTAAAAGAGTAGACCCAACTTCTACTACTCCACTCCATAATTGTTTCCAACCATGTGAAAAATGTTGGATCCCTTACAGCCATTTGTCCAATACATAGATTATACAAACTTACTGCCGTGGGTAGTATGCATCCTGGATAGGTCTCTCTGATAAAGGTTGCACTTTATGCATATCAAAGTAAAATCACATGCTGTTATCCTTGTCTTGATGTGCCAGTTCGTAGATTCCTTCTTTCTAACATTAACTTCTAACTTGTGACTGAATTTGCCTCATTCCTTATCACATTCTTCTACAACAAGCACGTACTGCGTACATCCGATGGAGGCGTTTTGAATCTAATCTTGTATTCCGTTAGGAATGTCATAACACATCTAGTGTGTAACTTTTAAGTAGCTTGGTTTAGAGTCATTGTAATATAGAGGAACTTCTTACAGTTCATTTCGGACGATAAATAGATCTGCATACTTTTACGTCTATTGTATTGGCAAAATGCTGAATGTGTTCGTGAGCAAGTTTTTGGTAATTCTGACCATCCGCTTTCTTTTCGTACTCATACTGTAATATGTTGCACTTACCTTATGTTTCGTGTAGTGGATCTCGGATTAGGACGGCCTATTCTTAGCTGTATAATTGGACTTAGTAGGCTAATCTTCTCAAATACGTATCTTGTTGAACTTTTTCTGTTGCGTTGTACATTCGTTTTCTGCTTTCAATAGCATCTATCGAAATGACAGCACGTTTAAACTTGCTAAATACAAACAGAAGGAGCATCTCATCACTGCCCTCATTACTGTACATGCTAAATGCTAGAGTATTTTCGGAGGGCTTATTTGGGATAATACAGGAGAGAAAAGCAGCTCCTTATTTCCACGGTATACAGCTTTGTGATGTGTCGACTGCTCTGCACTATAATGTTTATTGCAGCTACTGTCGTGTTAAAGGTGTGGGCGTACAGAACGCATTTCTGGTGGCGGTAAACGATGTCTATAACGCATAGGATACAACTCTCTAGCGGTAATGCCAGTATAGTATGTTCTTCTCTCGCGAAGATGTATTGTCCCATTCCACCTACTCGAAACACTAAGTTCTTTTGACTTTACAAATTTGTATTCAGCATGTCTATAGACATGAGGGGAGTGATGAGATGCTGCTTCTCTTTGAATTAAGCAGAAAGAAAGAACTGCTCTGAGTCCACGACATAAAGAAGTGAGAACGCCATGGATATTACCTCCGGTTTTGCCGAGAACTGAAGTCACATGATTTTGTTAAAATATATTTTCGTATGTCTCAAGAATGCTTCCAGGAATTCTATGACCACCTAAAATCAACTATAGCGAAGGGCACTACGAACTGGAGTAAACCAGTTGGTTCAAGGCAAAGATTAGCCATTTGTATGAGGTAAGTTCCTTCAGCTTAATAATTTATTATTATGCATTAATTTTAAGAAAAGAAACGGGTGCAATTTTTAGTTACTTTTCCTCTTTATTTTCGATATTTGACTACTGGTGGCAGTCATAATAAAGGTTTTTCGTTCCGTTTGAGACGGTCAACTATCGCCAAAATTGTGAAAGAAATCTGTTAAGAAATTTGAATAGTAGACCCATATTACAAGTTTATTGGCTGAGCGAGTTGGTCATGCGGTTCACGCAGCTGTGAGCTTGCATTCGGGAGGGTAGTGGGTTCGAACGACCCTGTCAACATTCCTGAAGATGCTTTTCTATGTCTTCCCACTTTCACACTAGGCAAATGCCGAGGCTGTACCTTGATTACTGCCACGGTCGCTTCTTTCGCACTCCTCCATATTCGCCATAAGACCTATCTGTGTCGGTACGACGTAAACAAATAGCAGAGGTATTATATATATATATCGTAGTTGACATAGACGATACAGTGACCGTGCTAGTTTTGAAAACTCAAGTTGCTGCAAACAGCACATTGAAGGAACAATTATTATTCCTCGAAAACCACTACCGACCTCACGTAATTTGTAGGAGACCAAGTCATTGTGACTTGTGTCGTACAAAAAACCGTGCTCGCGGAATTTTATTAGTTTTTCTATTACAGTCATGTCCATAAGTTAAGGGATCTTCGAGCTTCACGGTAAAACATAGGGCACGGTGATAACGTGTGCAATAAACGGTGCCGTGGTAACAATTTGCCTCGTGATACAGTGTTACACCAGGTATACAAGAAAATCAGACACGGACAGTGGGTGGTACTGACCGTGCGTTGTGTCCCACCGCCGGTGCCATACAGAATGTCATTACAGGGTGTATTGACCTCGCACGGCAGTACATGATGTATAAGGGCTCCCCATGTTCCGGATCATGCCGTCCAACATGGCTTGCTGCAACGCATCTCATTGCTGGACAAGCGCCATTTGAAGGTCAACAATGGTCCATGGTGTCGGGGCGAGGGGCTGCAATCCTTCGACCTGGAACGTCCCATGCATGTTCAATCGTATTTATGTCCTAGGAGAGAGCTCGCCAGTCTAGACGTGTGATGTCCTTGTATGTCAGGCACTCGTCCAGCAGGCCATCCCTTTGTGGACGGGCAATATCGTCCATCACATGGAATTCAGGTCCATATTGAAACAGGAACGCCCGTACTTCAGTTTTGCGGAGAGCATGGATAACGCCAAGGCGTGTACGGTTCATACTTTAGAGAGTATGAGAGAAGGGTAGTGAAATAAGTTCATATTTAAAGTGGAACTTGCAGTTTATTCAAAGGAAATGCATAGAAATTATATCACCTTTTACAGACTAATAGTTAGAATGCCCTTGAAGATGTGGAGGAGGCGTCGTTCTGCGGCGTCGGCGTCGTCTCCCGTCGTCGGCGCTGGCGTCGTCCCACGTCGTCGAAGTTGACCCGCGGCTGTTGTCAGCCCTTGGTGTTGACGGAGACTCGAACCGGGGCGGTCGTCTGATGATAGTGCAGTGTGGAATAGTTGTTAAGTTTGGTATTCCACAAAGTCCTATGAAAGAAGCAGAGAAATGTAGAACTTTCGCACAGAATGTCAATGGAATCTGATACGACACTTCTCTACCGCACTGCACTGCGAATTAAGGCGAGACACTTAACTGGTCGAATAGGTTCCACAGTAAATGGTGTTGGACGCACTTTTGAAAAAATATGAATTCAAAGTCACAGTTCTGTGAGAATAATGCAATAGGCGCTATCGAACTTGAAATAATAAGCAATGAAAATCATCTGGAACTTTCCGAGATGCGATAGTTTAGCGCTTCACTCAATCTCAAAAGAAACTAAATTAAGTCCTTTGGACACAGTCTCTGCACTGTTTGCAATGAGTACATGCAATGTCCTAGCACACACACTCGTACAAATAAATTAAAGTATCTGCGAAAACATAAAGAAACAGTTTATGGCAGTCTTGTGAAAGCGAACCAAGTTCTGTTACGACTCAGTCTTAAAAAAAAAATCTCGTAACTTCTCAGAGGTAAAGTTATCACTGAGGCACAACATTACACGTAAATTTAGACATTGACATAGTCCCTCGAAAAGAAATAAAGGTACCGTATTCCACGAATCAGCACTGTCCTTGAAAGGAAATGTCGGCACAGTTTTATGAAAGTAAATATTAGTACAGTTCTGTGAAATGGATTGACACAGTCTTTTAGAAATGAAGATTGGCACAGTTTTATGCAAAGAAAATGTTGACACTGTTTTACTCACGGAGTGATTGACACAGTCTTTGAAAGAAAAGTAGGCACTGTCTTTACGAAATAAAGTGACACTGTCCATGGAAGAAATGTCTTGTCACTATGGCACAATTTTACGAAATAGCCTAACACAGTCTCTTGTAGAGGGAACAACTAAAGCACAGTCTTTATGCCCTAAGTCCTTTAAGCACAGTTTCAAAATGTACAGTCTCTTCAATTACAGAATTCACAAAACGAAACGAAGTTACACGGCTCGACAGACTGATATTAACAAGAATAAGCTTTCGCTTACACGCGAAGTTAGTCCACAGAGAAGGCTTTCAACACTAGTATCCCGTACTTTCGAACCCCGGTCCTCAGCCGGACAGAGTAACGAACCGTATCACATAGCGAGGCAACTGGTTCACGACGATGTGCTTGCTCACACACACACACACACACACACACACACACACACACACTGAGACATCTAGTGACACACTGACTCACTCAAGCGTACGTGCGAGAAAGTTTTCATTCCCCACCCTGAAGTGGTGGGGCGGGCCATCTGAAGGGTTACGCCCTCTCTCTGGCCGAGAGCTTGGGCGGGGAGGAGGAGATGTATGGAAAGTGGGAGTTGGGAGAAGGTGATGTGAAAAAATATGGGAAGGAGAGGGCTCTTGGCTATGTGAGGTGTAATGATATATATGCCTTTATTAGTATATTATGAATTAAGTACAGTACAAGTGAATCATACAGCTATACAGATAAACTAGATTTAAAGAGTTGTGCTAGGGAGAAAGTGGAGAGCGAAGAGGTGATAAAAGGAGAAGAAGTGCGCAAGTGACGTGAGGAGAAGGCGAAGGTTGTCGGAGGGCAGCAGATGTGAGAAAAAGGAACTTGATGGAGGTGGGGGGGGAATGGTGATTGGAAGTAGAAGATTGGGGAGGACAGGTAGGCCGGGGACGTCGACGAGGTGAGGGTGGTCGATTCAAGGATTGGGGAGGAGAGCAGGAATGTTCAACGCGGTGGTGACGGCCGTGGAGGTATAAGCCATGATGGACGAGGCGGTGAACATCTTCGGGCGTCGGTAGATGGAGCCGCAGCAGGTATGTAGGTCCATCGGCGTTGAAGATTCGGGAGGCGCGTTGTACCGGGAATCCTGATTGGCGAAGGGTATGGGCGATGAGGTCAGAAGGAAGACCAGGGTATACCCCACAGACGACGCAGCTGGAAGCTGGCTGTTGTTCTGGCGGTGGTGGTGGCGATGATAGGCGACGTGCTGTAGTTTCCTTGGCCGGCGGCTGGAGCTGAGGGGGATTTTGAGCAGGGGAGAGAGAAGCGGGGAGAGGAAACGTCCTAAGGGGAAAAGGATGGAACATTACGGAAGTTGTGAGAGGAAAGTTAGGGGAGGTGTGGGCAGAAGTGGTGGTGGTGGTGGTGGTGGTGGTGGTGGTGGTGTTGTTGGTGACAGGGGAGGTGTAGTGAGGAGGCGATGGTAGAGGTGGTGAGCGGTATGAAGGAGGTGGTGTTGCTGGAAACGAAGTGACTGATGCAGGAGTTTCTTGGTCGCTGTCGGGGAGCTGTGCCATGATGTTTGAGGGCGTAGCCACCACACGATGAAGACGATTGTTGATCAGTGTTCCATGATGAATGATATGGTCCCGGTCCGCTGAAGAGGCCAAATAGAGCAGTACTACCTCTGAAGGTCCTGGGGCGGCGAGGAACCGGGAAGCGCAGTGGACTCCAGATGGTCGAAGGGCAATGAGAATATCCTCTTCCAGAATGTCGAGGTGGACATCACAAACGAGGCAAGTGTAGGTAGAGGGAAGGCGGACCTCTATCTCGGTGCCAGCCGCTGTGCTTTATTATGGTCAGCAGGGTGCGAAATTATAGGTGAGGCGTCACCCGGCCGACAAAAAGAGAATTGTGAGTCCTCTTCCCTCAGTCAAGGCTGGCGACTTCCTTTTATTGCCAAAGGTCGGACGGCGTGACTGTAAATGTGGGCATCTTAAAAAATTCATATCTCGGCCATCCTTCCGCCGATTTTGATGAAATTTTGGTTAGTAGCATTTATTGTCCAGGCCTACAAGGTGACGTTCTCGAAATTAGGATTTAACCTTCCGTTCGTGATGAAATGTCATAGAACAAAAGAGAACTTTCGGTGTGACGTCACTTGGCCTTGGCTGGCACTCTGGAGCAGCGCTTGCTTGAATGCTGTCTCCCACAATGCCTGCGCGCTCGGCGCTTGTTTTGAATGCATACAGCCGGGTGTTAGCGAGTTCCTCTCAAATACATGAACGTGAATGCTCGCAGGGCATTCCCGTTTCAATATGTACCACGAAAAGGCAGCGCACACTGTTACAATATGCCATTCCTATAGACCGCACCTGCCAAAGTACCCCTAGGAAACACGAGCTCTCAGCATGATGCCGTCGTAGAAAAAAACACTGGCGCCGCCATATCTGTCCCTTTCCACACTATTGGCGGGGTTGTAACGAAACGATCTTGACGCTGGGTTGCAACACGTTTTTGACCTTTCCCATATTGCTGTTGAATGTTTCCTCCCTCCTGGATTCTTCTCCTCAGCCGTTAAATGACGTTGCGGGCAACATTCATCTCCTGGCTCACCTGGCGCTGACTTTGGCCGGCTTCTAGTCTTCCGATGACCCGATCACGCGTAATGTTATCCAGATTACCATCCTCCTTTGCTACTACTCGAATACTGTGTGCCAAGCGCACACAACACACATTCAGAACCGCTGCACCCAACTCTGACCACACGGACTGTTTCAGGCACATTCATCAGTATCGTACTGAGTTGCCAGATTTGTCGCGTGTTTTCGTTTTGTCCAGTCACAGTTTAGTCAGCACATCATTGCCATGACGTGATGATTTCTCGTCGATCTCGAAGATCCCGTAACTTTTGGACATGATTGTACTTCTTCAGCCATACCGCCCTGTCAGTGCGATAATTGTGTAATTCTGTTGTAGTCTGTCGCTTGTCGCCTCGGTTAAGACTGTACCGTCACGACAGATTGCCTTCTATGCGACGGATATGATGCAAAATTGTGAAACACAGCTTTACGGCCATCCCGTTGGGATGCTGTATTGCTTACCACCGCGACAAAGTGCGTTCCTCGTGCCCGGACCTTGATTGTTCCAATATTCATTTCACTGCACACTGAATTGTATTACTTTGGCGTCACACAGGTATAAACTTGTTGTGATCAAAGCAAGGCGCATTCAAACCATGAGTGCATTGTGTCATACCGTGCTCAGTTGGGTTGTTTTTGCGACCGAAGTTACACCTACAGTGAGCGTCATAATTTTTCGGACAGGCAGAGTTCCTTTAAAATTTAAGAAAATGAGATTAATAACAAACATATATCGTTTATTGCTTACTTCAGAATGAACAGTTACACATAGAGATACCAAAAATAAACATGCACTTCATTTCACGACACACAAAAATTTGGAACTTATGAATATAATTACAATAATACAAAATTACCTGTTCATAAATATTCGGACAAAAATGCGCAAATACAACAAAAAATGAAAGATGGAGTCCATGTAGGAACATTAATACTTCGTGATTCTTCCCTTCCTGCGAAGCACTTCAGTCGGTCGTCATGCTCTCCACGAGTTTTCTTGTAGTAGAATGGGATAATTTTTCCCACTCCTCTTGCAGTCGTCTCTTCACATCAGCTTTGGGAAGTTTCCGGATGTTGTTTTCCAGTATATCCCATAAATTTTCTATGGGGTTAATGTCAGGATTTTGTAGGGGAGGATGCACAACTTTAGGACAGTTGAACAACCACCATAGCCGTACATTATAGGCCGTATGTTTCGGGTCGTTGTCCTGATACGATTTAAAACAGTCCCCAACTCCCATATTTTCTGCACTTTTCTTCAGGTTTTTAAAAAAAATCTGAAGATACTGGCGCTGGTCCATGTTTCCGTCTATAAGAATCAACTCACATACTCCTTGAGCCGACATGCAGCCCCACACCATAACATGTCCCCGTCGATGTTTTGCCGTTGCCTTCATATTTCTTTCTTCAAACTTTTTTGGGCGGTCTCCAAACTATAACACGCCCATCTGTGCCAGAAACGTTGAATTTCGATTCATCGCAGAAAATTACAGTCTTCCACCAGTTCATATCTTTGCTAAGATGCTCCTTAGCAAATCTTTGTCGCTTGATCCTATTTATTTTGTTGATGTAGGACTTCCTTCTTGCAGTTCGCCCGTGATAATCACCTCTATATAACATCCTCGGGATTGTACTTGCACCGATCTTTCCAAACTCGCTCTCATCTGCAGCAGCAATAGTGGTTGTAGTAAGATGTGGATTTCTTTTCACTTTTCTTACTACTGCCCTCTATTCTCTCCTAGTAAGGACCCTCGGGCGACCTGTCTGTGGCAAATTTTCAATTGTCTTGAAATTTGTATCGGCAGATAATATCGTTAACAGTACTTTTCTTAATGTTCAGCAAATCTGCGATTTGTCGACATGTTTTCCCTTTTTCATGATGGAATATTACTAATTGTCTTTGATCAAATGCACTGTTCTTTCCTCTGCGTCCCATTTCACTCATGAATCGTTGCGTCTGCTTTGTGCATGAGGAAGGCACTGACTGGGACCTGCCTGCACAGCATGCCTCAAGTAGCTAAACGTCTCTTGTCCGAAAAATATTGACCAGCAGATTTTCGTATCTCAAATAAGTAAAAGGTATTATTACTTTGTAAACTCATCTACAAATCGCAATTGGATAATTACAGTACCTACGAAGTGCATTAAATTCAGAGTTTAGTAATTTCGAATTTTATTACCTGTTCTTTCTTTAATAACAGGGGTATTACATGTATAGATTATTCTGTCCGAAAAATTCTGACTGTCACTGTACTTGCTAACAGGTGTCTCCACACATACGCCTCCTTGTCCGGTATTGCTGTCGTATATTTTTGCCACCAACCATAATGCGAAGGAAATAGTCTCGTTCGTTCCCGACGGTCATTAGGTGAATCCCAACGCACGCCGATGTACACATTACATATAGTCCCTTTTGACTCTGATCACGCTGTGAGGGGTTTGTTGGCGCAAGAAATTACACCTTTTTGATTTGGACTACACATGGGATTCGATAGTATTAAATTACTGCAATGCATGTGGACGAAATACTTTTTTTTTAAGTGGGCACCTTTCGAACGGTCACTCCTGAACTCTGAATGGATATAAGGCGTGTGTTCAGAAAGTGGATATTCATTATTCTCTTTTGATTCTGAGTGCCAAAATATTCTGTGCTGCGGGTGATGTTCTGGTCGTGTCATGCGTGGCTTGAGTGTCACGAGTTCGAACACTGTTACCGATTGTCTTGCAGAGCACAGCTCTCAGTATACTGTCGTAGTTAGTATGTTATATGAGTGCAGATTTTGACATCGTCCGATAACACTATTTATTTAAAACCATTCTGAGTCCTTCATCGGTTCAGATATGAGGTTAGATATATGTATCGACTTGTCTGCGTTGCTAGATTAAGACGAGAGTTAACGCTTTCCAGTAAGAACATTGTTATCGCTATAAGGAAATTGAATATCTCAGCCAGCATCTGGACAAGAATTACGAATGAGAACGTGATTGGAGACTGCATCTAATAAGAGATAAACCAAGGACAACAGGATGAGATTATCAGAAGAAAGTATAAAAGACGCAACTTTCTGGTCTTGCAGAGATTTCGGTGCGAGTACAAAAATATTGTGTTACGGATTGTTAAACTTTTTGTCCCAAAATGTTATTTTCGAAGAAAATATTTGTTTTATAAATTTTCATATAAAGTGCTCTTTACTAAACTGTTATACTCGTATATATTCTTTTACATTAGCCTGAGTGTATGCTGCTATCCAGTTTCGATCGTTTTCAAGAGGTTGTCGGTACGGCCTACTTAGTAGAATATCAGATTTGCAGCATTTGTACGCGACCTGGGAAGAGTAATCTCATCTTTCTACCATTTTTGTATATTGCTGTTATTAAATTTTTTAAGGATGTATTTGGAGATCTCATGGCACCCAATTACCAGAATTTTTGGCTGCTTATTATAATTTTGTCTACATTTTTATAAAGTAAATTTAAATTGAACTGTGGGGCAAGTATATTTGAATAATAACAGCGGGATAAAACCCCTTGTATTTGTTAGTGTGTTTCGTGAACACCTTCGTAAATTTGGTCCAACCCGGGCTAGTTATGCTCCTGTCTGTTTTCGTTGCCACGATCCAATCACGGGATAGAAACTTTGCCCGGGCATTTGAGCATTTTGTTCATTGACCTTCACAGCTTGTGACGTAACCACAACGTCGCTGTCGCTTAGTGCACGCAATGATCGCTTGCCCGTTCGCTATATGCTCTGTCCTCTCGGGACCAGCGTGAGCACCTCTGAGGTAAATGAAGGCTCATCCGCTGTGTGTCTCGTACTACAGCGAAGTGCACTGAACGCGCCTTAAGCAGACAAGCGCCTAAAGACAGTCCCGTACTATGAACCACTTCCAATGTGCGCATGCGTAAGACAGCAGGCAAGTAGCGAGGAACAGCAAGCTACAGGCGCGCATTTCGACAGCAGAAAGAAAACGAGTAAAAACCAATAGGGTCTGCGCAATTACTGACGTCGGTAATATGCCGTGTAATACAGATAGTGTTTTCAAGCTGGCGAATGAGCACAAGTTTAGCACGCAGTTATAGTCGACGGGGAGTTTATTCACAAGACAGCAAGCAACAGAAGCAATCGTGAACTTTGAAAACGAACACTCACAATTTCTGAAAGAAAGTGAACATGATATTTTACGCGCACATTTATCTACACAGTATCAGAGCGCTGCTGCCGCTTCAGAAACGATTGCTGAACACAAGTTTTATTATAAATAAACGTATGAATCCCACTACCCTGAGGTTTCTGTGAGTTTCGCGCTCTATCTTCCAGTTTCAGAAGATATTTCTGTTTTACATACCTCCGCAAAAGAGTTCTTGCTTCATACACACTACCACACTCAGAGCAAGTAAACATACTGAACTCATGTTGTTTAAGTCATCAGTCTATAGACTGGTTTGATGCAGCGCTCCATGCCACCCTATCCTGTGCTAACCTTTTCATTTCTACGTAACTACTGCATCCTACGTCTGCTCTAATCTGCTTGTCATATTCATACCTTGGTCTACCCCTACAGTTCTTACCACCTACACTTCCTTCAAAAACCAACTGAACAAGTCCTGGGTGTCTTAAGATGTGTCCTATCATTCTATCACTTCTTCTCGTCAAATTTAGCCAAATCGATCTCCTCTCGCCAATTCAATTTAGTATCTCTCCATTTGTGATTCGATCTATCCATCTCACCTTCAGCATTCTTCTGTAACACCACATTTCAAAAGCTTCTATTCTCTTTCTTTCTGAGCTAGTTATCGTCCATGTTTCACTTCCATACAATGCCACACTCCACACGAAAGTCTTCAAAAACATCTTTCTAATTCCGATATCAATGTTTGAAGTGAGCACATTTCCTTTCTTAAGACAGCTCATCCTTGCTTGTGCTAATCTGCATTTTATACTGAACTCATAGATTAGGCATATTGCCTATCTTCTTATTCACAAAAATCACACAAAATGAATCAGAACAACAACGAAAGAAAGAAAAGAAACGATCAAAACGAAATAAAACCACCCAATAACGATAGCCACCTTGCGATAATGGCAATTGTTAACTCGAGCAGTTACATTAGCGCGGTCTCGTTCAGTTACAGGTAGAGCATGGAAGCGCGCATGCGCGTTTCGTGTTTGGCTCATAGTACGATGCTGTCACTAGGCTATAGTCTTCAGCAGTTGCTTGCAATGCAATACCCAATGCCCGAAGGTCAGTCTGTCACTCCAGTTGTAAGAAGGCAGGGAGTGGAGGTTGACACTGGTCGAATATTTGTTGCGTGCTTCACACTCTAAAGAGAATATTTGCTTTTTATTATTGTTTTATGAAACAGAAATGATCAGTATTTGATTTGATTTTGTGTTTCGTTTTTCCGTGCTGAAGGTGATATGTTTATATTTATTATTATTATTATTATTATTATTATTATTATTATTATTATTATTATTATTTAAATAGTTCTGAAACAGAATTGATCATTATTTCGGTTTCACACACTAGACAGAATGTTGTTGTTTTCCTTGTTGTTTAAATAAAGCATGATTGGCTTAAATACAATATATCAAATGCCTAGCTGTCGTCCTTTACCTCGTTCTGTGGTTGCATTTACTGAATATAAACATTTCTAAGAGAGTAAGGTCTTACATTTGGACTTAGTCGTGTGGTTACCCTGCTCTGCTTTCTTCTACTACTGTAGCTGAACCTTTATGCTTGCACTCTATACGTTCTGATGGTATTTGAGTTTACCATGCCTGACATACAGCACCGGAGGCGTACGCACAATAAAATATTCTATACAGCTGGCTTTGCCATACATTTCCGGGACAGGTGGCTGCAAAACTTAGTAGAATATATTAAGTGATTTTCTGCTTCATCAGGAAGTTCCAGGGAAAAGCTGAAAAACACTATTTCATCTTAACTACCTCAGCTGATCTCTAATACACACTTCAGAATACATGGTACGGCAGTAGGCCTATAAGTTCACAGAATTAATTCACATGCACAATTAAGACGACCCAGCCGTGAACGCCGTTGAAAGCGCTGCTAAAAAAAATCACGTTTTTACTTGCCCTTAACTATATTGCATGAATGCATAGTGGGATGGGGATTGGATTGTTACGGCAATAACATGTCCTGCTTTATGTAATAGAAGGCTCCACTGCCATTCGGGTGTTTCGGAGGCGTCAGCCTCAGCATCATTTGAGAAGTAAGTGTGCCTCAATTCAATGTGTGTGAAGGTTGGTCTGTGTAGCGTGTAGTGTTTACAAATCATGGCTGATCATGTGGCCGGTGGAAGGAAACGAGGAAATCCGTTGTCATCGAAAGAAGTCACTCTTGCATTTGCACTGCTTCAAGAAACCTACAGGCAAAGATACGGTGCCCAAATGCTAGATGTTTATCAGAATGCTATTTCTTTATCTACGAAAACGTTGCCAGGAGACTGGAATATTAGGAGAAGCCCTGATATGGGCCACCAAATGAAAACAAACCCATGGCAGGATCGTTTTTTGAGTCTACAAGCTATCCGAAACCGCTACGTTACAGCACGAACACTACAGATGGACTTACAGCAGGCTTCTGGAGTGCCAGTTAGGGACCATACAGTCAAGAGACAGCCTTCAGGAGGCCGATTTAAGATCCTGACGACTCGCTTAAGTACCTGCACCGGACAGACGACATCGAGCCAGGGGACTGCATTTTGCTAGAGATCATCTTCACTGGCAGCTAAGACACTGGCTTCTTGTGCTGTTCTCCGATGAATCCCGTTTGACGTTTTATCGTTTGGTCGACTGCGAGTCTGGAGAAGGCGTAGGGAGCGATTTCATCGGACAGCTGTACAATCTACCGTTCCTAACAGAGATAGATCTGTTACGGCGTGGGCAGTCGTAAGTCTTGACACGAAATCCGATTCTCCTGATCATTCGCAATGGATCCTTTACTGTTCGACGGTACATTGTCGAAATCCTAGTGCCACAAGCGAATCGTCCCGCAATGCGACTTGAAGAAAACGCAGTATTCATGCATGATATTGCTAGATCGCATGGCGCCAATATAGTTTGGAGATTCCTGCAAGAGCAACACGTGCAACGAATGGACTGCCACCCAAAAGTCTCGACTTGAATCCGTTCAGACAAGTCTGAGACCAACTGAAGTAACGCTCCGGAGCAAAAAAACCACCACACTAAACACTACAAGCCCTTGAAGTCCATTTGGAAGAGTGGGGCGTCTGCCTCAACTGAACCTGCGGTTCCTTGTCAGAAACGTGAATCTCTTATTCATGCGGGGGGGGGGGGGCAGAACTCATTATTAAGGTCTTTTATTACTCCGTATCCATTTGCATGTATGGCCAGGGGCCACTTTGTTTTTGTCACATTGTCCATTGACGTGTATTGAGTGTCCAAAGTTTATAATCATTTCGAGGAAGATGGTATGTTTTCATTTCAATGTGCGTGCGTTTTATGAACATACAAGAAAATATATAACTCTGAAGATTGCCCAGCCTGTCGAAATTAATGCAGGATTAATGAAATTAGAAAATGCCTGAAACAAGGAACATTAAGAAACAGATTATACTGTACATGAAAACAAAATATATAATTCAGTTGCGGTCTGTTATTACATATTTCTTTTTTTCAGGTACTTTTTAATTTCATCAGTCCTGCATTACTTTCGCCAGACTAAAACATTTCACAGTTATAGATTAATTAAGTCGTAACTGAAAAGAAATGGTTTCCCCTATAACAAAACCTATACGGAATTGACTAAATTTATCTTCTGGGCGGTGTAGTTACATATATTGAAATAAAATTTTTCCGATATAGATTTACTTCAGTTAGTGGGTAGCCTTCATTTATCAATTTCCCATTTTTTCACTGAGGCTCAGGTACGTATTAAATTGTACTTTTTTTTTTTACATTTTTTGTAGTAATTGTTGAATTTTTGTTTGTGTTAATGGTTTCTTTTATATAATGAGTGGCCAAAACTCATGGGAAGATACTGAATGTGATGTTAACGAGTATCTCCTGCGCGAGCCCGCAACACGGCAACATTACGGCTAGGCATCGACTTTACAAGGTGTTGGAATCGTTCTAGAGGGATCTGGACCCACGCCTCTTGCACTGCTACCCACAATATTGATCGTGTTTAGATGGTGCGGGGTTCATGGAGCGTACGCCAGCGTCGACAGCATCCCATAAATGCTCGATTGGATTATGATCGGGGGATCTGGAGGGCCATTCCTTGGTCGTAACTTCACTGGAGTGCGCTTCCACCTGCGTGCCACCACAGACTGGTGACATGGCGCATTGTCCTGTTGAAACATGGCATCTCTAGGGCCAGAAAGGGTCTGAAAGAATGTCCACATAACATGCACCGGTCATCGCTCCCTGCAGCCTGACACTGGCCCTAATTGCGACCATGAGAACACCGACCAGACCAGAACTGAGCCACCTCCCGCCTGGACACAACCTTGTTGAAACGCAGGATCCATAGCTTCATGGGCATACGCTACACTCTCACGCGCCCATCAGCTTGAAACAACTGGAACCGGGATTCATCGGACCATACCACACGCCGCCACTGTTCCATTGTCAACTGCCGATTGCGTATCAAAGTTTACTCGGAATATGGCGGACTGTGTTTTCTTCGCAAGTTAACATACAACGTCGTAAATGCATACTGGTTTTTTCTCATTAAAATCATTTCTCTTCTTGGATTTTTAATTACCCTACAAATGTGTAATTTTTATACTTTCTATTAACAAAGGAAAGCATTGAAGTAAGATATTCAATATTACCTACACCAAAAGTGGCAGGTCACATGTTAAAGGTAAAGCCAGCCACGCTCGAGTGAATAAACATTGCCCAACAGTATCGAGCCCATCTTTAAACTCTTGTATAGTAGACTTGGCTGTAACGAACCACTTTGAAGATGCATTCTCCCAATATCGATGTCCCTGGTCCCAGAGTAAAATATGAATTTCGTGCTTTCGGGGAAGGTAGAAAGGGAAATAAGCGCAGTAATTGTAACGCCCAGAAGCCCGTAACTGGAGCTCACTAAAACTAAATATTCATGGGCCATATTTAAATAGCAAATAGGGCATGTACTCGGATAAAGTTATAGCTTGGATTTCCTAGGTCCTAGGACGTAGAGGTCGTCGCGAATATCGCAGGAAACCTAATTGTACGACTGGATTGATTTTGAATTCGCACTACTATCACTACCTTAATTCAGTTTTTTAATGTGCAAGTGAATTTTTTGTGGTATGGAAAAACATTACTACTGTATGATACATGATGCCGAGAATGAATAAGAGACTGCGACGACTTGTTTTCACCTCTTAAGAGTAGCAGGTTTCAAACTATGTAATGTTAATACAAATAACAATGTTGCAACATAAGCTATGCTAATAAGTATAATATTTAAAGCACATTCATATCTGCAAGTAATAACTGTATCGTGACCGCGAAATCGCGCCATGTCCTGCCACACACTAATGCGGAGCGAACGGACTATATTTGATTGAAATCCGCAACCTCCCGAGTATAGAGCTAATATAAAATTAATAAGCTTGTAAATTAAGACAGTAAAGAGTTTTGAACCAAGAGTTAGTGCAGGAATAAGCCTGTAATAGTTTTATTGGGTGTATAAAGGCATGTATAAATTCATATCATCTCTTGAAAGTTGAGACGAAACTAGTAATCCAAGGTTATGAATTTCATTATTGGTTCCGTATTGAATTAAGAGTATATATAATTTGACTAAGTTTTAATCCACCTACTCAATACTATACAATAATTGTAATGCCTATGTGTACATTACAGTGTATTAGGGGACTAGTTTCGACCCTGTGTGGGTCATCATCAGCCTAATTAAGGTATACTTTTTATATCCGGGAACAATATTTTGTCGTAAATTGATACGACCCGTTGCACACTACCGGTCAGGTCGATCACATTGCCGCGTAAGGTTCCATTGGTTCCATCTTGGATTGGGAATTTCACCTCTAAGTTTATATGCACGAACAGCTGTGCGAGAGAAGGTTCTTGTTCTCACTGCACTGCGTGAGGGAGACCGCATGAGTGGAGCAAGGTCAAGTGACGTCAGCTCTGCCTGTAGCTTCCCTCCCCTTAGAATTCTCTCGAAAGCATTTTTAAGCTTCTCAACGACTGGATCAATAAATTTGAGACAACACTAAATTGTAGTCCATATTTTAAAAGTATAACCCAGCAAATTTGAGATTAATCCGTCCAGTGGTTTCCAAGATATAACAAGTTAAAGTTTGGGAAGTGTTAACACCCCTTCATCACCTGACTCAGAGTGCTGCTCGCAGCCGGATGTAAATAGGTCGACGAACCGAGGTTATAGCCAGTGTGTTCTACGATTATGACAGAACGACAGTATGCTCCGTCGTGATCCGCGAAGACGTAGAAGTCACACTCAAACACTTTGAAATTGTGCGAAGACGTCGCAAGTAAAGTTACTACCGCGTCGTGACGAATGAAATGTAATAAAAATTTTCTCAGACTAAATCGTCATTGTATAATATTTACGAGTGTGTTAACCGAGTGAAGTTACAATAGAAATTGTGAATTGAAGTGTAATTGGAGATTCAAATATTTAATTTACCAGTTGACAGTATTGTGAACTTTGTCATTTTCTCGTAATTTGGTACTTTGTCATTGACTGTGACAGTATTCTAAGACATTATGTGTGATAAACTAAACTTCTAATTTATGACCATTTAAATTATTCTGAGACGCATTTCTCCTGTACTAATACAATTGTGAACTGTGTGAGATACCATTCCAGTAAACATTCAACCAATATCAGGGCTAAATGTGACTATTTCTTCGTGCATTTTCCCGAACTTTCGATCACTACTACGAGAAACTAACTGAATGTTAAAAACTTTTTATGGCAATATTAAGTCGTACGGACTCGTATTATGCAAATTCAGCCATAAAATCTTAATCTATGAACAGTATTATTCCAGAGACTGTTGTAGAGACTGGTTTTAATGACATTTTTTCAAGTGTTTTATGGACTGTGATGATTATTCTACGGTTGAAGCTAAGACGTAATCATTGACTATTATGAACTGTGACAGTGTTCAATCCTTATTTTACAAACTGTGTGTGTGTGAAAAACTGTGTCTTCCGTTTTGAAAGCGATTGTAAGTCATTACTTCATTAACCTGACTTACAAATCATACTGTACCATAGACTGTGATATTCTAAGTCACGTATTCAACGCCGTAAAACAAAAGTGAGAATACGAACTGTGCATTGAGACTTGTCAGTGTATAATACTAATCTTAATGATAATTGAGAGCTCTATAGTCCATTATTTTGTGCCAATTGAACTTTCCGTGTTCCGACATTATCTTTCAAAGAACATCGGAAATCTTGGCAAAGTGTCACGAGATTCTGCTGCGTCGAACGTCATTTCCAGCGTGGGATTAACGTGGTTTCTTCGATCATGGTACCCATCGAGGGACGTCGACGAGGGATAATAACGTGGTATCTTCATTGAACGCTGCTGGTGCTGAGTTCGAGTCTTGGCTGCACGCTGCAGAAAGTCCCAGTCACCAAGGCGCAGGACAGAACTTCACCAACACTTACAAGCAGATTCCAGGTGAATTTCTTATATTTTGAGTGAGTAATTCCACTTAGACACTAACTGACCTTTAACAAAGCACTCAGTTATCATAGTGCTCCAACAACAGAAAAGTGCTTAGTGTGAATTTCAGCTTGCTATTCATAATAATTCAAGAAGGCTTCATGTCTTACTTTTGAACTGTAAATTCTTCTTTAAAATCTTTTATAAGTTGAAGTAATTTCACGTAGATGAACTCTAGGGTTTGCAAGTGCATTATTTTATTATAAAATCAACTTAGATGAACAGCAAGTGTTTGAAAACTTTTATTTCAAGTGTGTGTTAATATTATGTTTAAAAGTATTAGAAAGACTGTAGTTCTGCATCACAAGTGATGGACTTAACGAAATTCTATGTGCAAAGTGTTATGGTGGTATTTAAATCCATTTATGAGATCTTAGATGAACTGTAGGGTGTTTAGGATCTCTAAAAAGGTGATATTTATTTTGGACATTTTTAATCAAGTGGATGTCTCTGAATACAACAGCACCGATATTTTATGTTGCAATGTTGAAAATTTTGACTGAAAATTTAATTTTGACGATTCAACTGCAGGGTGATTTTACATGAATGATTTTAATAAATGTTGAAAAAAAGATTTTACCATCTATTATTCGCCCTGCGAAACTATCCATCCCTGTACCTGCTCCAATAAGTAACGAACACTACCTGAGATCCTTCCCATGCTCCGGCCCCATTATCATTTCCTGGTAGAATATATTCAGTATTTGACAGAAGCGTAATAGAACGATAGAATTCACTAGAAGCATCTGGACTTTATATTCAGACCGGCATTTTATACCTTATCACTAGGAAATTTTAATGCATATATAAAGTGCAATATTTCGACCATTATTGTAAATAATAGTTTATAGTCTCACTGCAATGTGCAAACTTGAACATTTCACTATCTATTGATCAGTACCACGACATAATATTATCTCGCATAACATTTCATGCATTTCACCATTTTATATAAATGTTATCACATTACACGTTTTGCTCATTTGATTCATTTTATCAATTTACGACAAAATAATGTTCCTGGATATCAACATATAAAAAGTGTACCTTTAGGCTGATGATGACCCACACAGGGTCGAAACTAGTCCCCTAATACACTGTAAGGTATACATAGGCATTACAATTATTTTATAGTATTGAGTAGGTGGATTAAAACTTTGTCAATTAAATTATATGTACGAAGCTAGTAAGCCAAAGAGAGTGTAATATGGTGCAAGATTGTAACACGCGATTTGTCGGCGCCAGGCCCAGGGCAAGGCCGATATATTACATAGCTTTCAAACTTAAAACGCAGATGTAGTTGAAAACGAGAATCTTTCTAGATACAATCAGAACGGCGTGAGTCTAATGGGTGTTAAACCGACCAGTGAGTAACCCGAAAATGAGTGAGGCTAGTTGCCAGCTTAATGTGTTGTAACCAGATTAACATTCTAGAAAGCTTCAGAAAAAATATCTGTAAAAGGGTTTGAGTTACGGCGCAACAGGGTGTTCGCCATGCAGTTTGAAAGAAGCAAGATCGAGAGTACGTACCGTGAAGATGTACAGATTAGGAGGTAGATCGCAGTAGTTCCTCATGTACTTTGAGAAAGACTAGGCCTGTAGTTCACTGTGTAAATCAGAAGTTTAGTGTGCACAATAACAGGGGCAAAAAACGAGTGTTTTAAGAGAACTTTCGCCGAATGGTTTACTGAAGTAAAAATAGGACTTATCATTGTAAGTAGAATGATATACTCTGGGAGTCAGAAGACATTCATAGACTGTCTCGGTAATGAAAGTTAGAAACAAGCTTATTGCAGTGAAGTAACTGAAAGCAGTACTTTGAGAGAACTTGTCAGTTTTATTGGTGAAAGGGATTGTGTGTACATGCGTATATTAAGAGACTTAAGGGAAATTAGAACATTTCTTATCACTGAGCGAGTTGGTTGTGCGGTTAGGGTCGCACAGTTGTGAGCTTGCATTCGGGAGGTAGTGGATTCGAATCCCACCGTCGGCAGCTCTGAAGATGTTTTCCGTGGTTTCCCAATTTCAAACCAGGCAAATGCTGGAGCTGGTACCTTAAATAAGGCCATGACTGCTACCTTCCCTATCCTAACCATTTCCCCGTCGCCGAAATCCTTTGATGTGTTAGTGCAACGCAAAACAAATAGCAAAAAAGAGTACGTTCGTTCTTCCAACCAGTATGACATTTGAGAAGTTAGAGTGCTAGTATGCTAAGACATACAGGTGAGCAGTTCTCTCCTCAGAAGTAGTTGAGTTTGTAGTTAGAATCCGTCCAGTATGGTTCATATGTAAAGAACTTGCTGATCCAATAACCAGGAAGCATGGAAATCTCGAACGCAAGGTACCTACCGAGATAGTAATACGGTAGTTCAACAAATCCATAAGAGTGTGAAAAAGAAGGTAAGTGATAGAACAGAACGAAACAAGACGAAGTCTTATGCCCAACAGCTAAGCGGGAGAGGGACAATTGGGGAGAACCGAATGGGCGAGTCCTAGAAAGTAAAGGGCATATGGGAAGATTTAACCCCGGGAGGAAAATATAACGGGAAAGGTAAGATAAGTCTTGCGAAACGTTAATAATATACAGTTGGAAGGTGTACGAACACATTTAACAAGAGAATATGACCAAACGGGCTCCATCCTAGCGCAGACCGAAGAACGAAGTAAGCCTTTCAAATTTTTGATTGATGCTATGGCTGATATTAGCTTGATACGGAAGGAAAGCCTGCCCAGGAAAGAAATCCGTTACCTCAATCCAGTAATAGAATTATTGGGTGTGATGGGACGTCCAACTGACACTGGAGGTTGTCACTGTACATGTAGGAAGTTATTTCCCCGAATTTCATGTTGTAAGGGACGAGTTTCAAAGGAAGATATCCCATGGGACTGGGCATACAAGAAAGAGGACAAATAAACGTAAGCAATAGAGATTGCCCAGGTGGGAACGAAGGCACGATAACGGTCTAAGTGTCGCTACATAGGAACACACTTGGATTCCTATCGGACACAAGGAGTGAAGTGTCACTTCTAAAAGCAAAGTGTGTGCCACGAGAGGCGTGGATTAACATGCAACCTATTCTACAATTGAGAGGAATGGGTGAGGAAAGGACGAACACTCAAGGCAGGGTAAGTCTCTCAATTCTGGCAAGAATCCCTGATTTCCATATAATGGGCATTAACTTAAAGTTAACCCACGATGGACTAATTGGGAGAGATATACTAAAGGATGGCATATTATTCGGAAAGGGTTATGCTTATACTGCTTGAAAACGTTACCCCATGACAGAGAGGATTGCTAACGGCCATATGATACTTTTTGGACCGAGGGCAAAGACGATCGTTGAAGTGAGAACTAAAAGTGAATGGTAGAAGGTGTGAATGAATACAAAGAGATTTGTCCGGGGTATACGCATACGTTACAAATTGTCTAATGATAGCATCCAAATGTAGTGAGCATTTTAATTACTAGGGATACTGAAATTGAATGCAAAATCCTTTTATTTTGTGAGGATGAAGAGTTTGAAAAGAACTCCCAAACGATCCTTGAATGAAGAGAGAATAAGATCACCCGAGTAAACAGCGAGAGCCGTGAATTGCAAGAGCAGCGAGTGATTGAATAATTGAGGGCAGGTCGCTTAGCGCCTAGAGTCAGGGAGCAATTGTATACTATATGTGCTGTGTATGATGATGTTCATGGTATTAATGTTTTACAATATTTAAAGAAATGTAATAAATTGTTACAGGAATTTGTACCATAAATGCCACGAAAACCGTCTGTTGCATGACATTTCTTTGAAATTACTGACTATAAAAATCAGCAAAATGCAAATTTTGCGGCCGCATTTACGCGACTGGTTGTGTTGTATGAAATTTATGGGATCATATCAAGAGGCATCACAAGGATGAAATGAGCAGGTCGGCTTCTGCAGCAGAAAACAGCATTGCTGTATTAAGAAAAACAGTTATGTTGTGAGAAAAGGGCATTGAATAGACGGGTGGAATACCTTTATGTTGTCATACCAATAACGTGTTTAAACCTAATCGCTACAGTACATTCACTCGGTAGTTCACACTGTACAACCGGCTGATGACGTCACAACTGCTCCGCTCCTTACCGCTGCGTCCCCACCACTCCCCTCACGGGTGTGCTAGGACGACCTCTACGGGAACACATGCGGACACCCTTTCTCTTCCCCTCCCACTACTATCCAGTGGAGGGGAAGGCCTCCTTATTTTATACTGATACGATTGCGGCGGCTTCACCTACCTAAGATAGGATTATTTCACTACCTCATTCATTGCGACTCTCCACTTGACACACCGGAGATTTAACTTTTAAAGTGGCTGTACATCTATTCCTAATTCTACTCAAGAACTTACATAGATTACCCGCACACCTCCATTCTGCCGCTATCCACTTTAAAATCTTGTCTCCATTATATGGTTGAGCTAACAATTTCAACTGCTGTTCAGTCATAAATCTCAAGCTCTCTTCAACCGTTTCCTTACACACTGTCAATAAGTGGAAATCCTCTCTCTCGTCGCCACATAGTATACCCAGCATATTTCCTTTTAACTTAGTCCAGCCTCTATTCATATACATTCCTAAAACCCACCATATTAAACTTCTTATCTTCATCCTGGTCACATTAGCCACTTTCAAATTCGATAGCAGATTTAACCAGGCAAACATCTTTACGGTTGGTTGTAATTCCGCATTCGGCCATCAGCTCTTGTTCTGCAATGTCCCTTGCCCCCTCTATCACATATTTCCAGTATACTACTCTCCTTCTCTCCCAGTCTATATCGTAATAATCCCCTAAACCCATTCTATCTTAAACATTTTTTACCTTGTCTGCCCAATATTAAACCCCAATTACTCTTTTCTTTATACTGATAAGACGACTGCAGAATTTGGCCCCCTTCACCTTTTCTCAATCTACACCAGTAGCCATGCACCCTTTTTAAAATGTCAACCTTTATATACACATTACACATCACACTTGCTTCTGCGCTCGATGCGCAAAGTGGCAACCCCATAAAAATCTTACTATACCTACTCCCTATTTGTTCTAACCTACCGCGTTATTTCTCAACCCCCCGGATCTCTACTCCATACAGCATTCTACTCTTCACACTGCGTTAAATACCATTCTTTGTATGCCATAATCTACACTCCGAAATCTATTTTCCAATATCCTAATTATATATATATATTTTTTTGCTATTTGCTTTACGTCGCACCGACACAGATATGTCTTACGGCGACGATGGGATAGAAAAGGCTTAGGAATTAGAAGGAAGCGGCCGTGGCCTTAATTAAGGTACAGCCCCAGCATTTGCCTGGTGTGAAAATTGGAAACCACGGAAAACCATCTTCAGGGCTGCCGACAGTGGGGCTCGAACCCACTATCTCCCGATTACTGGATACTGGCCGCACTTAAGCGACTGCAGCTATAGCCTAATTATTGAGAGTGCTGCTTGTCCTTTCCATTTGGCTCGCCTAATTTGATCGGCCCAACTACCATTTCTACTTATCATCAGCACCAGATACTCCAGCTTCTCCACCACATCTATTTCTTACCGAGCTCGATAGCTGCAGTCGCTTAAGTGCGGCCAGTATCCAGTAATCGGGAGATAGTGGGTTCGAGCCCCACTGTCGGCAGCCCGGAAGATGGTTTTCCGTTGTTTCCCATTTTCACACCAGGCAAATGCCGGGGCTGTACCTTAATTAAGGCCACGACCGCTTCCTTCCACTCCCTAGACCATTCCTATCCTATCGTCGCCATAAGACATATCTGTTTCGGTGCGACGTTAAGCAAAAACAAATAGCATCTATTTCTTCCCTATTTATTATCAACTTCCTCCCGGGTTTGTTACTTTTCCTACATACCATCACCATTGTCTTGCTACTGTTGATCTTCAGTGACCGTTTCTTCGCAAAGTTACAAACCTCATTTAAACTCCTCCGCAAGCTCCCAGCAGTCAACGTCAGCAATAATACGTCATCAGCAAAAATCAACCCTGGGATTTATTGTGTCCCTACAAGTAGACAGGCCCATTTTATCTCCCCGTGACCACCCAATACATCGTTTATAAACATCAAGAAAAGAATTGGCGGCAATTTTCACCCCTGCTTTAACCCAACATTCGATTCAAACAATTCACTAACCACCCCGTCTTCTATCCCAATGCTGCAATAGACATGTTCATAAATGCTTTTAATCGATCTTCTCATCCTCTCCCCCACCCTTACTCTGTCCAGTCTTTCAAACAGGGCCTTCTGCTCACTGTATCGAAGGCCTTCTGAAAGTCTATAGCTGATATAAACACTTTGGTACCTACTTTCCTCACGTATTTGTTTAATATTGTTCAAACAACCGTTAAGTTATCCGTCGTCCTCCTCCCTTTTCTAAATCCACTCTGAAATATCGATAAAATCTAGTCTTCCGTCCACTTCCTCATCCTATATGCCAATATCCCCGTGTATGCCTTACTCAGGGAGTTCAGCAAGGTTATACCTCTATAGTTACTGGGGTTGGCTCTCTCCCCTTTGTTTTTATAGGTAGGACGAATGATTCCTTTCTGCTGTTCTCTCGGGAAATTTGCCCCATCAAATACCGTGTATAGGAATGTAACCAACCTCTCCCTCATCTGACTCTTCTTTATTACTTCCTTCGTATACGCATTAGTTATCCCATTTCCCCCTCCCGCTGTCCTGTTCTTTAATTTGCTTATCACTTCCAGCAACTTATCGCCTGTTGTTCCTTTAACTCAGGACTACACACCTCTGACCCCCTCTCAACTGCATATCCTACTTTCGCCCTTACCCACCCCTCCTTTTCTCCTAATAGCTTCTGAAAATACCTCACCCAAGTTCCATACTCAATTTTTTACTTTGAAGTTCTACTTACACCCCTGTTTATTTTATTTACTCTCTCCCACACCTTGTCTCCTTCCCTGTCTTTACACTCTCTATTTATCGCTTCCGTTTGGACCTTTTGCCAAGCTTTTTTTATTCTCTGCTAGCATTTTCTTAAATTATTTTCTCACTCTGCAAAACTGTTCACTAAAACCCCTCCCTCCATATTTCCTGTACTTTCCTAGTGCTCTCATCACTAGTTTCCTCTTCTCTTTACACACTTTATTGTACCATCCTTATCCCTTTTTACACGTTTTTCTCCCTGCTTTTTTCCACAGCCACTCTCCTGCTAGGCTATTCCAGTAGCTCTAACGATCTACCAATAATATTACCCTCTAATGCTACATCGATCTCTGCCCTAATAATCTGAAATTCAGTATCTTCCAGGTATTTATTTAACTTCGATTTACTCTTCTCTGTCCATGCATACTTTCGAATTTTAAGCCCTATCACCTTCCCCCTTTTCCTAATCCCCTCCCTTCTACTGTCTCTCTTCTGTTTACGATTACATACACTGGGGAATGGTGTGATTGCACCCAGTCGACAACCTCAGTCTTGCTTACTCTATCTAACATATCCGCTGAGCTAATCACCAATCAATAAAACTTCCTCCCTCCTTCGTAATATATGTCATATTCCCTTCCCTATCCCCTTCCACAACACATTCAGAATGTACAAGTTGCTCACCCCACATACTTCTAGCAACTTCTGACCGTGGCCGTTTCTCCCTTAGCTTCACTTCTTCTGTTTCCCATCTTCAATCCCATTCCCTCTTTAATATACACTGGGCTAGAGCACCATATTCTCGCGTTCCAACCCCTTAAAAATATAAATCCATCCTCTTCGTACTTACCACTAATCATACTTATTTCCTCCATCAATCCTTCAAAAAATATTTATTCGCATATATCGAGCCTCTTGGATGATTGTATATAAAACCTAAGCACACCGTCTTCCTCTCTCCACCCTCCATCATAAACCCTCTTCCATCTCGTTCTCTATTTCTACAATTAAATAACTTATTTCTTCCTTTACTAGTATCGATAAGCCACCAGGATACCTTCCCTTCTTACACTGCTTCTTTCCCGTTGCATTCCTTACCACGAATCCCTCCCATGTTAAATGTTTTCCTTCCATGAGCCATGTCTCCAAATCCCTTCCATGTTAAATGTTTCCTTCTACGAGCCATGTCTCCAGGAGGGCCACTACATCGAAACTCTCCACCATCTTACCTACTTCTAAATTATCCACCTTGCATATTACCCCTTCAGTTTTTACAAATCCTATCTTCCACCCCAGCCATCTGCTACCCTCTTTTTCCCCCCTCTTTTTCTCCCTTATTTCTAATTACATTCCCCTGTATTTGTCGTTCTGCTACGAGTTCTTCGCATTCCTTCTCTTTCCTCACTGCTCTCACTCTTTTTTGACGTCATAGCCACTTCTTAAACCCCCTCTCTCTTCCTGCCCTTTACTTTTCTTCCTCCACAGTTTTTTAAGACTTAAGCTTCTACCCCAGCTCATTACCTCTCTCCGTCTTTTCTCCCACCACCTCGGCACTTGCCGGTGTCGCTCCGCTGCCCCCTCCTCCTACTGCTCGTTGATCAGTCGCTTCCTCGTCCTTGCGCTTTTCCATGCTGACCTTTCTTCGCCCTGGACTTCGCTCCTCTCGTCACCTTCATCCTTTGCCCCGTCATCACTCGCCGGACCCTCTGCGTCTCTTCTTACACCTTCCGCTACCGTTTGCATAACAGTTCTGTGTATAGTTTCCGCCCATTTCTTGTAACATCTCAACCGACCATTCTCTTAACCATCTGCCGTTTCCCACCACCAACTGTTGGTCTCTAATGAACGCTCTCAGCCCTTGCTGCCTCGCTCTTCCCAAGTGCCTTGTCAATACTTTAAAATCTCTACTAGCTTTCTTGCCTAAATCCCGTTTCATCCAGATTTTCTCTTCTTTCTGGTTCCCTGTGTTTCTTAAAACAATCTCTACCATCAGGGTAGATATAAACGTCAGTTTAATTCGCCTACCCCCTCTTCGTTCCACTCTTTCCACTCTCTGAACACCATCAATATCCGCCTCACTAAAGTTTATCTTCGTTCTATTTTGTATCATCTCCACCACCTTATAAACCAGTGTCACTTTCTCTTATTTCGCATTTTCTTCTACTCCACATATAAAAATACTCTTTCTTCGTTCCTGGTTTCCATCCTCTACTTCTCTCTTCAGATTCATCACTTTTTCCAACAGCAACTGCACTTTCTTGCGGATTCTTTCCATCTCCTCCCCATTACTCTCAACTTTTTCTTTTATCTCTTCCACTTCCTTCGTAATGCATTATCTTAAGTCCTGTAGCTCCTTTGAATGGTCCCTGTTAATTTCCTTTAATTAGTCTATCTGGAACCTGTCTCTCACCACGTCCTTTATCGCCTCAATTTCCTCCCACCAAAGGGCGCCCACTGGACCAGGCCCTGGGTTAATTTCCACACCTCCTATTATCAACAACGCTACCATCACCACCGCCACAAACATCCCTGTCATCTTCCCTATTTCTTCTCCCGTAATCCTCTTGCATAATTTCGTTGTTTTCCTCCTCCTACACTGCCAATTTCCAGCTCTCACTCGATACAGCTCCAGCGTAGTCCCCATTCCTCAGCACTCGTTCAGCACATCCGTTCACACTGCTTACTCAGTCGAGACTCGACCTGCACCTGGCGAGCCGAACATGTCCTCAGACACTCCCAGTACAAAAAGCCACATGCCATTTCATTTCCTCGCCGGTTATGTAGTAGATTCGTGTTTTATTGAAAGTACTTTAACAAGGAAATAATAAGTATGCCGATATTTTACCACAAGTTTTAACAGTTCTAGAAGACCTGTTGCTTCAAATGCGTTGGGGGATGTGGCGTTCCAGCACACCGGATGTCCTGCTGAATGTTCGCTAGTGGCTCGGCAAGTCTTGACCGACATGTTCCCTTGTCGGTGGGTTGGACGTGGAGACGTTATCAGGTGGCCTGCAGGTTCGCCTGATTTGACAGCGCAGGACACATTTCTGTATGTTCAAGGACATGGCGTATATGAACATTCCACCAACCCCGTAAAACCTTTTAAAAGTCTCATCATTGCCGCATATGCTGTACTATTGCGGGGAACTCTTCGATGTCCAGAATTATCCTTCGAGAAAAGGCTACATATGTGCATTACCGTTGAAAGGGAACATTCGGATCATGTGTTAAAATATACACTTTATAGTATTTAAGTTTAATGAAGGAGCTGCTTTCTAAACCTAACTCATTCGTATCGATGGTCTTTTCACCTACAGCGAACTCCTAACTCCATTTTATTGATTTTTTCCATCTACAGGCAACTTCTAAGGACCTGCACGTTGATAAACAACGTAGCGGCTGGATAATTGCATGTTTAATGATTGCGAGTGTTATTTTACACACCGCGTACGTCAGCTTTAAACTCCTTTTAACATTACATTTGAATGAAAATATTGTCTGGTTCCAAGGTTGAGTGGTTAGCGCCTTGTCCTTCGGTCTTCGGGGGTACCGTGTTCGATTGCGGGCTGGATCGAGGGATTTGACGTAATCTTAAGCAGTTTATTTCATGACTATTGGATTAAGCGTTTGTCCTATCTCCAACATTCCTGCAACTCTCACGCCACGCAAAATTATATCCTCGACCACAATAACGTTTAGTTACTCAAGTACGGCAAATGCAGCCTTCTCTCGCCTTATAAGCGCTGCAAATGGCTATGTATATAGCAGTTGCCATGTGTGTCTCTCTCTCTCTCTTAGTCCAACCCTTCGTAAGGGTGTAGTGGCATTACGTCACCATACGTATGCAGGCCCTCGAGTCAATATCAGTGAATTGTAAATCCAATATTATGCATCTACAATTCCGAAAGGAGTCCTGCGCTAGTTTTTCCTTGTACTGTGCGTGGAATTTCCCGAGTGCTTTATTTATTTATTTTATTGTGTTTTTAAAACTGAAAGCAAAAATAAGGCTTTCGTTACGTTCTTTCGTAACACAAACTCTTACTGTCTTTCTTTCGCATACTTCATCCTTCCTTTTCCACATTTATTTAACTAGTTCGTTGTACGGACATTTTGATATAAAGAGATACACCAAATTCCATTTATGAGGAATGTTTAACTCTCTACATCGACGCCGTTTTGCCGTGGTAACAAGTGTATATGTCATCATGTCCAGGAGGCATTGCCCTATCCTGTCCTGTCCTTGCCTTGCCTTGCATTGCCTTGCTCTGTCGATCTCAGTGTGATCTGCTCGGGTTCAGGCCCTCATATCTCATGTTAAGACATAACCACTAATTTAAGAAGTAATTGTCCATTTTTGAAATACACCTTTACCAAGCGAGTTGGCCACGCTGTTTGTCACGTGGCGGTGAGCTTGTATTCGGGAGATAGTGGGTTCTAACCCCACTACCAGGAGGCCCTGAAGATAACTGTACCTTAATTAAGAACATTGCCGCTTCCTTCCCTGTCCTAGCCCTGTCCTATTGCATCATCATACAAAGATCTATCTCTGTCGGTGTGATGTTAAACCACTGGCAGAAAAACAAACCTTGCATCTTTCAACTTGCAACAATGCGAACTAGTAATTAATACGATAGTTCGATTTAAAACATGAAGTTGTATCGATATCCATGTTATAGATCATTCTACTGGAAAACGTAGTATAGTTTTGATGAGTCCCTTTATACCTGAGATATGAAAATGAAAGTTTCTACGCAAAAAATAAAACCACAAAATGAAAGAGGTTAGATGCCTAATTTAATATTTCTTCACTTGCTATGAACAGTGCCCATTAATACACAGCCCTAAATGAAGAATCGCATAAAATACTAAGCACATATTGGTTTCCCCTTTACCATCTCAAATGAAATTATGGAGATCAACATGAAGCCTTCTATCTCCTACGTTAAACATTTTGATCGATTTAGTATTCCGCTACACATTCCCCATTATAAAACATATTTCGGAGCAGGCGTTGTCTATATTGACCAAATGGAAACATTGCCACACTCTACATTCATTGTATAAGAAACTCCACAGATGGGAAAACTGTCTTCTTCTTCATACATGGGTAATATTTAACAAACCGGGCGAGTTGGCCGTGCGCGTAGAGGCGCGCGGCTGTGAGCTTGCATCCGGGAGATAGTAGGTTCGAATCCCACTATCGGCAGCCCTGAAGATGGTTTTCCGTGGTTTCCCATTTTCACACCAGGCAAATGCTGGGGCTGTACCTTAAGGCCACGGCCGCTTCCTTCCAACTCCTAGGCCTTTCCTATTCCATCGTCGCCATAAGACCTATGTGTGTCGGTGCGACGTAAAGCCCCTAGCAAAAAAAAAAAAATTTAACGAACAGGCTCTTCTTTAAGTATTAAGCTTTACACTGGCTTTCCCGTACTTTGTGGGGAGTGAATGTCAGAGATTACTCCAGGAATGTTCCTTTCTTATGTAGGCTTATCTGTATTTGAAAGGAATATTGAAAGAGTATTCATTAAATCCACGCGTTTAGATTTTGCTACACATTCAGACCACGTACAGAAATATTCTTTGGCTCACTGCTAATAATCATAATTTTGTGATACGAACTCCGTTGAGGTATTGTGATCATAGTCGACTAAGTAGAGACAACTGTAAACTTATAGCTGTTGTTGTATTCGCATCAGAAAGGTTATGCAGTTCGATAACAACTGAGCTGTCTTCTTTCGTATCCAAGAAGATGGCAATACTGTCCTAGTGCGTGGTGCCTCTGAGCCTTCATATTAAAGATGTTCTTTGACATGGGTCATAATTAGTAATCACTCTTCATGTGTCCTCGTATCATCAGCGAGTAGCTCTCTTATTTATCAGCTCTGTAATGCTTATCAAACGGCCTACTGTGCACTTGAGAAGATAGGATTAACTCCAAAGAATTCTCTGCCTTTAGGTGTTGGCCTACATCACAAACATGACCGTGACACCGCAACGTCTTTTTTTGCTGCTGGTTTAATGTCACAATAACACATCGACATTTTCAGTCACGCAGGGGAGGGAAAGGCCTAGGATTGGGAAGGTGGAGGCTGTGGCCTCAATAAAGGTACAGTCATAGTATTTGCCTTGTTTAAAATGGGAAACGACGGAAAACGATATTCACGGCTGCCGAAGGTGGGGTTCGACCCACCATCTCCCGAACGCAAGCCCACATCGACACCGGAACTGCTGAAGGGGATCAGCATAGCAAAGCACAACTTGATCTTTGTATAAAAATGGGAAGCAGTATATTTGGAAGACATATTCCTGAGGAATACCACAGGGCCCATCATGATGAGATATTAAAATCAGGTTATTTACCGGGCGAGTTGGTCATGCGGTTAGGGGCGCGCAGTTGAGAGCTTGCATCCGGGAGATAGTAGGTTCGAACCTCACTGTTGGTAGCCCTGAATATGTTTTCCCGTGGTTTCCCATTTTCATACGTGGCAAATGCTGGGGCTGTACCTTAATTGAGGCCACGGCCGCTTCCTTCCAACTCCTAACCCTTTCCTATCCCATCGTCGCTGTAAGACGTATCTCTGTCGGTGTGACGTAAAGCAACTTGGAAAAATATCAGGTTTCCTGGCAAATTTTGAAAATTTACATGTTGAAACTGTATTTAACATGAATCCCTTTTTGTCGTTTTGAGATACCAGCTAAGTGACGTCCGTTCAGAAGCTTTATGCTTTACATACAGTACATATACAGGGTGTTTCCGTAAGAGCGTGCAAACATTTAACAGGGCATAGAGAATGCTCCACTGGACAATTTGAGGTAGGGAACCTGTGGTCGGAGAAGTCGGCGTACGGAGATATGGAAGTAAGCTTGTTCACCACTTAGTCTCGCATTACTGTTTCCCAGTTTATTTACAACTAACATGCGTACAAGTTTACACGTACTGTGCTGTTTATTTACATGAACATTGATTATTTCCTGCAAGGAAACAAGGAGGACGTCATGATGCAGATTTTGTTTACTTTACCTGTCCATAAGGTTGCTCTGTAGTATCGTATTTTACATTGTCCCTTGACGGAACGTGCTATGAATCACGCATGCATTGAGGTTGATGGCCGTCAGTTTCAGCACATTTTGTAAGATACAGTGGAAATGGTACGTTCATTGTATCAATAATGATATTTGCAGTTAACTGTAACTGATGTAAATAAGGTACCCAGTAATGTGATTGTATACCTGTTATCTCCTTAAGCTGGCTTCTCCGACCCCAGGTTCCCTACTGCAAATTATTCAGTGGAGCATCCTCTATGTCCTGTTAAATTTTTACACGCTCTTACGGAAACAACCTGTATATACTGTTACGAACAAAACATTGACTGTTTTACTGAGCTAATTTAATCGAGGATGACCCAGTCAGCATGCACACTCACACACTTACTTATATTCGACAGTGAGTGACAACACTTAACTAATTAATGGCTGTTTTTTCGTGCTGAGTAGCTCGGATTGTAGAGCGCTGGGCTTCTGAATCCAACTTAGCAGGTTCGATCCTGGCTCAGTGCGGTGGTATTTGAAGGTGCTGAGATACGTCAACCTCTTGTCGGTAAATTTACTGATACGTAAAGAACTACTGTGGGACGAAATTCCGGTACTTTGGCTTCTCTAAAAGCCAAAAGAGTAGTTAGTGGGACATAAAAACAGTAACATTATGACTTGTTGTTTACAAAAGTATCCTGTCGTCACAGCGGACGTTTTGTTGGCAGTCTCTACCTGGAACGGGCGATTCTTCGTAATCTTGTCTGGCAGGTCTCATCTTTCACTTCACGCAGCAGTTCCATGTAGTTGAACCCACGTCCGTTGGCTATCACGACGCACGACAAACGTACACTTGACTTGACTGCCACAGGAGCGATAATTCGCACAATCAGTTCACGTGACCGCACCCCGCACTGAACTTTCATCTCACGACTCGTAACCGAACATTCAACAACTCTGTTCGCAGTGATCCCGCTTTTATATACCTGGGGATGAAATTCTAGTACCTTTGAGGTGCGGTCAGAATACGAATGTTCTAGTTTTGCCTTCCAGAAAATTCACAGAGATCCCAGACGAAGGAAACAGCACAAGCAGAGATTGTCACAAGCCCGCAGACTGGCCGGTAACTCCCCAGTCTGACCCACGCATCCTTTCCATGAACTACCAAACGGGGCTTCGAGGGAGTTAATAGGCGCATTACCACATACATACATACATACATACATACATACATACATACATACATACATACATACGTACATACATTTTATTTTTTTGCTAGTTGCTTTACGTCGCACCGACACAGATAGGTCTTATGGCGACGGTGGGACAGGAAAGGGCTAGGAGTGGGAAGGAAGCGGCCGTGGCCTTAATTAAGGTACAGCCCCAGCATTACATACATACATACATACATACATACAATACCAGGAAATACCCGCACCAATGACTAGCTTGAAGACTGTCAACTAATCCTCCATAGGAACATGTGCGGTACACGAATTGCAGTCTGGTGCAGAGAGTTTTTTTTCCTAGAGCTTAAGAGTGACCCAGTTTAAATACCTGTTTTCTTCAAATGAAGTTAAATACGAATATTATCTATTACACTATATCTTCATGTGGCTCCTGCAGCGGTGAGATACGAACTCTTCAGTATACGTTCACCACGTTACCATTCTCCATCCATCATAGGCACCGTGAAGTTACAGAAGGTCTACTCCAAAGTCTTAGAGGTCACGGTGTGTCTTAGGCCGTGATCCCTCTCTGGACGGTCAGAAATTAATGATCCGCTCGTCGCACTAGCTTTATTTGAACTTAGCACCAAGCTACTGTGTGCAGTCTATGGTTTACTGCGGAATTTATACTTGAGCAACTAATTACTCGTCTCACTTGGATGAGTCCGTTTATGTAAGTCGCACTGATCTCTGATACTTAATGAAAATTATTTTACCCTTATCAATGTATACAGTTCAAGTTAATAGTGCGTAGAAGTTTAAACACTGTCTACGGAATTGTTTGAACACTTGACACAGTTCTGCTGATACATACGTCTTTGATGAAAACGAAACCACATGTCTTTCAATGTTGACGCCGAATTTATTCTATCATTTAGCAAAGAAGAAAACACATGTATTGAAATGCAACTGCTGGTAGAATTCTACCACTAGGCACGATTCAAAAATACAAGTCTTTAAATACGATCGCCGGCAAAGGTATATCACTTGGCGCAGGAGAAATAAAATCAAAAGTTTTTATATACGGCTGTATAAATTGTTCAAACACTTATGAATGTTGTATTTTCGATGAAGTTCGGAGTCCGCAAATTTTATAATATAACTTGGCTGATTGTAAGCTGAGGCAACGTATGATTTAGGCCGTCGTGTGTTCGTATTGCATCAGCCGTTACTTTTAAACAATTACAAGCCATAATACACTTATTATTGAATTGCTACTTGTTGCCATCATAAATTTTATTCCATTGCGATGTTTTAAGGACGTAGGCCTATTGAAATAATCAATGTGTTAGCTTTGAGTGACGTGGAACCCGACGTAAGCCGGAAGTGGTATGAAGTACTATCCGCGAAACTTTTACTTCGGCTCTCTAGTGCTGAATCGATAGACCTCGGTTATCTTCGAGATTCGTATTGGCAACCTTTGACATGCATCGCCTTGAGACATCTGGTGGTATGATTGCAACACTTTAAATACTGTTGTTATTTACACAGCGGGTCGATGACCTAGATGTTAGGCCCCTTTGAACAACAAGAAACAAGCTATTTACACAGCCAAGTCAGAATATAGGTTAAGCTTGAACATGAGTGAGGAAAATCAAAGTACATCACAGGAACAACCGAGAACTCCTACACGAAAACGACGGTTTAGAAAATTCATATCAATCGATCATACTTTCGATTCAATTCAGATTTAATTTCCATTCAGTTGGCAGTATTAACGGGACCGCTGTTGCTCCCTCCTTACTCCTCACCCCCGTAAAAGGAAGTGTCAATAAACGTTTCGCGGATAGTACATCAGCTCTTCCACGTTGGAGCTTTACTGGCTGTTATACTTTGAATTGTTGGAAATAATTAAAATCCAGAGCATGTTTCCAGTCATTCGACCGGGTCAGGAGTTGAATGAATGAAGCCCCCATCTAGCGGCGAGACTTAGCGCCATGCGATTAACGTGTGTTCGGTAAGCTGAAAAAGGATCTAGGTGGGCGACGATTCTGAAACGATGTGGAGGCAAAAGCAGCTATCTCCATGTGGTTCCAAAACGCTGGAGATAATTTCTACGCATCCGGAATTGAAAAGTTGGTTGACCGTTCCGAGAAATGTTTACAGTTCCTTTGAGGACTATGTGGAAAAGTGAACTTACATCGTATGTTTCCATAACCGTGTTGCGTATGTGTAGGTGATTTCAGAAATGGCCATAACTTGGAAATGTAATTTACTTTTAGATTCGCCCTCGTATTAACCACCACATAAATATGCAACAGTAAATAAATTCCCCTACATATGGTTGACTTCAGGAAGGGCATCTGGCATCCGTAAAACAGGGCTTAATCGAACTAAGTGCTGATCGCAGATACAAGGGAAAAGCCATAAAAGTAAAATAATGTCTTACCTAGCTATATCTGAAAAATGATCCACATGAACTGATAACAAATGTGTCAAAAGTGAAAACTATCGTAAGTTTAGACATATAACAATTCGAATATATAGGTATTTCAACCATTGCAATAATTAGACAATATACTTCATGTTTCCCGCCTTCTTTATTCATAAGAATCTAATAAAAGGCGCAAGGAAAACATTTTATACAGTAACGACTTGGTCTGGAGTGCAGATAATTGAATGATAGTGCCGAGTGTTGAGCGTCAGTAAATTACTCGACTCCCTAAGGGGACCAACGGCTTCGGACGGATGATTCCCTTTAGGTGGGGAGATGGTCCCTAGGGTGGAGGAAATGCCACCTGAACCCATTAAGCGTCTGTTCTCTATGTTAGGAGCGGCTACCTCCTATAGCTGGACAAGTGTAGTGTAGGTGAATGTCTAAGGTGGATGAACACCTAGGTTTCAGCGACAAGGACATTACGACTGCGCAGCAGAAGGCATTCCTGTATTATTACCAAGAAAGTTATGTGGAAAGTATCTCAGAATGGAAATTTTGTTTGCTTTCTTAAAATTCAGAGAGAGTAATTTAAAGACATAACAAGACACAGTTGAAATATCACTGAGGGATATCCGGATTAACAACGAACTTGTCAGCTCCAACAATGCATTGGACTTACAAGTCCTTAATCTGGTACAAGATTAATTGGGAGAAACTTCCAGTCGTTAACTTACATATGAAAGAGCATACTTGCTCCTGACAGGTACAATGTTATGAAAGAGCATAGTTGCTCCGAACAGGTACTAAATTATAAGAGTCTCAGCTCCAGGATACAATAGAGGCTAGCCATAATCAAGCAACCAGTTTCTATTTACAATCTAAATTACACTCGATAACCCCTAGGGTGATTCCACTTCATAGCGTTCATACGCAGTTTTCCCTATGGTGATCTTATCTGTTACGAAGTATCACAATCAGGTTAAGTATTGTTCCTCATAGGAGCCTAAACGTTGACACGGTTACGCGAAGAACCGTAAGGAATATCTTCTTCTACCGCTTTTCGCACACCTGTGGGGACGCTGGTGCGAACTGTGTCGCACATGTGGATTTGGCCGTGTTTTACGGCCGGATGCCCTTTCTGATGCAGTCGTATATTAGAGGATGTAATCACTATTGCGTGTTTTTGTGGTGGTGAGCCACACCCCCACCCTTATCAACAACACACCTACGCATGAAACGCACACGTCGGAGATTCGAGGCGTGGACCTCGACTAGGAAAGGCCAAACACAGCCCTGAACTGGAAATAGTGCTCATATCAAAATCATAACAGGAAAAACACAAAGCTACTAGCAATAAAATGCCAAGAAAATTTAAATGAGGTTTTATGATGATGATAATAATAATATCAAGAGGAAACAAGAAATGAAGCCAGCAATAAAATAAAATAAATAAATGATACGTACATGTACACAGCCCATTCAATTGAAGTCATGGCGCTAATGCGTGAGCACAAACTTATCAAATACCAACCTCAAATTATTCATAACAAGGACTCGCCGTTATATTCTCAAACTCACGGCATAATCTGGTAATGCAAACACAATATGTACGAGTTCTTTCGGTCATTCTTTCCGCGAGATTGATAAAATTCATTATGAACCCGTCTATTTAACTTCCACATCCACAGCAATTACAATACAGATCAAAGCTTCCACGCAGCATGGAGGGCAAAGGTACAGAGAAAAAAGATGCGAGAGATCGCGACATAACAATAGAGAAATATCTCTGGTCCACGGAAGTAAAATGTAAACTCAAGGTGCATCACAGGCATGCGCATGGCCTGAATAAGAAAAGAAAATGGCGGCCTCCTAGGCAAACGACGGCCGCGATAAAAACCAAGGCAAAACAAATATTATCGTGCCAGAAACAAACATGAGGCACAGAAACAAGGTTAAAATATAAAATAAGCAGATCGATATGTCATCCCTTTTCCCCATTCCTTCACAAGCACACTCCCAAATATTCAGACATCGCCGGAACGGCAAAAATCTGAGCATTAGCTCTCATAAATAAGTCGAAGTCAATCACAAGTAGTATGACTCACACGGTCACAAACTAGGGTCTCGCGTATGACAGAGCAGCGTCCATAGTGCGCACAATTACCAGCAGGATAATACAGACTCAGTAGTCACACAAAAAACCATCTCACGCGCTGCGTACAACACGAATGGACCTCATTGACGGCTAGACACAATACCATGAAGTGCACGAAAATAATCAGAGACCCTGTTATTAATACATCGCAATCACATCAACCACAGACAGACGGCCCATTCATGCAGTAGACCACAAGGACGCATATCAACCGGCCATCATTACTAAAAGGCGAAGGGCACAATTTATGCATAGTAATAATATAAATACAAGATTTACCGTGCCTGCCATATCAATACTCAAGACATCAAGAAGAAAAGTAGTACGGATCAAGTTTAAATCTGTTAAAGATCCATTTGTGGCACAAAAACGCCACTCCAATATGCATGGGGTCCATGTTTTACATTTCACACACGTAACAATGCAAGGAAGGGCTTCAAAGAGATAAAACTACTCTCTCGCCGAAAGAATGATCTCCCGTGCTCACGACTGAGGGAGCTGCCCTCTCTGATACAAACATGGAAACACTTAAGTGAATTGAGGCGAGGCCAATACAAGTTCTTTGTAATACGGGAAACAACATCACAATGAACATGCTATATTAGCATGGTTCAGTGTTTGGTAGTGTAGTTTGTTGTCCGAATATGAAGAGGAAAGTGTTGGAACACAAACACAAACAAGCAGTCCCCGAGGTAGAAGAATTAATCAAACACGATTAAAATTCCCGACCTGGCCGGGAATTTGACCCGGGACCCTCTGAACCGAAGGCCTCAACGCTGACCATTCAGGTAATGAGTCGGACAACCATACGTAATATACGGGGGCATAATTACCTATTCTACAAGGCCTTAAGAATAAAAGGAAAACGTTACAGAAAACAGGCTATTAACAAAAGGCAAGGAGGCGAAACACCAGCACTCCGTAACGAATATTCGGGAAGAGACGAGAATCTAAGTGGGATTAAGGCCCAATGATATAGAGGCTAATCCCATACTAAAAAGGGTGGCTAAAATCGGTGAATTTAAAAGCAGAGACAGTATTTCCAAAATTTACAGGTTGAAAACTCTAATCACTCTGCTCAAAAGTAGAAGGGGAGAGTTCCGAGGGTCACCACTCGTGCTCCCTTACATTAAATATTTTCCCAGTATGGAATATAAATAGAGTCGCGCAGAAGTTCCTACATTTCTTCCCAAAACGAAGGATTACATATTAATAAAACTGCTGAAATCTTCCCCTTGAAATACACACCGGCACAATCACAGGTTTAGATATATTCTGCCATTACCATTTAGCGCTGGATCTTCTTCAAGTCGGTCGCGCCTTGCCTCCTGCCCTCTCTAACCTCCAAATGACCGGAGCAAATCAGACAAGACGGATCTAAAATGCTCACCTTAAATAGCTCCTTAGTGGAGAGTTCCAGATTAAATTAAAATACCCACAGATCACTGCCAGGCTAAATTTCCATACACTCCCCCGGGTTTGATTGGCTAGAGAACTTGGTTACAGGCATGTGGTAGGCAGATGATTACTGTAGAGGAGGAACCAGGTGAAGTGTTGACAACTTCGGCACATAAAAACAATAACCGGAATAAAAGGTTTACCAACTACAAAAAATGTATCTTCAGAAATGTATTTGTATTTTGTCCACCAGAGATCGTTAGAAAATAGATTGCCGAGCCAAATTACCGTCGGAGAAGAACGTTTTAGAAAGTTTTTATAGATAAATTTATCATCAGCAGGTTATTTGCCCAATTATAGATGATTCAATAAAACTTCTCAACGCCGAGTGTTGAGCATCAGTAAATTACTCGACTCCCTAAGGGGACCAACGGCTTCGGACGGATGATTCCCTTTAGGTGGGGAGATGGTCCCTAGGGTAGAGGAAATGCCACCTGAACCCATTAAGTGTCTGTTCTCTATGTTAGGAGCGGCTACCTCCTATAGCTGGACAACAGTAGTGTAGGTGAATGTCTAAGGTGGATGAACACCTAGGTTTCAGCGACAAGGACATTACGACTGCGCAGCAGAAGGCATTCCTGTATTATTACCAAGAAAGTTATGTGGAAAGTATCTCAGTTGTTTCAAGTATGGTACCCATTGATAGGACTCCCAGACCAGTAAGTACCGAATATGCTACTGGGGAAGAGCAACGGTCACTTAAAAGTAATCTCGGTTTTGAATGATGTGAATGGGGTAAATCCTTCTAGAGGCCCACTTGCCGATGTTGCCTCCGATGAAAGGAAGGATCTGCGCTGTATGACAACCCATCATATCGCAATATGGAATGTTCGAGGAATGATTCAAGGGAAACTTGACATTGTTAAGAAAGAAATGATAAGATTAGACATTGATCTGCTTGGTATTAGCGAGCTTCATTGGACAGGAAATGGCTTCTTTAAGTCGGATGATTTTACAGTTTATTATTCTGGAAATGACAAAAGAAAGCAGAATGGTTTAGCTTTCATTGCGGACAAGGAAATTGCAGCAAGTCTGGAAAGTTACACAGTAATCAGTGACCGCATTTTAGTCATCCGTTTACGACGGATATCGCTCAGTATCACTATTTTAAAAGTCCAAGCTCCAACGTCAGTGGCATCAGAGGACGAAATTGAATCCTTTTATTCTATATTAGAAGAAAATCTACATCAGATGCCTAAAAAGGATATCATATCATGGGTGACCTCAATGCGAAAATAGGGGCACAAAGAGACCTTAGCATCAGTGGTGGTTTCGTCTAGGGGAGCGTAATGATTCTGGTGACAGACGGTTCAAAGTTCTGCATGCAAAGTCAATTTAGAATCATGAACACCTGGTTCAAACAACCTAAACATCGGCTGTATACCTCGACATCCCCTGATGGTGTATATCGCAACCAGATAGATGACATTTTATGTAGCCATCGCTCGAGTAGCTCCATCCATTCTGCGAAAACCTTTCCTGGTACACACTCTGGCTCTAATTGTGGCTACTTGCAGCCAAAATTAGAGTAACATTTTGCAAAATTAAGAAGCTTGCTCTTCCAAGAAAGTATGATTACTCTAAGGTCCAAACTTCACACTCAAGTTGAGCTTAAGAACCGATTTGAATTGCTGGAGACTGATGGAAAGCATCCTGATGAGCCGTTGTAAGAAAAAGTCCAACATTTCTTCAATAGCACCGGGCGAGTTGGCCGTGCGCGTACAGGCACGCGGCTGTGAGCTTGCATCCGGGAGATAGTAGGTTCGAATCCCACTATCGGCAGCCCTGAAGATGGTTTTCCGTGGTTTCCCATTTTCACACCAGGCAGATGCTGGGGCTGTACCTTAATTAAGGCCACGGCCGCTTCCTTCCAACTCCTAGGCCTTTCCTATCCCATCGTCGCCATAAGACCTATCTGTGTCGGTGCGACGTAAAGCCCCTAGAAAAAAAATCTTCAATAGCACAAGAACACGTACCGTACAAGAAACCAGAGAAGCGTCACAAAATTCTCTCTGCACATATACAGATCGCAGATCAAAGGAGATCAGCCAAGGCTAATGGTAATAGAGATCTCGTTAGACAGCTGAATAACGATTTTCAACGAGATACAAGGGAGGACAAGGAAATACACTAGCGTCAGCACTGCCACCAATTTGAAGAGGACTCCAAGAAGGGTCACACCCGGAACATTTCCATGCAGGTAAATAAAGTTCGAACTCCTTTCAGTGCTCGTAAAGGAGCAATAAGATGCAGGATGGGAAGATCCTGACTCCACAACGAAGTACTTAGAACAGATGGCGTGAGTATACTGAACAGCTATATTCCCGCAATGGTAAAACTATTCCATCATGTAGCGTTGAACCATATGAATTAGAACCAGATATCCTGCAGGAAGAAGTGGAATGAGCACTGAAACAATTACCGGATAATAAAGCTGCTTTCGACTGTATCGCAACTAAAACTGCTAAAGCCTGTCCCTCTGGCAGCTATCACTGCTTTGTGCCAGAAGATATGGCAAACTACCACCTGGTCAAGGGGATGGAAAAGATCAATCTTTATCTCTTTGCCTAAAAAGGGGGATGTCATTGACTGCTCAAATTATCGTACTATAGTTTTGATTCCACACGCTAGCAAAGTTCTTCTAAAAATCATACAGAAACTTCTTGCACCCATCCTTGAAGCTCAGTTACCTGATGTTCAAGTTGGTATCCATCGAGGTCTTGGCACCCGCGATCATATTGCTAATCTGCGGTGGATCATGGAGGAAGCACGTGAATACCAGAAAACAGTCTACGTGTGTTTTATTGATTACAGAAAAGCCTTTAACTGTGTTGAGCATGGCAGACTATGGGAAGCCATGCTGGACTTGAGGGTAGCCTTACATCTGACTCAGTTGATACGTTCGCTTTATACAAAACAAGAGGCGGCAGTTCGCACACCATGTGGTGACACTGAATTTTTTAAAATTGAAAAGATTATTTTATTTATTTATTTATTTATTTATTTATTTATTTATTTATTTATTTATTTATTTATTTATTTATTTATTTATTTATGTCTTTCTGTACATGGCGGGGCTCAGGCTATGAAGCCTGCTATTATGCCAAACCATAAAATTGTACACCTGTGTAAACAGAACATTATAACTACTTAAAATTAAAAATAAGTTTAATATAATTTAAAATTAACGTGAAATGTAATTTAATAATTTGTTTTTAACATTTTAAAATGAATTTATAGTATTTACTATTATTAAAACTATACCTCGAAAATTGTCAATGTCACTAATCTTACATTTACATTTTATTCATTTGACTTAATCTAACATTTAAGGGTACTTCTTGGAGTAAATTATTCTGATTGTAGATAAAAGTTCCAACACATTCTTTTGAATACCTTTAGGTTGCTTATTGTCGGTCAAGGCTGGATACTTTCACCATTCCTTTTCAAGTTACGCGGAAATTAAATTTAGAGGAACTTGACATTGGTGTGAATATTGGAGGAGGAACTATAAACAATTTGAGATATGCTGATGATACAACCCTGCTGGCAGAAACAAAAGAAGATCTAAAGCTTTCATTTACCCGCTTCAAATATGAAAGTGAAGAAAGGGCCTCTATCTCAATATTAAAAAGACCAAAGTTTTGCCTACTGATGAGTGTGGTACAGTCTGCCTGAAGCTAAATGGGGAGGATATAGAGTGTGTAGGATTTCATCTTCTTGGGAGTCAAAATCAGTTAAAGTGGAGATTGCGGTCCTGAAATCATAAGACGTATTTCACTTGGACGATTGGCTACGATGACTATGTCTCCGATCTGGAAGAGTAGAGATATCAGCTTGGCTTCCACTTACGCATTAGTCAATGCGATTACACTCATGTTCATAAAAACCAGAACACCTTGATAGACTAGAGACAGGAAATTCATAATTACAAGACATGTGCATTAGTATATTCTGAAGAAATTATCATTTGAACCATGTCGGCCCTCAGGTTCAAGGTCCACATCGATATCTCGGCGCACCACCACCGACTGGTAAAATGTGCCTACGGCTCTCGTTGTCGCTATAAACCGAAGGCAATAGATCAGTGTGACTCGAGCAGACGTGCAGGATGTCTCGTAGACGTATGTGAGAACCGTACCGTCAAATGAGTTTGAAAGAGGGCGCATTATTGGCATAAGAAAACGTGATGCATCCATTCAGGAAATTGCTGCCCGTGTGGGACGAAGTGTGTCGGCAGTGCAATGGGTGTGCACACAATGGTTCACAGAAGGCCGTAGAACACGACGAGATGCATCTGGTCGCACCACTCTGACCCCCTCCCCCCACCGAGAAGATCGACACCTCATCCGAATGGCACTGCAGGACAGATCTGCGTCCTCCTCGGCTCTGTCGGAACAGTGTAACGCATCGTAAACTATCAGGAGTGAGAGTCCATCGCCGTTTATTACGGACTGGTTTACCGGCGCATCGTCCACTTCTCCGTCTACCTGTGACTAATGTGCATAAACATGCTAGACTGCAATGGTGTATGGAACGACGTCACTGGGAACAGGAATGGCAGCAGATAAGTCTTTTCGGACGAATCCAAATTCTGTTTGTTTGAAAATGATGGCCGCATTTTGGTTCGCCTCAGATAGGGGGAGAAGCATCACATTGACTGCATTAGGATAAGACATACAGCGCCAACTCATGGCCTTATGGTGTGGGGTGCTATTGGGTACAAGCACAAATCACAGCTGGTGCGTGTCCAGGGCACTTTGACGTGTTTGACCTACGTGGATGACATCTCGCGACCCGTAGCCATAACACCCCAGACATATTTCAGCAGGACAATGCGCGACCACATGTTGCTGCACGATTACGTACCGCCTTGTTGTCACAGGATGTCAGACTGTTGCTCTGGCCCGCCGGATCACCGAACTTGTCGCCAGTCGAAAATGTATGGGATATGGTGAAACGACGGGTGCGGCGGTGTGACCCTGTGCCAACCACCAAAGATGAACTGTGGAACCAGGTGAATGCAGCATGGATGTTTATACCCCAGGACGCCATTTGCGCCTTATACGCGTCGATGCCATCACGCATGGAACATGTTATCAGTGACCATTGAGGACCCAGTGCCTAGGCAACAGGACACCTGCTGAACCTAGGTGACTGAAATGCTGATCGTTTCTGCAGAAAATACTAATAAATATGCCCAATGAATATGAACTTCCTATCTCTAGTCTTCAAGGTATTCTGTTTTTTATGAACATTAGTGTATAATGCCACTGTTCGTGTGTAATAATTTCGTATGGCTATTTCTAGCCGGATGCAGCCTTTGTAAGGCAGACCCTCCGATGAGGGTGGGCGGCATCTGCCATGTGTAGGTGTGTTACTGTGGTGGAGGATAGTGTTATGTGTAGTGTGTGAGTTGCAGGAATGTTGGAAACAGCACAAATACTCAGCCCTCGAGCCATTGGAATTAGCTAATGAAGGTATAATAATAATGGCGTGTGGCCTCCGAAGTGGCCTGGTGCAGGTCGTTCAATTTGACGCTGTATAGGCGACCTGCACGTCTGTGAGAATGGAGCGCTAACTATGATGAAATCTAATGCTGAAGACGGCACACATACCCAGCCCCCGAGCCATTGGAATTAACCAATTACGGTTAAAATCCCCGACCCTGCCGGGAATCGAACCCGCGTCCCTCTGAACCGAAATCCAGTACGCTGAAAATTCAGTCAACGAGCCGGACACTGTTCATGTAAGGATGTGAGAGCTGGGCGCTGAAACAGACAGACAAGAGGTTGACCGACGCTTTTGAGCTCTGGTGTTGGCGAAGACTCTTAGGAATACCATGGACTGCAAAAATCACCATTAAGGCAGTTTTAGAGCGCATCAAGCCTCGTATGTCATTGGTTGGTATTTATATGATGCTGAGACTTGCATACTTTGGCCACGTTATACAATCAAATGCATTGTAGAAAGCAATCGTGCTAGGAAAGATCGGCGGTACAAGAAGACCAGGTCGCCGGTGGACTCGGTGGACTCACCCTGGAACAACTAAAGGATTTAGTGTCGAACAGACAACTTAGAGAGCGTTAATTCATAGAATCGCCGATGGTCGGTTTCGACATCATCATCATATAATTTAATAAAATATTTCCAGCTGCGATGTTACTTTGAGTGTGAGCAGTTAACGAAGATATTCAATGAATAACATTTATTTCATATTGTTTTATTTTTCATTGAAAAAGAATATACTTCTTTCTACAATTGCTTTACGTCGCACCGACATATAGGTCTTGCGGCGACAATGGGATATGAAAGGGCTAGGAATGGGAAGGGAGCGACCGTGGCCTTATGGAAGGTACAACCCCAGCATTGGCCACGTGTGAATGGGGAATCCACGGAAAACCATATTCAGGGGTTGACTAAGTGTGGCTCGAACCCACTATATCCCGAATGCAAGCTGATAGCTACGTGGCCCAAACCGCACAGCCTCTTACTCGGTAAGTTAAAATGTTAAAAGAGTGGGACGTGGGCTGGGTTTGAACCCAATAACCCCGCTCCCTGTGCGTACGCTTTTTCAATTCTTTTCACCCCCGTTATTCGATTTCCCGAAAACAAAAAATGCGTGTTTCTTTATTTTTCGATGAGATCCAAATACCAATTTGCGATATACGTATCCTCGTAAAAAGAATTCGACCTCGCTTCTTTCCACCACCCAACCCCACCCCTTGTGTGGACTTTCCGAAAACTAATATACGTATTTCTTTATTTTTAAAGGGGATTCCAAATTCCCATTTTGACGTCTATAGCATCTTCAGTTTTTGAGATATGTCTCCTCATAAAAATAATTCATTTCTTTCTTCATTTCTTTCACCTTCCACTCCCAAGTAGATTTTCCAAAACCAAAAATACGTGTTTTTTTATTTTTCAAAATTTCCTAATATTTTTACGTCTGTAACATGTTAAGTTTCTTAGACATACTCATTTTAAAAATGCACACCCTTTTTCACTTCTCTTATCATACCCTTAGTCGATTTTTCGAAAACAAAAACTACGTGTTTCTTTATTTTTAATGGTTTAGTTTTTGAGATATAGATAAACTCATTTTAAATTTCACCCCCTTATTCATCCCCTTAGCGACGGGATAACCAAGAAATATCCTTTAGTGAGCACCTACACTGTAACATAATTACCGAGCTCGATAGCTGCAGTCGCTTAAGTGCGGGCAGTATCCAGTAATCGGGAGATCGTGGGTTCGAAACCCACTGTCGGCAGCCCTGAAGATGGTTTTCCGTGGTTTCCCATTTTCACACCAGCCAAATGCCGGGGCTGTACCTTAATTAAGGCCACGGCCGCTTCCTTCCAATTCCTAGGCCTATCCTATCCCATCGTCGCCATAAGACCTATCTGTATCGGCGCGACGTAAAGCAAATAGCAAAAAAAAAAAAAAAAAAAAGTAACATAATTGTATCCCCAAAATTTCATTTCTTTATGTCTAATAGTTTCGGCTCGGCGATGATGAGTCAGGACATTTTATTTTATATATATAGATGTTTTGGCTGTCTTGTGTTCTGTAAGTTGTACATTCAACAAGTTTTATAGTTATAGCCCTGGTACGTACTGGCATGTATCGGAAATCAGTAAAACTCTACGAGACGAAGCTGGAATATTCAAAGATGTCCCAAACAAAATTCTATTTTTAAACTGAACTTGGCCGAGAAATAAAATGTTTCATTATATATTGAACGCCCCTCATACACATCCCAGCAATATGTTGACAGCATTGTGAAAGTTCGGTTCTGCTTCGCACTCAACAGATGTAATATTTCTACTTCACTCGATCTATAAAAATATTAATCCAGTGTAAATTTAAATCACAATTTAAAACTGCCATTGATACAAATTTGATGCCATGCTGTTATACAGGAAGGAAAATATGGTATTCTTACTTTAATATTAACAGCACAAGACGGGTAATGAATGTTTGTTCCTCTCAAACACAAGCAGGTTCTTTCTTCTACCAAAATTTATTTTGTCTGTAGTATGTGGTGACTGTCACAGAGTTGTACACCTTTCTTTAAAGTAGAAGCTCTGAAATACGATGCATCCCACTGAACTTCTCAAAAACCTACACGAATATCTGTAAAAGACATTTCAACAGAGGTACGCTTGCTGACAAATTTTTAGCTGATCACTTTTAGTTTCCCCGAGCACAAACAAGATCGAAAGGTTAGACTTGGCCGCTGTTAGCGGTGAGAAAATGTTGTTTGCTGTGCATTCTCCTGTTAGTCGCTCGGGTCACGACAGTGTACTTGTTAAGAAAACTGTGAGTTTGTTTCGAGTTGTACTTGTGTGAATTCGTTTAATTGTTTTCACTGAAACAGTGAAAAGATAAGTAATATCATGACAACGATAATTGCAAGGAGGAATACTCTGAAATGTGTATTTGAACGTGAGAATAAGCCTTCGGCGTGGGATGTTCATAATTGGATCCAGTCTCTGCTGAAACTCTCATCAGACCAAATCGACATGATTCAGCTGGACAATCTGGAAACCGAAGCATATATTAAGGTAATTTCAACAGTGATTTACGAATTTTGATATGTCACTATTAAGGGATTCAGAAAATTAATGTTAAGTGACGGTCGTATAGGAAAAGTTACTGTGATGCCAGCTGACAGGGTACAAAAGAATGTTCGAACACTGAATGTTCCACCGGAAGTGCCTAGAGTCCATTTCATTAGCGTTAAGTAAATACAGGAAAGTGATAGAACACAGGGAAGAGGAGTGGACACAGCAATACCCCTTCAAGGTACGCAACGGTATACGTGCTATTAGAATGGAGTTAAAAGACCCAACACCTTCCTTCTTATATATTGAAGGCTTCTTGCACAAGTTATTTATGACGGCCAAACTAGGACATCCCTTGCTTGTAATTCGCCCAGTCACTTGAAACCGAACTGTCCGCTACGCCAGAATCGCTTGGCAGAGAGAAGAAAATAATATAAACACTGCCGCACACACACCTATTGACTCCTCCGTCAGTGAGCTAGACCCCGCTAGACCAGTTTCAACCTCGCTAAGCGAGCCGCACAACAACGCCAGTAAACAAGCCCCGTGGGCAGTTATATACAATAAGGAGAACATAGCACACAACCCGGCTATTGATATGCATGGATTTCCTTCGGTCACGCAGAGGCAGAATAAAAGTATGAACACTGAGGTGGAACATAGCATTTCCAAATCCCTACCTCATGGAATCCATGGACAAATTAGTGAAACTAAGGACATGCCTTCCATATCCTTGGCCACAGTAAGCTCCACGCCTGCCCAGGAGTCCGTGAATTACCTGTTAGATACTCCAAGGACCCCCTAATCCTGGATCTTAGCCAGACCGCGAACAACGCATCCCTCCCCTCTAGGACGGAAAACGAATTTATGGGAAGTACAGATACGCCCGATAGGGACTTAATAGATACCGAAATGGAAGAGGAAGGTGTAGAAACCGAAGAGTGTATTGGAAAAGAGAAACAGAGTAAGGTGTCATCATCTAGAATGCGAAACATTAATAAAACACACAGTACGGTACGTCATCCACGGCGGCCAAAAGCTTGGAGGACAGTCAACCATCACACACTTCCTTAAGCCATAGGGACCCACGTATACATACAAGAAAGAAGAGTGCCGAGCGGAAAGGGTCTAATTCTAAATCGTCTGTACCTAACTGACCCTGCACCAACCACTACCTATCGTATCTATAAATAACCGCCTACGCAAACATGAATATAGTTTCTTGGCATTTTCTTTCCCTTTCTGTTTTTATGGCGAGTCTTTTTACAAATTACGCCACCCTTAATATTAATGTAGCAAGAAGTGTTACAACACAAACGCTGCTTATTCGGTTCGTGAAGGAATATGATATTGATATCTTATTCCTCCAGGAAGTTAATGAGACAAACTTCCACTTCTTATATAACCATGACTATATAACGAATGTAGGTGATAACTTCCGAGGAACTGCAGTAGTATACAGGAAAGGAATTCAGCTCACTGATGTCATTACGGACACTACGGAAAGTTTCTGTCTGCCACCTATAATAACACCAGGCTGATAAACGTATATAACCCATCCGGGTCACAGTATAAACAAGAACGAAACCTATTGTTTACAAATGAAATAGTGCCCCATTTAGTGACACCTGGTCCAATAATTCTAGTAGGTGATTTCAACAGCGCTCTTCACCCACGAGACCAAGCAGGTACTTTCAACTTTTGTCCAGGCCTTCAGACACTCATACAGTCTATGCAGCTCAAGGACGTGTGGCAGCAGCTACACGGCTCACATGTCGAATTTGCATATTGCCGTGGGGAGTCGTAATCCAGGATAGATAGGATGTACCTATCCACGGCAAAAGTACAGCACCTCGATAGCTATAAGGTGATTCCAGTCGCCTTTAGCGATCACCATAGCGTTCTAGTAATGATGAAGAATACAAGGAGTGACAGGTGCATCATGGGGAAAGGAATATGAATAGGTCTGTTTTCAATAATACTGAGGATGTTCAACGTTTCACGGAGTGTTATCACCAATGCAAATTAGCGCAAATTCGCTAGAGTAGCGTGGTGGACTGGTGGACATATAAACTTAAACCTGCCATTAGATTTCTCGGACGAACAATAGCGTATGAGCACAAACAGGATACAAGTAGGAAAATTGAATTCCATGACAGAGTTATGTTTGATCTGCATCACAAGGAACAGCAAGGCCAACATATATCTTCTGCATTAAATTCCATTAAGATAATTATTTTAGGTATTAAGGAAAGCAGCCTAGAACAACTACATCAGCACGTGAAAGGCACTTCCCTCATAGAAAGAGAGAAAATCTCTCTCTATCACATTGCTAAGATTAGACGATCAGCCAATAAGCAATTTATTAATCGATGGGATAATGGAGGAGGGACAATGTTCACTACAAAGGAGCAACTCCTTGCAGAAAGTGATATTTCCGTGAAATGTTTGCAGAAGACAGCATCTCGGAGTTCGATATTGACAAACACCTTCCTCATCTCCAGAGTCATCTAGAAGGAGATGATATCGCACATCTTACTAATAATATTTCCGAAGAAGAAGTGAAGCGAGCGTTTAGGAGGAGATGATATCGCACATCTTACTAATAATATTTCCGAAGAAGTGAAGCGAACGTTAGACCATGCTGCACCAAATAAGACCAGGGTATGATGGGATCCCGTATGAATGGTTTAGGAGATTCTGGAACATTATCGGTAAAGACCTGACACAAGTTATGAATTATGCCTTCAGTCACACTATAAGTGATGCATTTGCAGAGGGAATTATCATTCTAATTCCCAAACTCTCCACTTGCACGTATATGAGTGACTATAGACCTATTACAATATTAAACACCGACTGTAAACTGCTGGCCAAGATTTTAGCGAACAGAATCAGAACTATCCACCCTTCATTAATTACTAATGGACAGGTTTGCACTACACTTGGGAAAAGCATATTACATAATCTACTTTCAATTCGAGATGTAATCATATGTCATTCAGTGTGTGACAATGCGTCTGGAGTATGGAGCACTGGCTAGCATTGACCTCAACAAAGCATTCGATTGGATAGCACACTCTTATCTTTGGAAAGTTTTTAAAAAGTTTCGATTTCCAAACAGTATCATAGAAACAATACAGCGCATATACCACAAGGCATCTTCACGAGTGATGATTAATGGATTTCTCTCAGCAACATTTTCAATAAACAGATCAATTAGACAAGTATGCACATTATCAATGACACTTTTTGTTTTAACAATAGAACCCCTGATTCAAAGTTTGAAAAATTCTTTAACCGGACTAACTATTAACAACGAATGCTGTAGTCGCTTAAGTGCGGCTAGTAGCCAGTATTCGGGAGATAGTAGGTTCGAACCCCACTGTCGGCAGCCCTGAAAATGGTTTTCCGTGGTTTCCCATTTTCACACCAGGCAAATGCTGGGGCTGTACCTTAATTAAGGCCACGGCCGCTTCCTTCCCACTCCTAGCCCTTCCCTGTCCCATCGTCGCCATAAGACCTATCTGTGTCGGAGCGACGTAAAGCCAATAGCAAAAAAAAAAAAAACAAAAAAAAAAACAAAACGAATGCTTCACAGTACGCGCATACGCGGATGACATTACTCTACTGTTGACCAGTGACGAAGATGTTAATAATGCGCAAGAGACTCTCGAGGCCTTCTCTAAGGTGTCAGATTCACAAGTGAATTATAGCAAATCCTCATTATTGCTGTTAGGTTCAAATGAAAATCGACAAATATTTGCCAGCTCCCGGATTCCAATTGTAAACCACTGCAAGATACTGGGCATTACCTTCAGTAATGATATTTCAGAGACGATAGAAACTAATTGGACATCCGCTCTAAACACCCTGCGGTTTCAGCTAAAAGAGGAACTTTCAAGGCAACTCAACATTTTCCAAAAAGTTGGCATATCAATATTTTTGTGCTGTCGAAACTCTGGTACCTTGCCGAAATTCTTCCAGCCTCACATGTCATTTGCCAGCGTGTTGAAATGGCAATAGGATTTTATGTATGGAAAGGCTACAGATACAGAATAAGAAGAGACTAACTTCATCTGACTGAACAGGATGGTGGCTTGCGCCTAATTGCAGTCGAAAAGAAATGCACAGCGCTCTTTCTGTCACATATCATTAAAGCATTGTACTCAAGAGGAGATATATTTGATAGTTCAGTGCTAAAATTGTGTGTAACAACAAACCTGAAACAAAAAGATCCATTTCGAAGCTGCTTCCGAAACGCCCATTTCGAAGCTGCTTCCGAAACGCTCTCTCCATTCAACAACAACTTCCAGAAACAGAAATTACAGCTGGAAAGTTGGATACAGCTAAGAATGTATACAACTTCAGATTGAAGCAATATAAATGTATTTCAATAGTACAACAGAAATACCCACATCGTGACTGGAAGCACATTTGGAAAAATATTTGGAACAAATGGATCCCGATTGAATGGCAAGTATCGCTCTACATATACACAAATGAAATCATCCTGACGGGTGAGAAATTGAAAAGGCATGGACAAGTATCTGATGACAAATGCCTGGTATGTCATCAGATGGACAGTCTCGCGCATCGAGTTACCACATGCGGCAATGCGGCACTAGTTTGGAGATGGACACTGTACGCTATCTACAGGATATCAGGGACAACAACAACAACCAGAGTGGGGGAGATACTGAATCTGGAACTAAATCGCGCACAGAACGAGAGTGGAAACGCTTGCATATGGATAACAGCTGGAGCCATTCACTACAATATCAAGGCGTACCCTCAGCATGCAAGTGTGACTTTACCTGGATTTCTGGATCATCTCAGGAAAGAACGTTGGGAGATGGCCACACAGAAGTGTCTTCAAGAAGCTTCTGGAACACAACTTTCTGAATTCTGAGTGCCTTCCTGTTATGTGTTTGGTGTAACATCTGTCAATTTTATGTTAATATCAAGATCATTTCGTGGTAGTATAATGATAATGATGATGACAGGAATAACTTTGTTTGCTCCTAGTGCGCAAAAGGAAAAAGTTATTCTCTTTTTTAATTATTCTGCTGTGAACAAGTTGTGTTAAATTTGTGTTAAACTTGTGTTAAATTTTAATTTGTTTAGATGCAAACTGATAAACGTTATGTTTGCGGAATTATCCTAAACTTGTTTAGGTATAAATGTACGTAGAGATTGCTTATTTTGAAATAGTTGTATGACATTGTCAGTAAATTAGTTAAAAAAGGAAGGAACACATTAAACACATAGCTTTCTTGGCTAATTAATACGCGGAGGTTTACTTTCATTCTACCAATACGTGTTCACTTCTCTGCTTTTAGAGAGATAATAAAAATAATTACGTGTGGCTATTTCTAGCTGGTTACAGCCCTTGTAAGGCAGACCCTCCGATGAGAGTGGGCGGCTTCTGCCATGTGTAGGTAACTGCGTGTTATTGTGGTGGAGGATAGTGTTATTTGTGCTATGCGAGTTGCAGGGATGTTGGGGACAGCACAAATACCCAGTCCCCGAACCAAGGGAATTAATCAGTTAAGGTTAAAATCTCCTACCCGCCCGGAAATTGAACCTGGGACCCGTGTGGCCGAAGGCCAACACGCTAACCATTTAGCCATGGAGCCGGACTTGGAGATATTTTAAATGGTGACATTCGCAATACATGATTCTAAACACCGCTGCCATATAATTACGGAAGTTTATTGAAAGTGTGATTGGGCAAATTTATATTGAGTAAGATGAGAAATACTTTTGTTACGATGGACCATATCATGGGATAAGGTAAACAAAATTTGATGCTGATTCTTCAAAAAGTCCACTCAGTTTTTGTGTCTGGAAATATGCACTCTTTACAGATTTCCTGAATTTGAAGTCCATATATAATGGATTTGGTATTCTTACCTTCCGTGGCAGTGAACAGCCTTATTGCTAAAGAATGATTGAACAACTGCTAGTTATAGCATGGAAATCCAGAAAATATATCAATTCTTGTTAACTTCCCTGTCGTGCTATTACTTAACTCATTACCTCCTCTTACCTTTCAATTTTAATTCCGATTCTTTCACATAAGTCGCCTATTATCACGACACTAACGTTGCTGTTGACCTTTACTATAAAATGTACTGCTTCTAGAAACTTAACCTAACTCAGCCTTCTCTGCTCTTTTATGCGGTGAATAAACTGAGCCGACCCTAGTCCTAAATCCTGCTGCCATCATATCTACCTGCATCATTCGATATTTTTGTGCCTGTCATAAATTGCATTGTGTGCTACCATTTTCTAATGAACGATCTCACTCCACAATTCGCCTTTCCCCTCTTAAGACCTGTTAGGAACACCTTATTAATAAATTCTTCCAGCTCCGACTAAGCATTTTTGAGGAACAAAGTAGTTGTGGATTTCTTTACTTTTACTGCTGCTATGTCCGGCTCCATGGCTGTATGGTTAGCGCGCTGGCCTTAGGTCACGGGGGTCCTGGGTTCGATTCCTGGCAGGGCCGGGAATTTTAACCATCGTTAGTTCATTTCATTGGTACGGGGGCTGGGTGTGTGTGTTGTCTTCATCATCATTTCATCTTCATCACGACGCGCAGGTCGCCTACGGCCGTCAAATCAAGACTTGCACCTGGCGAGCCGAAGATGTCCTCGGACACTCCCGGCACTAAAAGCCATACGCCATTTCATTACTGCTACTATACTATTTTTCTCCATTTTTTATTCAGAGTATGGCGAAGTTAATTTTATCGTGGCTCCAGTGGCCGGGGGGGGGGGGGGTGAAATACTGCCGTCGTGAAAACTCCCATGTATTCCACCATGGAGCACCTGTAGGGCCTACACGGGATTTTTTTCGACAAGTGTCTAGGTCTGCGATCTTCCTGAAGAAGGGCTGTATCACTGACCCTCATTCCCGGTTCTTTTCATCGTGGGCGACGAACCTCGTGGATATGATCAGCTCCAGCTGATGCTCTTTCTTCCAGCGTTATCAGAAGTCATTGGTTAGCTTCTATCACGCAGTCAGCTCCGTGGTCAGATCTGTTTCTCGAAGGTTTCGATCCAGGCGGAAAATAGTGGTGAGGCGCTGTCCGGTTAGAAAGTCTGGTATAGTTGGGGACAAATCTTGACGACCTCGCCTCACACCACTACTTTCCAGCAGCAGCTCGGTGTCTATTAGCGACTTACAGGATTTACTACCTCTACTGCAGCCAGAGTTACCAAATCGGCTACTGCACTCTACATGAAGAAAGGGTAAAAACTACAGAGAGTGAGGAAGAAAGTGGTTTGGGATTCTCTCCAAAACAAACAAGGATCACTTAGAACTCGTTAACGCAGCAGGGTGCAGGGTGTGATTGACTATTGGCTTCCAGCTCGCTTCTAGGAACTGAGGCCGTCATGTTTTGTCCCCAACTATACCGGGTGAGTTGGCTTTGCGGTTAGCGGCGCGCAGCTGTGAGCTTGCATCGGGGAGATAGTGGGTTCGAATCACACTGTCGGCAGTCCTGAATATGGTTTTCCGTGGTTTCCCATTTTCACACCAGGCAAATGCTGGGTTCTACCTTGATTACGGTCACGGCCGCTTCCTCCCCACTCCTAGTCCTTTCCTATCCCATCGTCGCCATGATACCTCTCTGTGTCGGCGCGACGTAAAGCAAATAAAACAAAAAGAAAGTCGGGTAATGTTATTGCGTTCTCTGAGTCTACTTACTCACTTTGTGCGATAGACCTTGAATTAATAGCAGCAAGTTTATTAACGGGGTGTTAAAAGCTTCCTCGCTGATGTGTTTTCCCATAATCTTTCACTGACGTTGCTTGGTTGTGTTTATCATCCTTCCCACTAAGCCGCCCTTGGAAAAGTGCATTTCCTGTTGATGTTCTGATGAACCTAATATTGATGGGTAGGAGGGGCTGTGAGTGACGCCCAAACTGAGGCCAGCTCTCTATTAGCTGCGTTAAATTCTTGGGCATTGCCAGTGTCGAACGTCTGAGGGATTCCTCGTCTACCAACGAACCTATGAAAAGCCAGAAGAAACGTGTCACTAGTTATGTCTGAGCACAATTCCCAGTGTAGCATGCGAGTTGTAACGCAGGTAAAGATTGCTATGAAGCGTTTTTGTTCCTACTCCATAACTTAACGCAAAGAGATCCCGTGGAATCTATTCCTTTGTCTTCAAAAGGTTCCATTGTTATCAACCGTAATTCGGTTTAGATTGTTTGACGGAGGTGATTTTTGGGACAGTTTGCATGGAAGGCTCCTACATCACTTCCTTGACGGCCTATCGGCTCGAAGCACCCAAAATTCCGTACGGCGCTCTGTCAGCACAATTCCCGCCCCCAGGTGGTGAAGTTTAATGTGTGCTGAACAAAGTAATGGAAGTCATCCAAAAGTAGCGGGTGTCGAAGATCTGAAAAGAGCTCTGCATATTATAGGCACCCGCCCAGAAGAATGAGCCCATCCTGCATAAATTGGTTGAAACGAGCTATTTTGGATTCCTTAGATAGTATAATGCCGTCTTTTAGAGCTTGCAGAGCTACAGGGAAACGCTGCTTGTATATCATGTCGATCCAGTAGATGTGCGAGTTCACAAGTTCAGGTGCTCTTAAGTCTCCTGATAATCCTTCTCTTCTTCAAATAGCCGGGCTGAGTGGCTCAGACGGTTGAGGTACTGGCCTTCTGACCCCGACTTGGCTGATTCGATCCTGTCTCAGTCCGATGGTATTTGAAGGTGTTCAAATACGTCGTCCTCGTGTGGATAGATTTACTGGCATGAAAAAATAGAACTCCTGTGGGAATAATTTCCGGCACCTCGGCGTCTCCGAAAACCGTAAATAGTAACTAGCGAGACGTAGGCCTACAAATAATATTAAGCTTTTATTAATAATAATAATAATAATAATAATAATAATAACAACATCATTCTTCGAATATTGTACGTGAATCGTAGTATCCATACAGTGATACGAAGCAGTCTCCAGTAAGAGCTGTAGCTTGAAGAGTTCAAAGGAGATTACATTTTCTCAACTTGGAAGGACATGATAGATGGTCTTCTTTTGCTCTTGTGGTGCACGGCAGAGGATGGCTGGTTGACCCAATTACGTTCTTCTTTTACTAATCATGAAGGTCTGAGCCAACCTGCATCAAGTGACTTCACGTTTTCTACTTTAACTGCTCTTGACATATGGACTTGCGGGGTTTTCTACCTTGGGTACTGGTTCTATTTGATCCTGGTGGTGCACGATTGGATCTCATTCCTCGATTTGACACAAATTTATTCCAGCGTGTCACTTTTGCATTTGTCCATAAAATTTTCTGCGATGAGCTAAGACTGTAGCCTTACAGAAGTAATTTAGAAGTCGTGCTCTCAATCGCTAGCAGTTCCAATTTCGGAAGGGTGATCTTCACGGGAGCGAGCCGATTCTTGCTGCCAGCTAAACGGGCGGCAAGAATATCTCCCTCAGTGGCAATGACTTAACAGACTTTACCTTCTTTTCTTTTCACTTGCATCGCAGAAGATATGAATTTGATTGTAGCTTGTTTCAGAAGTACCGGTCTATCGAGAAATGTATATGTGATGTCTGCTAGAGACTTGGAAGTCCAGATGTACCTTGTGGCAAGAGCTGGTCCCATCCAGTGCCTCTGCACCAGGTTGCTTAAAGCGGTGTTTTCTCAGATATAAATATCGATATTAAAATGCCCTGGTAGGCCATACAACTGTGAAATAATTTGAAATAGTTCTCCCTTAGTAGCAGGTTCCTGTAGTAGTTACTCCGTTATGGCATGGTCATCCATGAAGGAGGTATCAGGTCTGTGTTACATTTCACTCCTAATAGCTGTTTATCTGTCTCTACTTCCCGACCGTTGGACGTTCAGATGCATTTAATTTGTTCCGAATTGGTTGCCCATTTTGCCATTGGCAAGCGATTCGTGTTCATCAATCCTATGAGTCCATAATAAATGTTGATCACTTGATTAATATCCTCCCCAACGGTCGAGAAGTCATCCACTGCAATCTGTGAGGATGGCAGCGTTTGGGGATAGAGAGCCATATATCTTGTGAAAGAAGAAATAGACTAAATTAGACCTAAGAGAAGTCGGGTGATGTGCTGTGGTACGTTGAGACTTGATTTCTCGTTTCGTAGACTCCTTCGCCTGTTTCAGTCACATGGCGCCAGAAGAACATGATTACTTCTGTCTTTACGACATAAGCGCTAATTTTCTAGGATCGTGAAAATTATTGTAAGAAAGTGAAGCTAAAGGAGCAAGCTTGTATGAATATAGCTGCTAACGTAGGAAACTTTTCATTTTATTAAATGCTTTTGTATTGTGATCAAAGCCATTTCTTTCTTTCTTTCTTTCTTTCTGTCTTTCTTTCTTTCTTTTATGTATCAACTCATGATGGGAAGTGTTCTTATAACTAGAAGTAAACCCGATCTTGTCTAGTTACATGTGGAGTTTCTTCCACTTACAGTTTCCATGCAGGAGTTGAATATTTTGCTTTCGAATAAGAATAGAGCTAGACGTGAACTGTCGTGATCGGTGGAGTTTTTCTCTTTTGAGGTTTCTCTTTCACATGGCAAAAACTTAAGACATAACACCTATTAATATAGGCTGCGAAGGCATCAATCTAAAGAAGAATTATCAATAAATGTGTGTGTGTGTGTATAGGTGTGCACCTCGTTCACTGCACAGCCTTCCAAGTTTCGCTGTTATCATTTCTTGAAGACAACGGTTATGTACATGTCCTTACTTACTCTTTGATACGACCTATTCTTTGCCAACGGTTGGTATGGATAGGTGCTCCGTTCAGATTCGAAATTCGACAGCGATATAATCCAGTTGGTTAGGCACTTACCGATTCTCAAGTTTAGGGGATTGGATTCCGGGTACCGGGTGAGTTGGCCGTGCGGTTAGGGGCGCGCAGCTGTGAGTTTGCATCCGGGAGATAGTGGGTTCTGAGACCCCACTATCGGCAGCCCTGAAAATGGTTTTCCGTGGTTTCCCATTTTCACACCAGGCAAATGCTGGGGCTGTACCTTAATTAAGGCCACGGCCGCTTCCTTCCAACTCCTAGGCCTTTCCTCTCCCATCGTCGCCATAAGACCTATCTGTGTCGGTGCGACGTAAAGCCCATAGAAAAAAAAAAAAAAAAGCAACTAGCAAAAAAAAAAAAAAAATATAGTAGAGTAAGCACTCTAATTTCTAATAAGTGGCTACAATACACTACAATAATGTATAAACTACGTTCAGACGATCCCAATCACAATAGGTTATTACTAAGCACAAATAGAAATGAAAATTGCAGTTAGGCCGGAAGTTTGAAATTCGCATGAACTACCGGTATTCAAGGATTCCCAACAATTTTAAACGCCTAGACAGATTATTATTAATTTAGTACTACTTCATCCTACTATGCTCTAATAGAAATGAAACCTGCCGTTTGGTTAAATGCTTAAGTATTGAAAGGGTTACATTACACATGAATATAACAGGCAAGATACTATCTAATATACCGTATCCACACTACAATTCTCAACTGAAATGTGGTGGTGTGATTATTACGGCTGGTGGATTAGTATTATTTTCCCTATTTTACGGGACGGAGAAGAAATGTGTCCTTAAATGCTGAGAAATACCAGGTTGTCTACAATAATTTCTCAAAAATACTTCTGTCAAAACTATGCCAGGGACTTGAATTGCAATTATTGGGATATAGGCTTTATTATTATCAGCTAACCGCTCATAAATACTGAAATATCGAGGGTGCGAAATATAAATTACGGATACTTTAACTACCTACTCAGAACTACAAATGATCGGAATACAAGAAACAGCTGATTTTTATTTATGTTTCCTTTACTACACTACAGCCTTTGTTCACGACTGCTGCCAGCAATGCAATATTTGAATATGAAGAGCGACAATAATCGATATCAATTATCGGCAAATCTCAAGGTTTTGATTTCCTCTCCTTGGATTGTGATTCACTTTCCAAATTCCTCTTCGATTTCCGTTAGTGCCTATTCTATTAAATATTGAAAAGGACGGGTGACAAATTGCAACCTTGCCTCTTTCCTTTCTGGATTGCTGATTCTTTTTCAAATCCCTCGATTCTTATCACTGCAAACTGATTTGTATACGGATTGAAGATAATTCTTCGTTCTCGGTATCTGATCCCAATCACCTTCAGAATCTCAAACAGCTTGGTTCAATCAACACTATCGAACGCCTTTTCTAGATCTACGAACGCCATGTACGTGAACTTGTCGTTGTCCTTAATTCGATCCTCTAAGGTCAGACGTAAAGTCAGGATTGCTTCACGTGTCCCTACATTTCTTCTGAAGCCAAATTGATCTTTTCCCAACTCAGCTTCAACTTGTCTCTCCTTTCTTCTGTAAACAATACGTGTTAAAATTTTGCAGGCATGAGATGCTAAACTAATGGTGCGGTAGTTTTCACACTTGTCAGCACCGGCTTTCTTGGGAATAGATGTAACAACATTCTGCCGAAAATCGGATAGCACTTCTGCTGTCGCATACATCTTACACACTAGTTCGAATAATCTTGCCATGCTTGTTCCTCCTGAGGCAGTCAGTAATTCAGAGGGTATGTCATCAATTCCAGGTGCCTTGTTCCTATTTAGGTCTCTCACAGCTCTGTCAATCTTTGACCTCATAATTTGGTCTTCCATTTCATCAGCATCATCAGTCTCTTCTTGTTCCAAAATCAATTGAGCAATATATACGTGTGTGGATTAGTATTATTCCGCTGCCGGCAGCCTTGAAGATGGACGCTTCGTTCCCATTCCTGGCCCTTTCCTGTCCCATAGTCTCCATAAGACCTGTCTGTGTCGGTGCGACGTAAAGCAACTTCCAAAAATGTGTTATTATGTATGTATGTATGTATGTATGTATGTATGTATGTATGTATGTATGTATGTATGTATTGTTCCGGTAATATTGTGGATCACAGAGGTGTAAGAAGGTGCTGGAGTGAATGAACGGACGAGGAACTGACCAGAGCAAAAGTTCATGCACTAAATTTTGAAATTTTATTTCTTTCCTTCCTTTTTTAAATATTTAAAATTTGGTAAATAGAAGATATGGATAAACAATAACAATACAATAATGAGCTCGTCAGCTCCAACAACAATATCTTAGTCTACCAATCAGGTACAAAACTAGAGAGAAATATCAACATGGTAATATACGAGATATGAGCATCATAGCTCTGGATCAGGTACACTATTTTATAACAGCATGTTTGGCTCCACTAACTTCCCTAGCATAGGAGTCTGAGCTCCAAAATTAATACAGTTCAGCCTCTCAGAGGCATACATTTTTTACAGCACTGGAGATTATACAATGACAATCTTCAATTGATTGATTGATTCCATTGATTCAAATCAGGTATTTAGTCACTTCTGCTCAACAGTTTTTTTTTTTTGCTAGGGGCTTTACGTCGCACCGACACAGATAGGTCTTATGGCGACGACAACAGTTTTTCATTTTCTTTTCCGGAAACATAAACAGGGCAATGCGTGCCCATACTAAATGGCTATAATGTAAAAAGAAAATGGTTGATAATGATCGGCCAATAACAAAAATGCTGGATGGCGAAAAAAACATGTACTGCTTGTATACAACTTTTAAAAATCCTAAGTGGGCTTTTGGCCCAAAGATACAGAGGCTAAGCATATTCTACGCCGGGGTGACTAAGTGAGAATCATTAAACACCAAAAAGAGTGTTTTGAATTTTTGAGGATAGGAAACTTTAGTCACACCATACCAAGTTAAATGGGAATCAATAGAGGGAAATCACTCTTTGTTCCCTTACATTGCCTACTTCTCTGTAGGGAATAAAACAGAGTCCTTAGACTGTCCGAAAATTTTACATTTAATCCACCAGGTTAAGAAATTTACATGAAATAAAAGCGTTTTGAAACCTTACCCTCAAGCTGTCTGCCGGAGCTATCACATGTTAAGAAAATTCTGTCATTATCTTGAGTTGCTGTGCTTTCCGAACGCTGACCTGCGTCCCCTGCCCACTTAGTACACGCCACACACAATAAACCGGAGCGATGAAGATGACAATACGACCTTAAACCGCGCAGCTTTTATAGCATCTCGAGAGGAAATTTCCAGAACTCTTTACAGATAGGCTGGGTGCCTGTACACACCCCCAATTTTAATTGGCCAAAAAAAAAAAAATCACAAAATTTCTGATTGGTCGATAGATGCAGGAATTTGAGGGGGCCATAAGTGTTTACAACCTTGACACAAGAACAAAACAATCTTCAAAACTAAGGTTAGCCACCTTTGAAAATTAACTTTCCCTTAAGGATTAATTGTCCTCAATACCGCCAGAGGGGGCACTGAGGCTGATGGTAGAGACATCTAATAGTTGAATCCAAGTATCTTGCATAACATTAGTTCAAGTTCAGTTGCATAGATGGCCTTATAGATGGCGCCCACTTTGACTGGACGGAGGTGTACCCCCGGTACAATTATTATTATTATTATTATTATTATTATTATTATTATTATTATTATTATTATTATTATTATTATTAACAACAGCATCACCAATATTAAAGGAGAGCTCTATTTGTTGATTAAGTAACGGAGAAAAGGGTAGTCATTTCGTGACATTTAGCCTCAAACTTGATTGAGTGAAATTCTACACCGGCTAGAGCTGAAGAAGTTTGGAAGCAGCACGTACAGATAAGCATACCTTAGACGGAGGAGCAGTCTTGTGTACAGACAGGCTTTGCCGCTTGATTAACTCTGTAGTCTTCGCAGTGTTTATTTTACTCTTCATCGATTTTCTCTAAATCAATTAATTGAGCAGCAAATAAGGTGACGGAGAGCTGGCTATTGCTTACGTTATTAAGTCTCGTTGACGTAAAACCATACAGTATCGTACATTCGGTCTTACATGGTTTAGCCGGTTGAGTGCGGGTCGTCCGACGCCGGGTTCAATTCTAGCTCCGTCCAGTGGCCTTATGCCGGCACATTTGATTGCAATGTAAGAACTTCCAGATGAAGGTGAACATCATACGAATGTCGGCAGTCAATTTAATAATAAATTGCATATTGGTAATATATAGGTTTGTTTCTTACAATGTTCACAGATGAACAACTCCTTCAGGTGGGTATAGACTTTTCGGAAGCGATTTTGAACTGTGATAGCGTGTATGTTAGTGTAAACTTATAATGGGATAAAATAGGCATTTTCGTATAAACTCTGCTTCATATGTAATAAGTCTTTAATGATGTGTGTCGTAGTAGTTAAGTGGCATCGTCGCTGGCTTCTCACCAAGGCGGACGAGGTTGGAATCCTGGTCAAAACATGAGATTTTGAAGTGAAATGCCACGTCTTTATGGTAAGGATTTAACATAAAACAGGAGGTTCTGTGAATATGAACACGGTATCAAGTCACGTAAGTGTACAAGAAAGCCTGCTTTTTCTCGATGAACAAATAATTAATCTTAATGAATTACTCTGTTGGAAAACACCTATGAAATTAAACCTATACACATATCTCTGCTTGTGCAAAGGAAGTATTCATTCATTTTAAAAGTATTTCTTCAAGAACAAATAAATTAGGCATCAAGTATTTTGCATGCATCTAGTATAACTTGAAGCCGCTTTGCTGCAGTTTTCTACCATTTTATGTTCGGATTAATAAGGAGGTATTTTTATTTATCATTTCTCATTTCATACTCCCTTCTCCAATGACGCCCAAAGATTTCTTTTCAGGTTGGTATCTAATGATTGTGGAGGGGTTGTAGTTGCTTACGACTAGTGCACTGCAGCCATGCAGGCTCTATTCTTTAGATTGTTCCTCTGTTGAAAAACATGAGTCTTCACTTGCTGACTTTCATTAAATTATCTGCAAATTGGCGGGAAGAATGTTTATAAGCATGTTTATATCCTGTGGCATCTGTTATTTGTAATTAGGAGTATATCCTGTACATGATGATATACATCTATTTTCTCCACAGCTTTAGTAATTACCAGTTCTCCCGCACCAAGGTAACTTACACCAGTGGTCCCCAACCTTTGAAACACTGCGGCTGGGCAAATTATTTTTTTCTCTAAGGCGAGGGCTCGGTCGCAACAAATTAACTCGTAAATATGTCTCCATTATTTTCAAGCGCGTACGTTTAAATAATGAGTATTATTAATTGAATACGGCGAATCTTAAGGCGTAGTAATACGCTATGAAAATGGTGAGATACATTGATAAATAAATAAATAAATAAATAAATAAATAAATAAGTAAATAAATACATAAACATTGGATTAATGAAATTTTGTAGCATGCTGTGGTTTCCTCAAGCCAGCATCATTAATTAATGTATGCTTTATTCTTTGACCTATTATGCTATTTCGGCACCAAACACGTATGCAGTTTACAACATTAATCACTAATGAAATCGATTTTAATTATGTCGGGTTGAGCAAAATAGTAAAGGGGAAAAGCGACTCGCAGGTTCTTTTCTATTTGTTTAACGTCGCATGAACACATCGAAGATTTTCGGCGATGGAAGCATGGGAAAGGTGTAGGATTGGGTGATAACCGGAAGATTCCCTTTTTGGAATGTTGAAAAATTTCTGTGTCTGAAAATTCGGAATCATTCAAAAGTATGTGGCTTGTTCACTGACATTTGTTACACAGATGTTATTCCAATTTTGAGTATAGAGATGATCTGGGTTTGCACTTTTCGACACAATCACGAAAAGTAGTCCCCTAAAAATATTTCCATTATAAACTGCAGTATTTATTCATGAGAAATGTCTTCTTCTTCTGTTTCTGCTTCCCATGGCACTACAGCGCTTGAAGGGCCTTGGCCTACCAAGCGACCGCTGCTCAGCCCGAAGACCTGCAGATTACGAGGTGTCATGTGGTCAGCACGACGAATACTCTCGGCCGTTATTCTTGGCTTTCTAGACCGGGGCCGCTATCTCACCGTCAGGTAGCGCCTCCATTTTAATCACGTAGGCTGAATGGACCTCGAACCAGCCCTCAGGTCAGGTAAAAATCCCTGATCTGGCCAGAATCGAACCCGGGGCCTCCGGGGAAGAGGCAGGTACGCTAATGAGAAATGTCTAGAAAAGTAAACAAAAAGTATAAGTGATAGAAGATACAAGGCCTGGTACTGGGTCGCGGTCCGGTGGTTTAGTACCACTGGCTTACATAATCTTATACTGAATGTCCTCTTCTTTGTTTGACGGAGGACTCGATGTTCTTACAGCTGAATTCTTCACTTGACTCACGCCATAAAAACCTACGATATCTCGGTCCAGATAGGTTAAGTATGTTCTCTTTCGAGAACATGATCCTCTTCCAAAATTCTCTTTACTCAGATATGAGCGAGCAAATTCTAATATTTTCTCCCTACTGCGCTCAATAATTGACGAAGTATTTCTTGCTGCTCTGCCTTTGTAATTTCATATGGTTTTCTCTGCTTTCAGTGAAGGGTTTTGAGGCAGTCACACGAGTTCTAGAATTAAATTTATTGATCGCAGTTTGCTACTGAGGCTAATGTATCGTTTTATGTAGTATGCGTACTATACGCGAAGATTATCTGTTCCTTAGCGTTTTAGGCCGTGAGGATCTTCTGAGCTTAACTACACACTGGATAGTCTCGTGAATTTGGTTCAGTTTGGTGACAGTTTAGAAGTAACTTTGCGTTCTTGCCACAGTAAAAAAAAAAACTGTCTTTAAAATTGCTTTTCAGGAAACTATTTCTACGTTCCGTTGTTTCACACTATCGCTTGGCTTTTTTACCCAGTGATGCACTCTGCACACGTTTTCTGACTTCTACGAAGCCATTTAATGGAACTATTTATTTACTCTCCATGAAAGTCCTTTGTTCGCTTTCTATGGCCTTATAGTGACATTTCTTCTCACAGCTATAACAGATATATTCTCAATTCAGTCCGCCAAACAATGGTGTAGAAGTAATGGTAAAATGAATCGTTGAAGAAATTATTGCCATTTTCGTTTTTAATACTAAATATACGGATACTTTCTTGCCTACTGTGGATTGATGGTTTGATATGCCAAAGCATCTTACACAAAGTTCGCTGCGAGAGACCTCACTGGAAGGCTGTGGAAGGAGAGTCATGAATGAAATAGGCACATAAACATACTGCATCGCGGTAGACACGGTACTTTTCATGAGGCACAGCGAATAAAATGAACAACAGAAATAAAATTATAAATAATTTGATTAATGGTTCATGGTGTGGGTTACTGCGGTCACGTCCTATTTCGTGAACCATGGGCAACGGCTGAGTGGCCTGGTAAGTGGTCCTGAGAGTCGGGGTACCAGTTGCTATGGAATGGGAGTGGGCATCTCGGACATATTCTGAGTCATGGCCCTCCTTGTGCTCAGGCGGCTAGGACTATACAATTCACCGGTGGTCCATAACCCGTTAAAGGAGAGATCCTCACTTGGACTATGTGCAAGTAGGGTAGCATCCTGCTTCATGAATTTACCGAGCTCAGAACATTTTAAGCAAGCCTCGGACCTATGGCAGTAACGGAGTCCCACTCCCATTTGACAGGCGAGGGACTCCTTGGAAACAGCTTGGCGAACGAAATGGAATTCGATGGGGAGCTATCAATATTAAAGGGGCTTATGGAAGAAAGAAAGTAGTCTTGCTGAGTCAGCAAAGAGGATGCATCTGGATGTGCTAGGAGTAAGTGATATTCGGGTAAGGGGAATTAACGAGGGAGAGATAGGAGATTATAAAGTGTACTTGACGGGTGTTAGAAAGGGAAGGGTAGAGTCTGGGGTGGGACTCCTTATCAGGAATGCTATTGCACGCAACATCGTTTCTGTTAGGCGCGTAAATGAGCGAATGATGTGGGTAGATTTGTCAGTTGGAGGAATCGGGACTAGAATTGTATCCGTGTATTCACCATGTGAGGGTGCAGATGAGGATGAAGTTGACAAGTTTTATGAAGCATTGAGTGACATCGTGGTCAGGGTCAACAGCAAGGATGGAATAGTGCTAATGGGCGATTTCATTGCGAGAGTTGGGAATAGAACTGAAGGATACGAAAGGGTGATTGGTAAATGTGGGGAAGATATGGAAGCTAATGGGAATGGGAAGCTTTTGCTGGACTTCTGTGCTAGTATGGGTTTAGCAGTTACGAATACATTCTTCAAGCATAAGGCTAGTCACCGCTACACATGGGAGGCTTGGGGTACCAGATCCATAATAGACTATATCCTAACCGACTTCGAATTCAGGAAATCTGTTAGGAATGTACGAGTTTTCCGGGGATTTTTCGATGATACAGACCACTATCTGATCTGTAGTGAACTAAGTATCTCTAGGCCTAGGGTAGAGAAAGTGAAATCTGTCTGCAAACGAATAAGGGTAGAAAATCTCCAGGACGAGGAAATTACACAGAAGTACATGGATATGATTAGTGAGAAGTTTCGAACAGTAGACAGTAAGCAGGTTCAGGATATCGAAAGTGAATGGGTGGCATACAGGGATGATGTAGTAGAAACAGCAAGGGAATGCCTAGGAACAACTGTGTGTAAAGATGGGAAAAGGCGAACATCTTGGTGGAATGATGAAGTGAGAGCAGCTTGTAAACGTAAAAAGAAGGCTTATCAGAAATGGCTACAAACAAGGGCCGAGGCAGACAGGGATTTGTACGTAGATGAAGGAAACAGAGTGAAACAAATAGTTCTTGAATCCAAAAAGAAGTCATGGGAAGATTTTGGTAATAATCTGGAAAGGCTAGCTCAAGCAGCAGGGAAACCCTTCTGGACTGTAATAAAGAATCTTAAGAAGGGAGGAAAAAAGGAAATGAACAGTGTTTTGAGTAATTCAGGTGAACTCATAATAGATCTCAGGGAATCACTGGAGAGGTAAAGGGAATATTTTGAACATATTCTCAATGTAAAAGGAAATCATCCTGGTGGTGTTGCGAACAGCCAAGCTCATGGGGAGGAGGAAAATGATGTTGGTGAAGTTACGCTTGAGGAAGTGGAAATGATGATAAATAAACTCTATTGTCATAAAGCAGCAGGAATAGATGAAATTAGACCTGAAATCGTGAAGTATAGTGGGAAGGCAGGGATGAAATGGCTTCATAGAATAGTGAGATTAGCATGGAGTGTTGGTAATGTACCTTCAGATTGGACAAAAGCAGTAATTGCACCTATCTATAAGCAAGGGAACAGGAAGGATTGCAACAACTATCGAGGTATCTCATTGATATGAAAACCAGTGTGGTTTCAGACCACAGAGAGGCTGTCAGGATCAGATTTTCAGTATGCGCCAGGTAATTGAAAAATGCTACGAGAGGAATAGGCAGTTGTGTTTGTTTCGTAGATCTAGAGAAAGCATATGACAGGGTATCGAGGGAAAAGATGTTCGCTATATTTGGGGGCCATTGAATTAACGGTAGATTATTAAAGTAAATCAAAGGCACTTATGTTGACAATTGGGCTTCAATAAGAATTGATGGTAGAATGAGTTCCTGATTCAGGGTACTTACAGGGGTTAGACAAGGCTGAAATATTTCACCTTTGCTGTTCGTAGTTTACATGGATCATCTGCTGAAAGGTATAAAATGGCAGGGAGGGATTCAGTTAGCTGGAAATGTAGTAAGCAGTCTGGCCCATGCTGACGACTTGGTCTTAATGGCAGATTGTGCCGAAAGCCTGCAGTCTAATATCTTGGAACTTGAAAATAGGTGTAATGAGTATGGTATGAAAATTAGCCTCTCGAAGACTAAATTGATGTCAGTAGGTAAGAAATTCAACAGAATTGAATGTCAGATTGGTATACAAAGCTAGAACAAGTCGATAATTTCAAGTATTTAGGTTGTGTGTTCTCCCAGGATGGTAATATAGTAAGTGAGATTGAATCAAGGTGTCGTAAAGCTAATGCAGTGAGCTCGCAGTTGCGATCAACAGTATTCTGTTATTTTTTTGTTATTTGATTTACATGGCACCGACACAGATGAGTCTTATGGCGACGATGGGAGAGGAAAGGCCTAGGAATTGGAAGGAAGCGGCCGTGGCCTTAAAGTACAGCCCCAGCATTTGCCTGGTGTGAACATGGGAAACCACGGAAAACCATCTTCAGGGCTGCCGACAGTGGGGCTCGAACCCACTATCTCCCGATTACTGGATACTGGCCGCACTTAAGCGACTGCTACTATCGAGCTCGTACAGTATTCTGTAAGAAGGAAGTCAGCTCCCAGACGAAACTATCTTTACATCGGTCTGTTTTCAGATCAAATTTGCTTTACGGGAGCGAAAGCTGGGTGGACTCAGGATATCTTATTCATAAGTTAGAAGTAACAGACATGAAAGTAGCAAGAATGATTGCTGGTACAAACAGGTAGGAACAATGGCAGGAGGGTACTCGGAATGCGGAGATAAAGGCTAATTTAAGAATTAACTCGATAGGTGAAGCTGTACGCATAAACTGGCTTCGGTGGTGGGGTCATGTGAGGCGAATGGAGGAGGATAGGTTACCTAGGAGGATAATGGACTCTGTTTTTTGCTAGTTGCTTTACGTCGCACCGACACAGATAGGTCTTATGGCGACGATGGGACAGGAAAAGGCTAGGAGTGGGAAGGAAGCGGCCGTGGTCTTAATTAAGGTACAGCCCCAGCATTTGCCTGGTGTGAAAATGGGAAACCACGGAAAACCATTTTCAAGGCTGCCGACAGCGGGGTTCGAACCTACTATCTCCCGAATACTGGATACTGGCCGCACTTAAGCGACTGCAGCTATCGAGCTCGGTAATGGACTCTGTTATGGAGGGTAAGAGAAGTAGAGGTAGACCAGGACAACGATGGTTAGACTCAGTTTCTAACGATTTAAAGATAAGAGGTATAGAACTAAATGATGCCACAACACTAGTTGCAAATCGAGGATTGTGGCGACGTTTAGTAAATTCACAGAGCCTTGCAGGCTGAACGCTGAAAGGCATAACAGTCTATAATGTATGTATGTATGTATGTATGTATGTATGTATGTATCTATGTATGTATGTATGTATAATTTGATTAGCTATAAACGAGTTACTTTTTAAATAATTTCATTTCTTAACATTAGAAATGAGTTTGTATAAATCTTTATTTTAATCTGTTTTGCCTTTCGGCGTTCAACCCCCAGTGAATGAACTACGCGCCTCCCTAATCCTGTACTTACTATTACCTCTGTGACCGGCCTCTTCTAGTTGTTCTCTTCTTACCTAGAAATCATTAAAATCTGAGTTGGCTTTGATTTTGTGTTTCTCTTACCTTCCATGGCCAAGGCCATTATTATCTTGGGTAACCTATTCTCCAGTCACCGCATATAGTTACTGCACGGAAGCTGGTTCATACGCCTTCGATTTAAATCCTTATTTAGTCCATTTCTGCTCATTTCGAATGCCCTCCTGCCATTGTTCCCACATGTTGTTGTTACATCAATCCTAGCACACTAGAAATATTATCATGAATTATTTTCAATTGAAAAGACTTTTCAGACGGGGAATCATAAACATTCGCTTGTATACAGAACTGCAGTGATCTTCGGTCTTCAGAAGCATGCCTTTGGACCTCCTGAAACTAGAGGACTTTCGAAGCTTCAGCACTTTCGAATTAGGTGTAATCGTTTCCAGTCTTGGAAAAACCATGTAAAAGTGTAAGTTAGATAGACCGACATTGTTGTCGTGAAAATGTTTGAGGCGTAGATCGCCAAGAATTGGCGTTCAGGTATACGAGTCGTAACTACTGCGAACATTTTGACACCACTGTTAATGTTTACGTTGATTGCACGATCCGAACGTTCCCGATACATGGCTTCACCTTACGATATGACATGAATTGCTAGTTGTACTATAATTTACAACCTCAGAGAGATCCTTTTCTACCTCTCGTCAACGTGTGGGAAGTTAGTGCTCGTAATGCACCTGCCAAATGTGATGCTAAAACTCGCAGCGCGCAGGTCAGGTCATACTGTGACAAGTTATGAAATAGTTACCAGAATAAAAGACGGGCATATAAATGGAGTTTACTCCTTAGTAGGGCATCGTGTGCTTGTCTGCTCATAGACGCAGTCCTGATGAAGGATCCTAGAGGATAGTCCACAACATCTTTCATTACTCGAAGGACTCCGCAAGCTTTGCCAACTTACACGGAGCAAATTATATGACGACTGTAATTGAGATCTCGTCATTTTTAAATGAATATAATTAATAAAACTATTCTAAATTTGGCACAACACTCGACGTGCTGGTGATACTTCTACAGACCACGGGGAGCCTTGTAAAAACTGTACACCTCCATGTCGTACGCTGGTGGATGTATGCGAATTGGACAAGGATCCTTCAACTCTCACCAATTCGATACGAACAGATCATCTTTCATTGATCTGTCCTAACAGGCAGATGCCGAACTGAGTGACTGGCTTGCTGGAGTTCTCGATTTGAATCCCACTGAAGCTGCATACGCCAAGCTGAAGAATCGGAGCCTTATCTAATGTCGGATAGTCTCATGGAGAGTGAGACATAGTTTTGGAACTTGACTGATTCCATGCCTCAGGAGAAAAAATACGCGTATTGAATATCAACGTTGGTTGGTCGTCTTTCTTGACTTGTCTGTACGATAGTCGTTTGGAGAAACACCTGTAATCTACTCGAGAAATCGCTCTCTCGGAAAGAATGTACAGGATGTTTCAAAATTATAGATACAACCTACAGGAGTAGTGGACAGTGAAACAAGGAAGAAATTCCTAATAAACGTAGGTCCGAGAAACGAACCTCTTCCGAGATGTGACGTACGTAGTCATTTGCAATCGTTATAACAGACAGTCCTGTTTTATTAAAAAATACATCGCAGCTTGGAAATATTCCGTGGGCAATGGTTGTATACAGTAGTGTGATAATAAAGTTGAAACACAATTACCGAACAACAACAACTACTACAACAACAACAACAAAAAAGTACAACATGCAATTCTATGGAAATAAAACATTACATGAAATACTAGTTTAACATTCTAAATCAGCATCATCCTATAACAAATTCACACACAACTTAAGTATTTCCAGTGCTTAACACGTTATTCATTGCTTTGTTCCAGGTACCTGACTCCTCACTGGATATCAACAGTGTCTTACTTGTAGCGGTAATTTCCATCGAAGAGTTGACCGTTACTCACTTCATGTGAGGTGTTACGGTAACTTACTTCAAATGTCGCTACAAATACATGACGCTGTTGGCATCCAGTATCTAGTCTAGTTCTTTGAACATAAAACATGAACAACGTTTTAATGGGCGCATATTTAACTCTTTAAGTTCCTTCGTAGGATACCTACCTTCCTTACCTATTAGCAAATCGGCATGAGGTCTTTCTCTTGGGTCGTCTACGGGTTCTTCGTCGCTTGCTTAGGTAAGAGGCGGGTTTCAGTAAATTAAACTATCTGCTAAATGAGGAGTCGAGTCAAAATAAATTGTTATTTATTCGTTATTTACGATGAGGTCGAAGAAACTTGTGGCATTATTATCTCTGACCAGAGACGGCACGTGAGAAACAGGTGGTGGACATCTCACGTGATCCGGCTACGGTCGTTGGCATATTGAGATATTGTATCCTACAATTAACTTCATTTACGTGTTTACATTTTTCACAAGGTAGAGTATTAGTGCATACAATTACTAACCAACAGATTGAGTTAGCTACGCAGATTCTAGCCTTTGTCTATCTCATGTTCGCCAAAAGACCCGTCTGTATCGGCATGACGTAAAATAAAGAGGAAAATCAATTGCTAACTGTGCTTACTGGCGAGATCCGGGCGAAAATGTCTCCGTAGGAAGGGTAATTTTTGGTGGATATTTTCTAAAATAGTTTCGGGTAACTGTGAAACTTGGAACATACATTAAGCAGTTATCTTTAACCTACAGCGAACAGCGTGCATCATGAGATTTGGACACTAGTTTCCAAAAATTCAGATCAGAGTATATCTTCCTCAGAAATTATATCCTAAATACACGAATTTTCACGAGAAATATCACTGCTTAAATTCACGTATTGTTTTCTTTTTATCCAGGACCGTAAATTATGACATGGCTATAAAACACAAGGGGGAAAGGAGATATACACAAAGGGGCTACAAAATGTTAATGAATAAATAGAAACGGAAGTAAATGATTGATGGAAGGTGTTTATTTTAAACGCTGATACGTGAAAACAGGTTGTGGCATCATGTCGCTAATCGTAAAATTGCCTTTAAATAACCCTTTCACCAAATAAATAAGTAGATGTTTTTGGATGGTTCTACGGCATCCTCCTGGACGAGGCCTGACCCTCATTGACTATGCTAAGACTGCATGCTTAACCTCACAGACGCCATATTGGAGGGGCTTAACCTTATTTTTTACGCGCAAGAAAGCAAACCTAACCTCAGAGCCGCCATCATGGAGGGGCCTAACCTCACTTTTACGGTGGGATGCCCTTTCCGGCGCCATCTTGCCAGATGCCCTTCCACGAACCTACTACGCTGGCGTAGCAGGGGGAGAGGTGATACTCCCACGTGGCGCGTCCCAGGTGGCGGTTAGGGGGTCCTAACCGGCTTGCAGGCGGACTTGAGGGAAATAAAATACCTCTCGCGGACCAAACACACTAACCCCTGCGGGTGGGGGACGCACATGTAGAATATACCCGCAGTATCCCCTGCATGTCGCAAGAGGCGACTAAAAGGGCGACCAAAGGATAATTGAATTAGGACCGTGAAACTTCTTTTGATTCGTACCATCATGCGGGGAACACCATGGGTTGCCTGTACTTGCGAGTAGTACCACTAAATTAGGTACGAAATAGGTTTGTGATTAGTTGCAGTAAAAAGCCTGGCCTGGTGGTTTCCAGTACCCGTGCGTCGTACCCATGTGAGCAACACCGCGGGTCTGGGCATAGCCTGTGTGTTGTACCGCTATATGAGCGACACCGTCGGTCTGCGTTGCCTGTGATTGGTGCGCACTATGTGAGGAACACCATGGGAATACCGGCGCCCGTGCTTAGTACACCTAGGTGAGGAGCCTCGTCGGTTTGCGTTGGCTGTGAGTGGCGCCATTGTGCGAGTAGTACCATCTTGTGTGGAACACCGTGAGTCATCGCTACTTTTGATTAGTACCCCAAAATGACAAATACCATGGTTCTACTTTACTCGCGACATGTACCATTCTGTGGGGCCTTAGACGTGGATTTAGCACCCCTTCAGACATCAAGCATCATTGTGCTTTATAAGTGGTCCCTTGGTCAGTAATACTCTAATTAACTACCTTCTTTTTGAGTCTGATCCACTGTTTTTTGTTTGTTTGTTTTTTGTTTTTTGTTGGGTTCATGTCCATCCATTCATTCTTCATGACATTTATTTTATTTTGGTCAGTGGATGAATTTGAACTTTTTGTTATTTCATTTCGTACCATTAGGGGCCGATGACCTCGATGTTAGGTCCCTTTTAAACAAGCAGCATCATCATCATCACCATCACCAGATGCCCTTCACGACGCGGATTTTTCATAAGAGAGCATGCCTAACCTCGCCTTTGATACCCGGGCTAACTGCAGTTCTAACGTTACACTGACCACGCCTTAACCTCTCAAGACTTGGAGTTGAACTTGGAACAAGATGTCGGCTATACACGCTCTTATGGAGAAAGCTGACCCAGGAGAGACTTAGGACTTGAGATGACAGCCTAGGGGCGATTGCGCAAGATGGCGGCTATACACGGGCTCTTATGGAGAAAGGTGGCCAGGGGCTACTGCGCAAGATGGTGGCTACACATAGGCTCTTATGGAGAAAGCTGACCCAGGAGAGACTTAGGACTTGAGATGACTTCCTAGGGGCGATTGCGCAAGATGGCGGCCGCGTACAACTTCCTAGTGCTAGGGCCCCCGAGGCAAGATGGTTGTTATACATTGGTTATATGAGACTAACTTTAAGGAGATGGACCAGGACCTAATGGCGGTACATTGTTCTTATAGGTCTAACTCTACAGAGCTGCCTCAGGGGCTTACAACTTGTAACTTATGACCTATTAGATTTATCAGACTAACATTCGAGAACTGAGGCAAGAGCTATTATGTAAACTAACTACTATACTCAATTCTACACTTGAATCCTAACCGAATTGGGACGATTAAAAATCGTAATGTACGCATTTTTTCATCATCATATCAAACAACTTCTAGGAACTTAGGTGATATATAACAATAGGCCTCAATAACAAAAATTATCCTCGGTAGTCAATATACCCTCGCCGGCTTATCCCTCGGCGGAGCAAAGCAACACGAAGATCAACGCTCCTAACGCAGCTAAGTAATACTCCTATTCCAATTTCCAGATAAATGACTCACTGGCCTCCAACTGGTCCAGTCTTAATCGATGATGCTTCAAATTTAAACACTACCCAAGGCAAGTCTATCACACGCATACGCGCGCATTACGGTAGCATTTAACCGAAGAACATTTCCTCTATTTCACGGAATTAAACAACCCTCACGTCCTAAATTTCGTTTATTAACCAATTGGTGACAGATCACAACATCCGATTCTCCCAATAATATCTTTGACTGTTTCACAAAGATCATAATCAGTCTACTAGAGTTATATCGTCGTGTAAATTAAATGTTCGTAGATTTAAATTAAACGTTGATGACTGAAACTTAGCTGCTGTTGACTCAACCTGACATAATAAATCAGGAATGTTACTGAACTACATTACTGAGCATTTCCAAATAATAGATGTTCAAATTATGACTTGAAATCCAGTTAACACATTGATAATCAGCTGCTTTGAAGTAGAGATCATGCTAATTTATAAAATATTCCTTCAATCGAAATTATAACAACACTAACAATTCAGCACTACAAGACACATATTTACACATTGGAAATGCCGGGCTGAGTGGCTCAGACGGTTAAGGCGCTGGCCTTCTGACCCCAACTTGGCAGGTTCGATCCTGGCTCAGTCCGGTGGTATTTGAAGGTGCTCAAATACGTCAGCCTCGTGTCGGTAGATTTACTGGCACGTAAAAAGAACTCTTGTGGGACTAAATTCCGGCACCTCGGCGTCTCCGAAAACCGTAAAAGAGTAGTTAGTGGGACGTAAAACAAATAACATTATTATTATTATTACACATTGGAAATCGGACGATGGCACTGTCAGTTTGGAGATCTTAAATCTCCACGAAATTGGACATGCTCATCCATACAAACTATTTCCATAACTCTTGCTGACACCGTCATGGCATCGAACATGAGATCCGTCCGGATCTACCACACTCATACGCATGCATGGAGAAATCTGACTGCATGTTTGCCCTTATGAATTTCCATCATTACTGTACTGAGTTTAAAAAAGATGATTTTACTTTAATTATTCTCATGAATTTTACTTTAATCTCTGAGAGGTACATAGCATCCCCACAACAAAACAAGATAAAATAGCAAAGAAACAAGCCCGAATAATTAAATGAAAATCAAGTTAACCCACGTGGTTTAGAAGAAAAATACAAACAATATGACCTCTTGCACTGGTCATTATTTACTTTCCAATATTTACATTTAATCAGAAAATGATTCTACATCTTAATGAAAATTTAGGAAATTATCCTATTTCCTGGGCGATTATGTAAATGTACATTACAAAATAATATGAAACTGAGTACTCATTCTAGATTGATAGCTTCACCTCCTGCTAAGCTACCTAATGGTTTTATTGACCGCACATCACTACCGTAGCGTCAGCAAAGAAGTTGATAATTCTCTGACACGGCTCCGTGTCTGCAAGTCCAGTCTGCAACACTCGTCCTGATGGCTTCTTTCTTGCGTCTCGTGCCCACTCGTAAATACACACAGTTATTTCCTGGAGCTGTCTAGACTACGTGTCACAGATACTTAATAATCCGCACTCCACAACCTGTGTGACATAACCTGGTTGAATGGCTGCTATCCGTTATCTCTTTACCTAGTGACCAAGTTCCTTTTTATCTCCCTAATCAAGTTTCTCGTTTACATAATATAAGTTTGGCTGTTGAGTTCCTATCTCCCAAGTCCACGACTAATTTGTGTAGCAATTTTAACTGACGTGCCTCGTCACCTTGATATTTACGAAGTTCAAATTTCCTCGCAGAAGTTCTCGACTGATGGATATCTCTCCACTCCTTAAGACTTGCGGAATAAAGTTCTGACAACTTATTCATTGCTAAATATCTGCCTCTTATTAATTTTTACATTAATCAGTAATCAGCATCTTTATTATTTTATTCCAGATCTACAGTAAATTACCCAATTGATCTGTTACATGAGAAAAATAACAATGTCCAACCTATAAGCCAGAATAAATTAACATAAAATAAATGACAGACACTGTCATATGGCCCACGATCACTCCGTATCGGGGATCCGATGGCCATGGCAATACGGCAACAGGATAAACAACAAACAATAAAATAGGGTAAAATATAAACATCGGCAGACGGCACATGACGTTTACAAAAAGCTTCATATCTCTTCCGGCTGGACTCGCAACCTAGCACATTCCACGCCGTACACTGTCTTCTTCTGATGACCTACTCAGGTTGCTATCCCAGCCGTAACATTACATCATCTGTCGTGTTGGTGTGCCACACTCTCCTCACGCTGCATTTTACACATGGACTACTTCCTAGTTACTAAACGTCATTACCTAGCTACATCTCAAAAATAAACTCTTCTCGTTCCAACATATAATTCCTCACAGCAGCCCACACTCAAAATTACCTTCACACTTTCCTTCCACGTCAATCAACCTCTTAATCATACTGCCTCCCTTCTCCCTTAAGTGCAAATAACATAAAATGACAAACCCAAACAAACTCCACATAAAATTCACACCTCATTTCAAATTCTCATCCATCTCATCAAATAATCACTCTTCCACATTGCCTTAGTTACACTCAGTTCACTGATAATTTCAAATATAATTGACATTATCCAACCATACTTCACTGCCTTCCTTTTTCTTCACTCTTTAATCACGCATGGTAACCTTCACTCAATCACTCATAGCAACCATCACTCAAGATTACCGTAATTGCTCTCAATACAATAAAGCAGCAATAATCATCTTACCATTCATACGTATACCAACCATAATCTCATATTGATTTCGACCCTTCAGTACACTTACTATATACCATCAACTTCACCTCTTATTCCACATCTTGCTAACCATAATTTTTCATCATGAATACGTATTATTTCCTCCCACCACTCCAATTACATCCACCAGCCACTTTCCACAATATGCATACAGTAAAGCAGCCATTTTTCATTATACAAACTCCACAATAAATCCACTACCTCTTTCAAATAATTCCACCATTAACTTGCTTGCTCTTACATGACACGATAACTAGCTTATTTACTAATACTCCTTGCCTGTTACTTACATACCGGCTCAATCTCTTATTCATAATCTCTGTTACCTTCAGTCTACACTATTCATTTCAAATACAGTTAACAAACACCCTCTACCATAAACCATCAGCTCAACCTCTTATTCACCATCTCTCTAATCTGCACAATTCACAGTCACACTTTAATCACACTATACCTACCAAACTAATTATTACCAGGCTCACTTACTAATATTACATTACTTTACTCTATCATCTACTGACTATACTTAACTTTCTACTTCTCGTTACTATACCCTCCTCATTTTTTTCTTTCTTTCCCCACAGATCTTTTAGACTCATGCTTCTCCCTTTCTTCAAAGCCTGCCCTTTAATAAGTTCCTCCTTCAAACCTCTCAGATCTTCGTTGTGCTTCTGCATTTGTCTTAAACAGTCCTCCCAATCAATTTCTTTTCTTATTTCGCTGACTCCGTTCATGTCTGCTTCCCTAGACGATTCCATTCTCTCCCTATTAACCACTGACTTTCCTTTATCACTATGTATGTCCACTCCATCACTGTGTTCACCTCTCTGCCTTTCCTCCGGACTCGACGCCTCGAAAACAACTTCTATGACCTCACTGGTTCCTGGTCTTCCCCTTTTACCATGTCCCTCTCCGGCACGGTTTCCCACTGCCTGCCTTTCATCCACTCTCGCCCCCGTCACTTCATCCTGCTTCCTACTTTCTTCTATTTCCAGTAGGTTTGTCACAGTCCAGAATCTTATCCACCTGCCATTAGTCACTACTAGTTGCTGACCCCCAATGTGAGCTTTTAATCGTTGGTGTTTGGCCTTCACTAAATGTTTCTTAAGAATTTTTAAATTGTTAATCCCCTCTTCCCATGTCTCTCTTAATCCAAATTTTTTCGCCCTGAATGTTACACGCATTTTGGTCACTATTTCACTTCTGTTAATTTCGTGTGGCTATTTCTAGCCGAGTGCAGCCCTTGTAAGGCAGACCCTCCGATGAGGGTGGGCGGCATCTGCCATTCACTTCTATAGGCCTGTGACTCTTCACTTCACCTATCCTTTCCGCATCGTTTATATCGACTTCCGCTGAAATTAATTTTCATCTTGCTCTGGATGAGCTCCACCACTTTATAAATTGTATCCACTTTGTCCTCTCTCTTTTCCTCCGGAACTCCATATATAAATAAGCATTTCTTCCTTCGATGTTGACTACTGGCCTCTACTTCTGTTTTGAGCTTCGACACTTCCTCTTCCAAATTTCTTATTTTTTTCTCTTACTGACACAATTTCTCTCTCGCTGTTTCCCACTTTGGTTGTTGTCTCGTCCGTTTTCTTTTTGGAACCATTTCTTCACATTATCGAATTCAAAAGTTTTTAAATTTCAGGTAATTTCAAAATTGTTGCTAATCTTTATCAACTCGCTTGCTCCTTATGATATTTTTAATTTGCTCAAACGGGCAGACTTCTTCTACCACCTCTTTTACCACCTTTCTAATTACTTCCACGTCTTCCCAATTCATGCTTCCACTGGAGGTCGGCCCGGGGGTTACTTCCCCTCCCCCAGTAACTAGCAATACCATAATAACCGTTGCCACCAACATCATCTCCCCCTTCATTCCCAATTCCATTTTACTTCCTTCAATTTTAGCTTCTTTCTTCCCTACCATCTTCCGATAACTACCCGATATTGTTCCACACCAATCATCTTCCCCGTCACTCTTCGCTTTTCTCTTGCACTCCCCTCTCGCTCTACCGGCACACTGAACCTAGCACCTCCGCACCCGTTGCTTCCTTAGGCTAGCCTGAATTTTTACATTAACTTTACTGCAGTTCGAAAACAAAGCCACAGTTGTGTCTCTCACAAAAATCTACAGTTCAAATGTCAAATGTTCAATCATTCCCATAAAATAGAGTTCTCACGTGGTAAAATACTTGCGTTCTACTAACGCTGAATATTACAATCATACAAACCAAGTCAAAGACTCCTCTTCACTTTCGCACTGAAAGTATAAGTCAAAGACATTCTTCACAGCATGAGACATAACGCGCTCTCAGGATCAGAGAATACTGTCTCTTGATGATAAGAATGACGTTAGGTTCTCCTTAATTCTAACCTGTGTTCAGAAATTTAAATTTCCGCTACTACTTAAAATGCTGCTTACAGAATGCATCCTCGCCTTCTTGAACTAAGAGCGTAATATTTAGTTGATTATATATAATAATAATAATAATAATAATAATAATAATGTTTATTCTTTGTGGACTTTGCATTTTTGACTAGGGCATAGGTATATTATTATTATTAGCTAAAATATCGCTGTACTGATCAGTAGACACTGGGCCTATTTGGGAAGACGAACAAGTGGCGGCACAGCCATACCAGAGTAAAATGTCACGGATCGCCAATGCCCTTCATATTTGTACCTGCTGTCTGAGATCAAGTAACGGACTCCCTGCAACATTCTGTGTCATCCCGCACCGTTAGTCGGAGCCGAACTAGGGAATTACCGTCCGATGCGTAGGCTGCCCTTAACACCATAACACAAACTGCTGCGTTTGGAGTGGTGCTGTGACCGGGAAGGATGGACTGCTAATGAATGGCTTCGCATTGTGTTCAGCGATAAATCGCGGTTCTGCATTACCCCGGATGACCATCGTCTGCATGTATGGTGGCGACATGGGGAGAGGTCCCATTCTTGAAATGTTTTGGAGAGACAAAGCGGTGTTACTCCGGGGTTCATGGTGTGGGGTGCCATCGGATGTGACTTAAGTCACGGCTGGTAGTAATTGAGGGAACTCTTGACGGCACAACGGTACGTCACGGACATCCTGCGTCTTTATGCGTTACCTCTAGTTTGACAGTATCTTGATGCCATTTTTCAACATAACGATCTTTGTATACACACACGGCACCTGTCTCCATGAACTGTCTGCGTGATGTTGATGAACTCCTGTGGTCAGGAAGATACCAGATCTGTCTCCGATAGAACATGTGTGGGACCAGCTCGGACTTCAACTCCGTCCCAGTGCCATTATCCAGGATATCAAGGACCAGTTACAACAGTTGTGGACCAGCTTGCCTCTGGGGAGTGTACTACGGCTTTAACACCCTTCACAACGGTATCAGTGCAAGCATCCAGGCCAGAAGGGGTGCAACGTCATACTGATAAGTGGTTTGTACTGCCAAGTTCTTAGTAAATTTGACTCGACTTCGTAATCACAGACCCTCTTAACACGTGAAGTTTCATTTAGTTTCCTCCTCCTTCTGGGTGCTTTTTTTGTCAGGCAGTGTATTTGAATGACGTTTTCTCCATTGATTTTGATTTAGCGCGTCTCTCCAGTCTCTTCGAAATTCCGTCGGCCCCAATCATCCCAAGTTCCGCCCACATTTAGCCTCACCCTAGGCGGCTGTTAACAGGTGATGCATTTGTTCCATTGTCATCCCAGGCTTCTCTTCTCGCTCCGTACATAGCCTAACGATTCTCAAGGGCCTTTCTGTTGTGACAGATATACTCTCGCCTAATCCTTTCGCTGGACTGTTTGCGCCGTTCACTTTCTGTCAACTTACACCATTTGCCAAATAACGAAATATAAAATTGAGTGCTATTATTTTAATGTATTGGTAATTTATCATCTAATTTTGCCGTGGTAATCAGCATGAGCACTGAATAAGAGTTCTCTACAAATTCCTTAACGTTTTTCACGTAGAATTTGTCGTTATTACTTTTTTAGTATTTCCTTTGCTTATATTATGGAACAGGCATACACACAAATGGACCACTTTCCATTGTTGGTGCTGTAGTCACCATCAAACGTTGGAGGCATTGAAGAGGTCCATTTTTAACATCCCTGTCGTGCTTCGGGGTGCCCTTTTTTGCCTTCTGCTCTCCATAATCTGTTTACTTCGTCCGCTGATCAAAATCTCTTCCCACAGCTGCACATAGACGTTCTCACCACCATGTACTTAATATGCATGGGTTTTGTATAGTATTGCAATTGCTATATAATGTTTCTGTGATGTCAATGTTACTTCAGACTTGATATTTAACAATTGTTGGAAATGTTTATTCTTTGTGGACTTTGCTGTTTTGACTAGGGCATAGGTATACTGAATTTTGCTCATTTACAATATTTAGAATCAATGCATTTTATTCTTGTTTTGCCAGGCTGAATGACATAGACGGTAGATGCGCAGGCCTTCTGAGCCCAAGTTGGCGAGTTCGATCCCGGCTCAGTCCAATGGTATTTGAAGGTGCTCAAATACACCAGCTTCATGCCTGTAGATCTATCGTCACGTAAAAGAACTGCGGGGAAAAGTTCCGGCACCTCGGTGTCTCCGAAAACCATAAACATTGTTAGTGGGACATAAAACTAATTACGTAAGTTTTTCTTGTTCTTTACGTAACAGATGATCAATAAAGAATTAAATTAGATATACAGTAGTTCTAAAATTGACTCAAACGACCTAGAAGTGCATTATAGGTATGTACCATTAATCAACCTATGAATTGTCTCGTATGTTTACGGTATACACAAGTTTGTTTGGGATCTATGGGGACGATGTTTGAAGGATAATTAGCTTATGAAAAGCCATGTGTCCACCAACGATCATGCTCAATTGGAAAGCCAGTATTTCTAGCTATAGCCCGACGACGTAATTTCCATTGCAGCAGAGCTTAGCATGTCTTATCCCACTCCTCCTGACAGGCTTTCCAGAGGTCAATGATAGTGCGTGGACGTGTATTTCCTAAGGCCCTTTTTAGGAGTCCAAATACACAGAAGTGCATGGGTGACCCGTCGGGTGCCTTCACCGCAATGTCAGTAAACGTAATTGCTCGGATTCGAGTTTCCATCTCCATTCTGTGTAAGAACAGACGAGTAGAACGAGAGGTGTGGCTGGATGCTTTATCATGAAGTACCCATACCTGATCTTCTCGCCCTCGCATACAGTGCTGGGATATCTGTGTTGTAAATGGGTGTTAAAGCCTCTTGTTGCTAGTATTTAGAGTTCACCTTCAGATTATTAGCGACACGGCGAATGTTTAACTTGCCATTGTGGCAGTATCGAGCGATGATCATGAAACCCCTTGGAAAACTATCTTGGCATTCTTTATACAATGTTTTTTAAATGTCTCTAGGGCTGTAGTAAATCGAGCGATGTTTATTACAGTCATTGAGGTACACATATGCTTCGTCTAATGTCACGACATGTTTTCCATCTGTCTCCGGCCAGATAGCTCTTATACAGCTTTCTTGCGTTAGTGCGACATTCCGAAATGTGACGAGGTAACAGCTTGTGGACTCGGTGCTTATGTCGCTTTTATAATTGCAGGTCCTTGTTGATTTTTGTATTAATTGTTGAAACACACGTCCCCAACTTGTGCGATAGTCCTTTGGTGGGCAGGGCTACCACCTGAGACAAGGGCTTTCACTTTCCTCACCACTTCTGGTGTGCGGCTGGTGGTTGGTCGTGGATTTGCCTCTTTCTTCCCCCCTCTGGAATTAAGCCCAATCGGATTTTGCATTTTTTTATTCAATACAGCACTGATCACGTTCTTTGATATCAAATTATGTTTCTTGCAGATTCCTTGGATTGCAGAATAGGTATATTTAGCATCGGAAAGGGCTTTTATGTAGGAAGGGTCAATCCGCTGTGGCATCGTTGCAACTCCCCGTTTTCACGTACCCACGTTGATAACAGCGCCGCCAGCGGACTCGTCACCAGAGATCCCGAACGACCTTGTGTACTGCCCTGGGTACAGAACTATTCTGGCTGAGGGAAACATCAACTTCTTCCGAAAATCCTCCAAGAAATGTTTGGTTACGAAGTTGATAATTAAGGATACTAATTTAGAGCCAGTCCTTAATATTCATTTTACTGTAGTTCATCTCTACTGTCTCATATAATTCCACTTTCTTCGTGTAAGTACCAAAAAAACTTTGTTCTTTCAATTATGGAAGTCTTGCGGTACTTGGAGGATGTTGTCATATGGAGATATGAATAATTGTTCCGAATAGTTCAGTTTGTGGTACAGTGGTAGTATCAGCACCCGTGTGGGGTCCACCAGTCGCAACTTACCTAGCGTTGGTACTCGCCATAGATAATTTGGTCTTCTCTGTACAGGTCCGTACGTAATAATTCCCATTTGTAGTAGTTAGGAGCTTGCATCTGCACTCACCATATAGTACATCAGAATAGTACTCTTGTATGTTTCATTGGCTCACCCAGTCTATCGGAGATTATTACTGGTTTGGGCTGCTGATGCTAGCTCTGGGGTAACTGCTTCTCTCTGAGCGTTCGCCCGCGCTCATCCCAGGTTATTATCAAACATATTTCGTCTTCCGACTGTGGAGGAGTGGTAGGGTATAGTAATCGATCTCTTTGGAATCTGCAGTAAGCAACGCTCAGTATATGAAATGACCACCCTAAGTCTTCAGTAGTATGAGATGTACTGATAAAGCTTGGGGAAGTGATTTGTACACTCATACAAGGAATAGTGTGTTCACATTTTGACACATTTTAAACACTCCTACTGGAATGACCCAGTGTCGGACAGTGTAGCCAGCTAGAGTCTATATCATGTTAATAATCCTCCTAGAATTGATGCAAAACACTTAAATTTTGAAGTTGATTCTACTTTGAAAAGTACTCCATAAAATCAAATTGTGGTTAATTAACATACTATACGTATACAACTTAACAAAAAAAAAAAATGCATTCACACGCCATGCACATAGGCATACAGTACAGTAGAATGGGATGCTACAGTTGCCTACTCACATTTTAATCTTCTATTTTATTGGCGTGAAGAATGATTGTTGAAAAATTAATGTTCAGTATTGGAAAGTTCTTTTGACTATATATGATCATACATTGAAACATTAAACTTTTGCAAAATGTATAAAGATGGCTAGAATTGGTTGCAACAAATGTTCTCCATCATTAGGTAGTAGGCCTCTCTTTCTCTCAATAAACTATTTATTAACTTTAGTTTGAAACTTTCACGGCCAGTGGTTATGGATATGGTGATTATTACGTAATTATGATGCCTATTTATTAACTGTAGGGATAATTTATTTCTCAATTTGTTTTTCACGGCACTCAGCATAGAAAATGCACGCTCAGCACTCGCTTGTAAATTGGTATTGTCAATGGACGCGTTACAAACTTGGCAATATTTGCTAAAACGTGCATTCCCAGCTGCGTTGGTATTTTCTAATACTTCAGCCCAAAATTAAGCGAGATTTTTTCCCGCTTCCTGCTATGTATGTTATTCCACTCAGATGTTCACTTCTCGCACGCTCGATCTATTGAAATTCGATGTCAGCTGTACAGTGTTTTCTTTATTCTGGGATGTTGCTGTACATGGATGCAGCATCGAAATCATTTTCAAAATTCCACTTTTTTCAGGCAAACACTTTTAAAGTTCATGACACAACACAATTGCAAATGTTTTGCAGCGTTCACGTATAACACAACAATTTTCTGTTTTATGCATTTCAGCCAGGCATTCAAAACCATAACCAAAGTAGGCCTACTTCCCTGAAATATGGCTTAAGTGGTTCTCAGATCTGAAACATGGAAGATCTGTATCTCTTTGCTTTTAAAATTGACTGGGTGCAACAGTCTTTCTCAGGAGAGATTTGAAAAGAAGAAAAATACCCTCGAGCAATTTCACTTTGAAATAACATGTCTGCTCTGCAAATGGTTTTTAACTCCGATTTGAGGAATGTAAGCAGAGCTTTATAAGCAGGACAGTCCATAATATTGTACAGTTGTTCAGTCATGAAAGCTGTATCTTCACTTGTAGAAAGAGAAAACAGTAGTTTTAATTCATCCCACTGTTCCAATATTGTTTCAGTTGCTGAATATCTAGCCAGGCCAGCCAGTCAGCCAGCGTGTACCGCTGAGGCCTTAATCCCTTAAAAAACGGATTCATTTATGCTTTTGAACAGATATTTACACTGCTCGACTCTCTTCGGGCTGCAAGGAAACCACTTATATATTTCCCTCTCTAGAAACTCTTAACCGGCGTGGAAACACTTCAGCGGCTTCTTCTACGCAAAGATGGAGGGGCAAACACCTATCTTAACAATTAAATCAGGAACATCATTCTTCAAATGAGATGATAGAGAATTACGAGATTCTACCATTACATTAGGACCATCCGCCCCAATACTTGCTAGATTTTCAATCCTCAGACCATCACTTTCGAGTTTTCTTTTTATGACTTTATATAAATGCTGAGATATATATGCTGGGCGTCACCGTCAGTTAATTGTAGTATGCAATAAAATGTTACAGTGTCAGTTTTGGCGGAGGAGTACGTAGTACTTTGTCATAATACAAAGAAGTTTCTGAGTCGTTGCGACAGTACTCTAGTCAGTTATTAAGGAACAAGAAGAATGTCCTCTATCTGCAAAAAAAATCCTCCTGCGAACTGGAAGCTATTAAATTTTTAATCAACATTGTAAATTTTGTGAATGTTTTCAAAGAATTGGAATCAGTATTTTATGTTGGAACAAGTTCTTCCAAATAATCGACACTCCTAACAGAAGAATGCTTAGCAATATCAACAGCAATTTTGAGCTCTGCTGTTTTAACACTATCACTCATATCACTACTTGGTTGATTTTTTGACACGACTGTGCAACTTTGTCCACTTTAGTTTTTCGTTTTTCGCGTAGTTCAACAAATCATTTTATGTATTTTAGTGTCCTGTGGCAGTATTTGAATTATGCAACACTATCTTGTCCTGATGGATCAGGAGCCAACCAGTCTGTAATGGGACACATCATGAGAAATTGTAATCTAGAGCTAATTTAAAATAGTATAGCCAATTAGTAACAAAATGGGATTGTTGTAGATTATTTTTAACTTCTTTTACTTGAGGCAGTTTTAAGGAAATGATTTATGTCCCTAGTTGCAATAAGTAATTTAACGAACAACTTATTTTAACAATTAAAAATCTTCGCTTATTATACAAGAAATTAAATACCGGCAACTTTTAAATTATTTTTGCACTGCCATATACCAGATACCTGTGAAAAGTTTTCAAGATTGTAACTTACCTTTCAACAGCGGATCTGTCACTCAAGTCTTTGAATATTTTGATAATATTCTTTTCTGACCTTAGATGCCATACCTGAGTATACTACACTACCGCAAACACTGTACACAATTTATAAAGCTATGATTAGTAATGCTTATTAATACTTAAATCATAACGATCATTTGAACAACTTCACAGTTCACGTGTGGAGTGTAAATTGGATTGTTTGCTATTTACTAGAACCAGGCTTCTCGCAGTGTGAATTTTCTTACGCGGAACTCATCGATATTTTATAAATCCCAGCATGGAAAGCAGTTAGAGAATCCAATGTTGTAAAATAGAAGTGTCAATACACAATATTTACGAGAGAACTTATGAAATGATATTTCCTCTTCGGTCAGATTCATTTCCTTAGCTATCATTTTCTCACACCTCATCATCCCTCGTGACGAATGACTTTCTGGGCTGCTTCCTAGAAAAGATAGTTATTTATTCTTACTGGACATACGGCATAAGAGTGTCATTAAGTTTTAATTGAAATCTGTTGATTGAACCCCCCCCCCCCAAGTTGGTTGAACTGGTATCGGGAGAAGTTACACAACATGCCTCCCTCCACCAGTGATATGCTGTACCCGTAGTAATTTCCAGATTCCTTTGTACTCATGCAGTTATCTTCTCTTGTTTGTTTCACTAGTCAGTGAGTGTGTGTGACGTTCATTGCTGTTAATTGCCGTATCACTGAATCCAAAATTATAGGTTGATTTAAAACTCTCTGTCAAGGTAACAAAAAAGAAGTTAATAGAACAGCTGCCATTTCTACGCTTTTGAAGCACAGATAAAAATAATACCGCATGATCAATTCAGTGTTCTTGTGTCAATCGAGCTAATTTAAGTATTTTTGGTGAATAAATTTGGAAAGGTGTTGCACAACTGGAAGTTATATACTATTCCAGCAATTTCGTACGGTGAGTTCTAATATACAGTATTTGGGGAGAAATACACTTTCAAATATGACCACTTTCAGCGCTAGGCCTATATACACTTGGCTAAAGACTCTGTAGGTTCTGTCTCGTGATCTTTCCATCTGAATAGTGCCAGAGTGTACAAACGACGAGGATTAGTTCAAAGGTCCACGCATCTACAGGCTGCAACGCAGTCCCATAGATAAGAGAGCATTCCTCGTCTCCGGCGATATTTACTCACCAGTATTAAACTGTGACCAAATAAACCGTAACACTAAGACTGTGTTGTCGACCTGCCTTGAACCACAGTTTCGACGAACCTGGTGTACTTGAGTGGTGGGCTATTTTTTCCCTATTCTGTTCCGCATTGGGCGCATTTTCTGGGATATGATAGTACACATTAAGGCAGTTTCGCATATGAAGGTCGTGGAACTCATATCAGTCACTGAAAGCAAAATGTTCAAAACGTATTTGCAAAGTACAGGTATTTTCTCTACTGTACAAACCTCCATTCCATGCAAATTACAATTTACCAAACCTATTGATGCATATCAGCAACATTTAGTAAGTCTCATCTCATCCTAGATGAAGTATTTATGAGCGAATTGTTGGGTATCCCTTTTCAGTACTCTTAACTTAAGCCTGTTTTGCCACCCTCTTCCTACTATCTATTCTATTTTCTCTCTTCATTTCGTATCCTGGTCCCTCCTATATTTATTTAATTCCTCGTTTAGCACTGATCTCATTGACTTTCCAGATATCCAAATCAGAACGATATGATTTGCTCGTCTTAAGGTACTAGATTATTCAATAGGTCGCTGCCACGGTGAAGGTTTTATGAACATACCTGCCCGCCTCGTTAACGTACGTTTGATTCCAAGCTTTGTCACGAATGGGGCTTCCGAAAGAAAGAAAGAAAGAAAGAAAGAAAGAAAGAAAGAAAGAAAGAAGGAAAGAAATAAAACTGGCTGAGCTAGCGCGTCTCGATGTGGTTGTGGTGGTTATTGTTTTAAGAGTAAGGGGAGATAACAAGGAAGAGAGAGAATATTATAGTGAGTTCTTGACAATTATAGTCAAAAACGAAAGGGCAGAGCGTGGGGTAGGACTGTTCATCAATAATCCTAGTACACGCAACGCAGTTTCTGTTCGGTGCTTAAAAGTGCGAATGATGTGGATAGATTTAGCAGTTGGCGGAATAGGGGCGAGAATGTTCTCAAGTTTATTAATACTAATGTTACTTTGCTTTACGTCTCCATTACTTTTACGGTTTTTGGAGACGCCGAAGGGCCGGAATTCAGTCCCGCAGGAGTTCTTTTACGTGCTTGTAAATCTACCGACACCTTCAAATACCACCGGACTGAGCCAGGATTGAACCTGCCAAGTTGCAGTCAAAAGGCCAGCGCCTCAGCCGCCTGAGCCACTCAGCCCGGTTTCAAGTCTATTCACAGTGTAAAAATGCAGATACGGATGGAGTTGACACGTTGTATGAAGCACTGAATCGCATCGTAGTCAGGGTCAACAGCAAGGATAGGGTAATGAAATGGGCAGTTTCAGTGCGAGAGGTGGAAATACGTAGAACTGAACGATATGAGAAGGTGATCAGTGAATGTGGGGAGGATATGGGAGCCAATAGGATCCTGAAGCGTTTAGTGGACTTATGTCTTAGTATGGGATTAGCGGTTAGGAATGCATTATTTAAGCATAACGCTATTCACCGCTACACATGGTAGGGCAAGGGCACCAGACCCGTAATAGACTATATCATAACCAATTTTGAATTCAAGAAATCCGTTAGGAATGTGAGGGTTATCCGGGGAGTTTTCGATGGTACAGTTCAATATCTGGCCTGTAGTCAATTAAGTGACTCTAGGCCTAGGATAGAGAAAGTGAAATCTGTCTGCAAACACATAAGTATAAAGAATCTAGAGGACGCGGAATTTAGACGACAGAAGTACAATATGGATGTGATCAGTGAAAAGTTACAAACAATAGATAGTAAGTAGGTTTAGGATATGGAATGATAATGGGTGGCATACAAGGATGATGTAGTAGAAAGAGCAAGGGAATGTCTAGGAACAACTGTTTCAAGATGGGAAAACGGGAGCATCTTGGTGGAATGATGAAGTGAGGGCAGCTTGTAAACATTACAGAAGGTGTGTCAGAAATGGCTCCAAACAAGGACTTACGCAGGCAGGTAATTGTACGTAGATGAAAGAAACAGAGGGAAATCCAAGAAAAAGTCATGAGATTTCGGTACTAACTTGGAAAGGCTAAGTCAAGCGGCAGGGAAACCTTTCTGGACTGTAATAAGGATCATAGAAACTGAAGGAGAAAAGAAATGAATAGTGTTTTTGGTAAATCAGTTGAACTCGTAGTAGATCTCAGGGAATCATTGGACAGACGGAAGGGATATTTTGAAAGTCTTCTCACCGTAACAAGAATTCTCTGTTGACATGCGAAGAACCGAACTTAAGGGGTGGTAGGGCAATGATGATGGTGAATCTACGCTTGAGGACGTGGAAATAAACTGCATTGCCATAAAGCAGCAGGAATAGATTGAATTAGACCCAAAATGGCAAAATATAATGGAAGGAAGGGATGAAGTGGCTTCATAAAGTAAGAAGATTGACTTGCGAATATTAGCAATGTACTTTCTAATATGAAGAAAGTAGTAATTGCACCCATCTATAACCAAGGGAACAGGGTCGGTATATCAGGCAAGGTGTTGACTGGCATTTTGGAAGGGAGGGTGCGATCTGTGGTGGAGACGAGGTGGATGAAAACCAATGTTGTTCCAGAGAGGCTGTCAGGACCAGTTTTTAGTATGCGTGAAATAATTGCAAATTATAACCAGAGTAATAGTTAAATTTAATTATGTTTCGTGCATCTAGAGAAGGCGTATGAAAAAATACCGATGGAACATATGTTAGCCGTACTGAGTGATTGTGAGATTAAGGGTAGATCATTACGAGCGATCAAAGGCATATATGTTGGCAATTGGGCTGCAATGAGAATTGATAGTAAAACGAGTTCGTTGTTCATGGTACTTTCAGGGGTCGGACTAGTCTGCAGTATTTCGCCTTGTTGTTAATAGTTTGCGTGGAACATTTACTGAAAAGTATGATGTTTTTTTGCTATGGGCTTTACGTCGCACCGACACAGATAGGTTTTATGGCGACGATGGGATAGGAAAGGCCTAGGAGTTGGAAGGAAGCGGCCGTGGCCTTAATTAAGGTACAGCCCCAGCATTTGCCTGGTGTGAAAATGGGAAACCACGGAAAACCATTTTCAGGGCTGCCGATAATGGGATTCGAACCTACTATCTCCCGGATGCAAGCTCACAGCCGTGCGCCTCTACGCGCACGGCCAACTCGCCCGGTGAAAAGTATGATGTGGCAGGAGTAATTCAGTTAGGTGGAAAATGTAGTAAGCAGTGTTCGGCTCCATGGGTAAATGGTTAGCGTGCTGGCCTTTGGCCACAGGGGTCCCGGGTTCGATTCCCGGTAGGGTCGGGAATTTTTAACCATCATTGGTTAAATTCGCTGGCACGAGGGCTGAGTGTATGTGTCGTCTTCATCATCATTTCATCTTCATCACGACGCACAGGTCACCTACGGGAGTCAACTCAAAAGACCTGCACCTGGCGAGCCGAACATGTCCTGGGACACTCCCGGCAATAAAAGCCATTTCATTTCGTAGTAAGCAGTTTGGGGTATACCGACGACTTTATGGCAGTGTGTGCAGAAAGCTTGCCAGCTATCTTGGAAGCTGAAAATACTGTAGGTGCAGTGTGTATGATACGAAAATTAGCACTTCCAGCACTAACTGGATGCGTATCGTTTCAGGATGGTGATTTAGCAAGTGAAATTGAATTAAGGGCCAACAATGCTAATGCAGTCTGCTCGCAGGTGCGATCAATAATATTCTGTAAGAAAAAAATTCAGCTCCGGGAGGAAACTATCTTTACACTGGTCTGTTTTGAGACCGGTTTCAAGGAAATGAAGGCTGGATTGACTTAGATATGTCATTCAGAATTTAGAAGTAATAGACATGAATGTTGCGCGAGTGGTATAAACGTGTGAGAACAATGGCAGGAGGGTAGTCGATGTGAGATGATAAAGTTTATGTTAGGGATGAACTACGGGGATGAAGCTGTTCACATAAACAGGCTTCAGGTGGGGGGGGGGGGGGTCAAGTGAGGCGAATAGAGGAAGATAGGTTACCTAAGAAAATAATGAACTTGGTCGTGGAAAGTAAGAAAAGTAGGAGGAGAAAATGGTGGCGATGGTTAACCTCAGATCCTAGTGATTCAAAAGTAAGTGGTACCGGTATAGATCTAAACGAAGCCACAGAGCTAGTTACAAATAGAGATTGTGGAGGCGCTTAGTTAATTCATAAAGGCTTTCAGACTGAACGCTGAAAGTAATAACAGTCTAGTGAAAATGGATTACTGTGCAACAATAACCACGTGGAACGTCCATTCTAACTTCTGTTTTAACAGAAACAGGTTGGGATTGTTTGTGCAGGATCTCTTCAGTGTGCTAGAAGCCTAAAACAGGCATGTGTAGGCTTGGCTCTCTATAGATCATTCCATGTTAAGAAAACGGTATTGCTCTCACGACAACAGGGTTGCCATATCTAACGGCTCAGCTTAACAACATCACGGGAAAACGGTAGCACATACGTTGGTGAAACTCACTATTTAATTAAAAGATAATAGGGGGTGGGGGGAGATACTAAGCTGAAAATTACTTTTAGGAACTCAAAGGGACATGTGGTTTAGGGGGAGCTCATTTTGGTTTCTAGGACTTAAAGGGAAAAGGGCGGGGCATACATTTTTGAAAACTGTATTTATGTTCAAGCTGAAAGGGAGAAGAAACTAAGCTGGAAATTATTTTTATGAAATCTAGGGTACAAGGGTTTTAAAGGGGACTTACTTAGATTTTTACAGCAACAAAGATTAACTACTGCACTTACAAAATAATATTCATTATTGAAATTCAAGCGAAATGGGAGGGGGGATAGACAACATATAATCTTTATAGACTCGGGGGTGGGGGATGCAGGTAATTGCATGTAATACATTTGCCCAGGCAATGCCGTGTACTACTGTGTCTTCTTATCGTCCCACGAAAATAATGGTAAAAATTAAATGTGTTTTGAAGAAAAATGGTTAAACTGGCGAAAATAAAACACCCTTTAGAAGCAGCAACTGAATAACAGCTACAGTATTTTCAGCTTCCTAGATAGCTGGCAAGCTTTCTGCACACTGCCATAAAGTCGTCGGCATACGCCAAACTGCTTACTACGAAATGAAATGGCTTTTACTGCCGGGAGTGTCCTAGGACATGTTCGGCTCGCCAGGTGCAGGTCTTTCTATTTGAATCCCGTAGGCGACCTGCGCGTCGTGATGAGGATGAAATGATGACGAAGACAACACATACACCCAGCCCCCGTGCCGTAGAAATCAACCAATGAAGGTTAAAATCCCCGACCCGGCCGGAAATCAAACCCGGGACCCTTTGAACCGAAGGCCAGTACGCTGACCGTTCAGCCAACGAGTCGGAAAACAAATAGATGACTTCCCTACAACAGTGATATGATGCCGGCGATTCACAGCGCATCGAATTACGCGTAACATATACCAGAAGGAAACTGAAAGAAGGCAAAGCGATGGTTTCTCCCGCCGTTATGCTTCCTCCCTGCAAACATATTTATGATATAGAGAACGATAAGTAGTTATTTTAATAATTAACGGACAAAAAAGCCTCATCAATTTTCTTTCTTTCATAATACAATGTAAAGCACATTATAATATTCCTTAAACACGAGGAATTATGGGTGTCTAAGATGGGTGGGGGGGGAGTGTTCGCCTCTTGTAGATCTATAATAGCAGTACTGTTTTCTTGATATGGAATGTTCTATAGAACGGTCCACGAGCAGCCATCGCTAGTACGCTAGCGATGAACTTCGTACAAGCTAAGGTAGTTAGAGTAAGCTACGTATCTTGCGTACAAGCAATAACAACCTGTACGGTCACAGAAGATTTCCCTTTCACGTGCTGTTTTTCAATCTGCTGTTCCATCACTACCCTAAAGAATTGTTATCTGATGTAATATTATTATCTGTTTATTCTTATACTAGAAGATATATAACTTACGGTTTAAATTTTATAACTTTTCCTAATAACGGGCAGCCATTTATACAAATTACAAGTATTTTAAACCAGATAATATACACAAAACGTAAGGAAAAACTTGGCAAAAGAAAATTTTTATATGATATATATTAATTACATTTTGTGTAGGTGGTTTTTCACAATAAAAGTTCCTTCTAGGGCTGCAAGAACTGTTAAGAAACCATCTTTAATAATATGAAAGTAACTAAACTGTTTGAGTCAACAGAGGGATACATTTTTAACTGACTAAATTTTGTATGAATACGTTTTTCTATATTTGGTGTTACGTTTTGAGCTGAATTTATTCGTAGAACATGTTTAAGTTTCAGATCTTATAGTCTACTCCTGTTGACGGGCTTGCGTATTTTCATAAATAAGTATAATACCTCCCACTCGCTTCGAAGCGACAACTAAGTCGAGAGCCTCCGCTTCAAATCTTCCGCAATAAGCTCCATTATGTTAACTGCTAATGCAGCCTACAATCATACAGTGCCCTAGGGCAGACTTTTTTGGTTGGCGTACCCCAAAGATCCAATTATTTTACCTTCGAACGCCCGAAGTATGAGTATATTGCGATTATAACAGAAATAACGAATGATTGTTGCTGGATGCCAAATGATATTAACGATCATCATCATTATCATCCACAGCTCATCCCGCTTGCTCAGAGTCCCTGCACATACTGAGTCAGGAAAGAGTTGTGGCAGGGGATTTAGGTCGCATGCCCCTTCCTGACATCACGGGGATTTTCAACTGAAAACAACACTATGAGGAATCAAAGCACGGTCGGCGTGATGACAGTCAAGCAGCTAAGCCACTACACCACCCCGTTTCCCAATGATAACGATAATGTATTGTGTATATACCGTCGCTGGGCAAAGGATATTTCGTAACTCCTTCGTAGTAAAGTTTACGAAAGAAGCTCAAAGCTGAAAGGTCAGCAATGGCCAGAGAACTGATCCTGGCATTTTGATTGCTTAATGATGGCCCGATTTTTCGATCATTGGAGTAGTCTGTTCTCTTCTCAGGCAACGCGGCGAGCCTTCACAAGGCATAGATGGAGAAAAGTGCTTTTCTCGTGAGTGAAGTTAGAGGTTTTCATTGACTAGCAACGATATATACAAGAGTATAATTTTTTTTTTGCTAGGGGCTTTACGTCGCACCGACACAGATAGGTCTTATGGCGACGATGGGATAGGAAAAGCCTAGGAGTTGGAAGGAAGCGGCCGTGGCCTTAATTAAGGTACAGCCCCAGCATTTGCCTGGTGTGAAAATGGGAAACCACGGAAAACCATTTTCAGGGCTGCCGATAGTGGGATTCGAACCTACTATCTCCCGGATGCAAGCTCACAGCCGCGCGCCTCTACGCGCACGGCTAACTCGCCCGGTAGTATAATTATTAATGCCACAATTACTATTGTAGTGTAGCATTGCTACTGAAACAAATTGAAGCGAGTGAGTGGATTTAGGAACAATCAAATTTAAAAAGAGCAGTGAAGCATAAGTAAGCATTTTTACATATCTAGCCAATGGGAGATAAAAACCGACAAACATTTTAGAATGAATAGTTCGGAAAGGGGATTCTGTGATATGAAAGACAAAACACTAAATCTAAACAAGATTTTATTGAAAATGAGCAGGCTGATTATTTTAAATTCATATTCATCCATTCATTCTTCATCATCGCGTTTTGATTTCTGGTCAGTGGATGAATTTTGGACTTTTAAATTGTCATTACATTTTGTACCATTAGGGACCGATGACCTAGATGTTAGGCCCCTTTAAACAACAAGCATATAATAGCCTTTCTTATCCCATTGTCGCTGTAAGACCTGTCTGTGTCGGGGCAACCTATAATAATAATAATAATAATAATAATAATAATAATAATAATAATAATGATAATGATGATAAAGAATCCGTTAGGGGAGAGATGTTGGGATAGCATTCTGCTTCACAGAATTGCAGAGCCTCGGACCAATGGGAGTTACGGAGTGCCACTTCCGTTTGACAAGCGAGGGAATCCTTGGAAATAACTTGGCGAAAAAATGGAATTCGATGGGAGCTATCAATATCAATGAGGCTTCTGGAAAAAAGAAGGAAAGAGAGAATAGAACTGGCTACGTTAGCGTGTCTGGATGTGGTGGTGGTGGTGCTGTTGGTGTATACATTAAGGGGAAATAACGAGGAAGCTATAGGAGTTTATAGTGTGTTCTTGACACGTGTTACAATGGAAGGGCAGTGTGGGCGGTAAGGTTGTTCATCAGGAATAACATTGCACGAAACATAGTTTCTGTTCGGCACATAAATGAGCGAATGATGTGGGTAGATTTAGCAGTTGGAGAAATTAGGACGAGAATTTTCTCAGTCAGTTCACCATGTGAGGATGCAGATAAGGATGAAGTTGACAAGTTTTATGAAGCACTCAGTGGTATTGCATTCAGAGTCAACAGCAAGGATGCGATAGTGCTAACGGTCGATTGCAGTGCGAGAGTTGGAAATAGAACTTATGAATATGAGAAGTCGGTAAATGTGAGGAAGATGTTGAAGCCGGTAGAACTGTGAAGCGTTTACTGGACTCCTGTGCTAGTATGGGATTATCAGTTGCGAATACATTATTCACATGGGAGGGTAAGGGCTCCAGATCCATAATAGACTGTCATAATCGACTTTGAATTCAGGTATGTTGTTAGGAATGTGTGGGTATTCCCGGAATTTCTCGTTGATACAGACCACTAGCTGATCTGTAGTGATCTCAGTATCTTTAGGCCTAGGATAGGGAACGTCAAATCTGCAGACAAATAAGTGTAGAGAAAATCCAGAACGCGGATATTAGACAGAAGTACATGGATATGATTTCTGAAAATTCCAAACAGTTGATAGTAAGTAGGTTCAAAATATAGGAAGAGAAGGGGTGGCTTACGGAGATGCTGTTTTAGAAAGAAGGGAATTTCTAGGAAACTGTGTAAAGACTAGAAAACGTGAACGTCTTTGTGAAATGATGGAGTCAGGGCAGCCTGTAAACGTAGAAAGATGGCGCATCAGAAATGGCTTCAAACAATGACTGATTCTCACAGGAAATTGTACGTTTATGAACGAACGGGAATGAAACAAATAATTGTTGAATCCTAGAAAAATTCTTAGCTAGATTTCTGTAATAGGCAGGAGAGTCTTGTTTAAGCGACCGGGAATCTTTTCTGAGCCTTAATAATGAGGTTAGAAATTGAAGGAGTGAAGAAATGAATGGCCTTTTGGGTAAATCAGCTAATCTCATAGTAGATCCCTGGGAATCAGGAAGGAATATTTTGAAAATCATATCTACGTATGAAAGGAGAGGGATATACAGTTATGTTTGTTTCGTAGATTTAGGGAAGGCATATAATAGAGTAAAGCAAAGTCACCTCCGTACAGCCCTTGGAGGAGTGGAAGGTAAAGGCTTCCACCATTGTTAACCTCAGCACGTGATGGGGTCGAGTGGTTAGCTCTACGCCCGGCCGCCTTTGCCCCCAGGAATTAACCTGGTACTCATTTTTGGTGTAGGACGAGTGAACCTCAGGGCCATATGCACATCCTGAAGTGGAAATCTCGTTTCTTAAATTTTGCGACTCCCTGACGAGGATTCGAACCCATGTCCTTTCGGGCGAACCGAGCACGCCTTTACCGCCTCGGCCAGGCAGCCCCTATATAATAGAGTACCGAGGGAAAATGTGTTAGCCGTACCGCGGGTTTATGGGATAAAGGGTAGGTTATTAAAACAATTAAAGGCATCTATGAAGACATTTTAGTTACATTGAGAATTCATTGTAGAATGAGTTCTTGGTTCAAGGTACTTTAGATGTTAGACAAGGTTCTAATTTTTTACCTTTGTTTTTGATAGTTTACATGGATTACCTACTGAAAGGTGGTCTATAAAGTGGTAGGGAGGCAATCAGTAAGGTGGAGATATAGTAAGCAGTTTGGCCTATGTCGTTGTGTTGGCTTAATGACGGACTCTGCAGAAAGCCTGCAATCTAATATTTTGGAACTTGAAATTGGGTGCGGGGAGTGTGATATGAAATTTAGCATTTTTGAGATTGAAGGGATGTCAGTAAGGAAGAAAAGAGAGTGAATGCCAGTTTGGGAATGCAAAGCTGAAATAGGTAGATCATTTCAAGTTTTTAGGACGTGTATTTTTCCAGGATGGTAGTATTGTAAGAAACATTGAATCTAGGTGCTGCAAACCTAATGCAGTGAGGTCGCATTTGCTATCAGCAGTATTCTGTAATAAAGAATTTAACTCTCGTACGAAACTAGCTTTACATCTTTGTGTTCAGACCAACTTCGTCGTACGTGAGTGAAGGCTGACTGGTTTCAGGATATCTTATTCATAATTTATAAGTAACAAAAATGAAATTAACGTGAATTATCTCTGGTACGAATAGTTGGGAACAATGGCAGGAGGATAGCCTGTGTGACGAGATAAGGGCTAAAGTATGATTGAATTCAGTGGATGAACAGGTTGGCATAAATCGTCTTCGGTGGTGGGGTCATGTGCGGCGAATGGTGGAGGGTAGCTTGCTTAGTAGAATAATGGACGCGGTCATGGAGTCCTACACGGCGGTAGTTTGACCCGGTTTCTAATTATTTCAAGTTAAGAGGTAGGGATCTAAACGAGGTCATACTAAATTCACTGGGGCTTTTGAGACCGAACACTGAAAGGTTTAACAGTCTGTATTGGCGACATATTATTATTTTATATATATATATATATATATATATAATATATATATATATATATATATGTGTGTGTGTGTGTGTGTGGTTGAAACCCGTCTTTGTTAATGCATTGGTGCTGATGACGTCGACAATAATGCTCCTTAATCCATAAACTCGTTCTCAGTGATAACCCTTCGTGATCTTCCACATAATGGAAAGATACACTTACGTAATGTGTACCGCCCATATTAGTTACGGCAGTGGATCCCAGTAACTGATAACGTACGATCTTATTCAGTAGACAAATGAAAGAAAGTAAACGGCCAATGAAGAGCAAATATCCTAGTACACTTTAAATTTAATCATACCTCATTATTTTACCCGTTGCGGGCTGAGTAGCTCAGACAACAGAGCGTTGAGCTTCTGAACCCAACTTGGCAGGTTCAATCCTGGCTCAGTCAGGTGGTTTTTGAAGCTGTTCAAATACGTCGGCCTCGTGTCGGTAGATTTATTGACACGTTAACTCCTGCGGGACGTAATTCCGGAACCTCGGTGTGTCCGAAAACCGAAAATAATAGTGTGATGTAGAAAACAATAACATTAATTGATCTTTTATACGTAAATATGACTGCGTATTGTCTGAAGCAAGTCTCCGGTGGTCAAGTCTCTGGAAGTATATAGGTGTTCTGAACAATCTATACTATATATGTATATATTTTACTAGTGCGTGAAGACTGAATATGCGTCCTTGAGTTGTTTACACATCTGGCTGTCGTCAATGGCGTACAAAGCTGAGGTGTTAGCCTTTGATTTAGAGTAACTTTTGTGATCATTGTAGCTATTCGTTCTGTATTCGGTGTTTGTGTTGCTGATTTGACCTTCTTGCGAATTCTTGCGATGACTACTTCGTGAAATATAACCCCCACCGCGTATAGATCATATTCCTATTCAGAGGCAGATGCTGTTCGCAGCACTCAAAGGTAAATTTCTACCTTTCTCCTTTGGACAGTTTTCGTTAGCAGGTAATATTGAACATCTTAAGTTTTACTTTAATGGAACATGAATATGTAGCCTATATCTATGACGTACGTGATTATGTGTAGGCTATAAGGCATTCGCTGTTTAGACGAAGTTTCTTATCAGTGCGACTGTGCATGTTTGAGCTGTATGTGACATCACTTGATCTCTATAGTGCGACACCTGTGTGGCGACTTGGACCATATTAAAATTGTGCTTTCCTGATTTCGTATTGGGATGGGTTCTCCGTGATTAAGGAGATAGGAGTTTTGGTGTAAGAATAGTTGTACGGGGCAATGGATGACAGTGGTGTAAATACCAGATTTCCTTTTCTCTCCTGTATTTTGTGAGGCCTTACGTTTACTGCTCTATCTAGCAATGTGGAAAAACAGTGGAGCTATTATAAATAAATATAAAAGCACGGTTACTCAACGTTTTGATATTTTCTTTCCTTCTTTCTTTCTTTCTTTCTTTCTTTCTTTCTTAATATGCTTACCCTCCAAGGTTGGTTTTTCCCTCGGACTCAGCAAGGGATCCCATCTCTACCGCCTCAAGGGCAGTGTCCTGGAGCGTGAGACTTTGGGGCGGGGGATACAACTAGGAAGAATGACCAGTACCTCGCTCAGGCGGCCTCACCTACTATGCTGAACAGGGGCCTTGTCGGGGATGGGAATATTGGAAGGGATAGACAAGGAAGGAAGCGGCCCTGGCCTTAAGTACCACCCCGGCATTTGCCTGGAGGAGAAGTGGGAAATCACGGAAAACCACTTCGAGAATGGCGGAGGGGGGAATCGAACCCCCCCCCCCCTCTACTCATTTGACCTCCTGAGGCTGAGTGGACCCCGTTCCAGCTCTCGTACCACATTTCAAATTTCGTGGCAGAGCCGGGAATAGAACCCGGGCCTCCGCGGGTGGCAACTGAGTCATGCTTCCGGGTGGTCATTGGAAGTGAAATGTTTCATATATTGCCATGTCCTCTAACGTAAGTGATTACTCTTCAAAATTTATATCAAAAGTATGCTCATTCCTGTTAAAACAATTACTGTAAGAAAAGCAACAACCCTTTTGATTACTCTTGTCAAATTTGAGGTCTGCATGTGCATTCTAATCGGTCCTCGAACAAATTTGAATGATAATATTCTTTTTTGGGTCCCACTAACTACTTTTTGACCGGGCGAGTTGGCCGTGCGCGTAGAGGCGCGCGGCTGTGAGCTTGCATCCGGGAGATAGTAGGTTCGAATCCCACTATCGGCAGCCCTGAAAATGGTTTTCCGTGGTTTCCCATTTTCACACCAGGCAAATGCTGGGGCTGTACCTTAATTAAGGCCACGGCCGCCTCCTTCCAACTCCTAAGCCTTTCCTATCCCATCGTCGCCATAAGACCTATCTGTGTCGGTGCGACGTAAAGCCCCTAGCAAAAAAAACCTACTTTTTGACGGTTTTCGGAGACGCCGAGGTGCCGGAATTTTGTCCCGCAGGAGTTATTTTATGTTCCAGTAAATCTGCCGACATGAGGCTGAAGTATTTGGGCACCTTCATATAGCACCTGACTGAGCCAGGATCCAACCTGTCAAGTTGGGGTCAGAAGGCCAGCGCCTGAACCGTTTGAGTCCGGTGAACAAATTTGAAATGAATTTCTTAACGTTGCCTTCTTTGAGAATGGCAATGCTGTGTAGGGTTAATGTGAAACATAGTATCTCTTCTTATTTTTCTTACTGACCTCATACCAATAACTTGACCGGGCGAGTTGCCCGTGCAGCTGTGAGCTCGCATCCGGGAGATAGTGGGTTCTAACCACGCGGTCAGCAGCCCTGAAGATGGTTTTCTGTGTTTTCCCATTTTCACACCAGGAAAATGCTGGGGCTGTACCTTAATTAAGACCACGGCCGCTTCCTTCCTATTCCTAGGCCATTCCGGTCCCATCATCGCCATAAGAACTATCTGTGTCGGTGCGACGTAAAGCAATTAGCAAAACCATTAACTTGGGGTCGTCACTATGTGTGGATTAAGCCCTGTTTTACGGCCGTGTTTCTTTCCTATCGCTACCCTGTGTGAAGGGATGTATTCACTCTTACGTGTTTCCGTAGTGGTTGGTAGTGTGATGCGTGTAAATGAATGTGTATTCATACGAACACAAACATATTCCCCGAGCCCGGATATCGAACTCAGGGCCATCGGACTGAAGACTTGTATGCTGGCCATTCAGCCTGCGTGCCGGACTCAACTACAGTAGGCCTATTTGGTATTTTCAAAATAATGTAATTAAGTGCTATACTGTAATATAACATTTTATTCTAAAGAACTGCTTACAGTTTCGTAGTTCAATATTTCATGAGGATAACTTTTGGTAGGCCTCGGCTTTATATTATGTTAGACGGAGTTAAAATGAGAAAAACAATTTTCTTTCATTATTGTGAGATAAATAAAATACTCGCCTGGCGCTTGGGCGTTAATTGAATTCTTAATATAATCAAATATAACAAGCATGAAAGGAATAACATTAATAACTAATTTGTCCGTAATTTGGGCGCCAGAGTTCACCTAAATGAATCCCTGAAATTCTGATAAAGCATGATATTTCAGGAATTCCACCTAGCTTCTCAAGTAACTTCATTGATTCTAAAATAACTACCTACTGTATATTCTGACTTGAATCAGTGCTTGAGCATTTCACCAATACACAAAAATATACAATGCACAATCAAAATATTCACCACTGCTGAAAGACTCCCTATGTATAGTAATTAATCCAAGAACAAAAGCAGTGGAAACGACAGGGAGGACTGCGCTACCATTTGTAGTGAGCCCGATGACCAAGTAGTTACAGTGCATATACTGTATATATTGTACCGGAAATGGCCGGACATAAAAGTATTGCTTAATTAATTTACATCGCGGATATTTTGTAAGTATCAGTGAGTAGACAACCCGCCGCAATCCAGCATGTAGCCTCAAAGCCAGCGTGTGGTCAAGCGCTAATTGCGTCACATCCTTTGGAAATTTCCGTATAGGAAATTTTGCTAACTTTTGAACCAATTAAAATATCAGCACGGGGGTAACTGTATTCTGTAGAGCGTTTCTTAAACGTCTACACTCATTAATTTTATTGAAATACATCCAAGGAAACCAGAGATATTCAACGTGATGGTAAAATATGACGTAGAGCCTGTAACTATAAAAATGCAGCTGATGCAGCTCTCTCTACTTCAGTCTACACCGGGAGTTCAGCTGTGTTGGCTCGCCGAGTGAAACGTCGAAGTCGTGCCTATAAGTCGAAACTCTGTCCAAGTGCAGTACGAACTTTTATCTCCAAGTTGGACATGGATGAATTCCAGTGTTTCGGGACTTATAAATTTTCAGTAAGTAATACCTTGTTGAAGGGGCTGCCTGGCCGAGGTGGTAAAGGCGCGCTCGGTTCGCCCGGAAGGACGTGGGTTCGAATCCCCGTCAGGAAGTCGTAAACTTTAAGAAACGAGATTTCCACTTCCGTAGGTGCATATGGCCCTGAGGTTCACTTAGCCTACACCAAAAATGAGTACCAGTTTAATTCCTGGGGGCAAAGGCGGCCGGGCGTAGAGCTAACCACTCTACCCCATCACGTGCCGAGCAGTGGCGGCTGGTGAAAAAATCGTCCTACGTGCTACAAAAAAACAAGCTAAATACGCTGTTTTAAATCTGCATATTACCATGATGAACAACGCATACTTCAAACTTGGTAATCTACTACTACTACTAATAATAATAATAATAACAATACAACTTTTCTCACAATTTATAACTCAGAACAAACAAAAACAACATTAATTTGGAAGCAGATGAATTCTTCGACAACTGTCTACGAGATAAATAATTCATTGGAGAAATATTGTTTTTACTAACTTAATGGCGCAACTTACATCAGTGCAAATAGAATCGTGGGAATATAGATCCCCACTAAGAACACTAATTTAATTTCACTTTATATACACTGCAGTGGATAAATAATTTGATAAATCTTCGTATAAACTTTAGCACTAACACAATGACAGAAAAAACACGCACCAGTAATATAACCGCGAGATTAAAAACCGCACAAAGCAACTGAAAGAGCTGCCAACCGATTCATTGAGACCTCCCCTATTACCAGAGTAAATGTCCGGCTCCATGGCTAAATGGTTAGCGCGCTGGTCTTTGGTCACAGGGATCCCGGGTTCGATTCCCGGCAGGGTCTGGAATTTTAACCATCATTGGGTGTACGTATTGTCGTCATCATCATTTCATCCTCATCACGACTCGCAGGTGGCCTACGGGAGTCAAATCAAAAGATCTGCATCTGGCGAGTCGAACATGTCCTCGGATACTTCCGGCACTAAAAGCCATACGCTATTTCATTTCACCAGAGTAAATTACATTGTAATGCGGATAACATTTAGGGTCAGTCAAAGATTCTTTGACTCACCTACCAATTCCTTATTTTTGACACAAAAGGAAGATGGATATTTTAATAAGCATGTGTGAGATAGATTGCCTCCACTTACGCTTTACTTTCGAACCCAGACGATGCTACTCTCTAGTGGCAGATTCGCGTACCACGTTCAACATAAGCACGGCCGACTGGATCCCTCGCTGCGCTCCGGGTAGCGGGAGACATCGAGTAATTCTACCCCCTTGCGGGAGAGGAAGTAACTATAAACGGGATCAGTGAAAGTTGATCCCGGTTTACGGTATACTCCGCCGGCTAGGGGGAGTGTTGCAAGCTTGGCTGCGCCTGCGTATTGCTTCCTTCAGGCTACAGGCAAGGGCTCACTTCACATGAGCACGAGCCTTGTTCCCCGGGAGAACGGCGCTAGGTGTTCGACAGATCTCGTCCTGATTTTCAGAAAACACAAATTCATATCGTACTCAAAACAACGAAAAGGCACCAGGATAATTGTACTGTACATAAATAATATTCCTTACAGTTCCAAGCTACGTGCTGGAGCCCGGTAGCACGTACTGACCGGCCGCCACTGGTGCCGAGGTTAACAATGGTGGAAGCCTTTACCTTCCATTCCTCTAGGGGCCTTCATGGCCTGTACGGATGTGACTTTGCTTTTTTTCCCGCTTAATACCTTGTTGAGGGACTTGTAAATTTTAAGGAGTTCGACTCCGGACTTGTGTATTTCAGTGTATCATAGTATACTACCCTCATGTGTTAAATATATGTCGATACTGTTTCCAAAGTAAATTTAACTTAAAACTCTATCGTTATGAAGGATAGAACATTCGAATGCAGTAACATTGAAATTCTTTCTTAACGTGATTGACATTCCAAAGAAAAGATTCACTTTTAGAACGCAGTAATTTCAAGTGATACACCAAAGTGAATGATATTTTGCTAATAGACACTTTATAATCACGAGTGCTTTAGTAGGTCGCTTCAGACATTCAGTTCGATTTCATCGTGAGTAATGAAATATTATGAAACACACTTTAACGTGAAGTTGTTCCATCACTCTCTCCATTTTAGTGCTACCGGGCGAGTTGGCCGTGCGGTTAGGAGCGCACAGCTGTGAGCTTGCATCCGGGAGATAGTGGGTTCGAACCCCACTGTCGGCAGCCCTGAAGATGGTTTTCCCTGGTTTCCCATTTTCACACCAGGCAAATGCAGGGCTGTACCTTAATTAAGGCCACGACCGCTTCCTTCCCATTCCTGGGCCTTCCCTGTCCCATCGTCGTCATAAGACCTGTCTGTGTCGGTGCGACGTAAAGAAACTAACAAAAAAAACATTTTAGTGCTGTTGTGAGTAGAAACGAACAGTGCATTAGACAGAGCAAAGAAACAGTGTTACTCCTTAGTGATTTATTTGAATTCTGTGGAAATCCATCACACATTCGAAGGTATTCGGTTAGGTTTTTTTCGCGTGGAGTACAACCACAAGTGCAACTTTATTTTCCGAACTAACCTTCTGGTTCTAAGAATCAAACCGGCGATAAAACAATTGTGTTACGATTCACAAGTGCAATGGTGTTACTTATACAACTCTTGTGTTATTGTACTGATCTAGTACGTACTTTCCAATAAATGTACACCAGATAACTCTGATGTTCGGGGGACTCTTGAAGTGGACTGTTAGTTAGTGATAATCCCTCTACAGAATCTTCAAGAGTCTACGTGTAGGAGCATGGTACGACGATCGGTTGCTGTCAACGTTGGAACGTGGTACCATGGTTTAGGCCGCTATTAGCCGTGGGCGACTAGTGGATTTAAGTACCGGGCGATCAGTGGCGCAACGTGTGAATACTTGCTCGGTTCATACCGGGGAATAGTCAGTTGAGAGAATGGCGTCCTTACGAAGAACTTCTTCTTCTTGGTCTTCTATTAAAAAGGAAAAACCGAAGGGTTAGGAAAGTGCGGAAACATCCTATATTTGTTTCTCGGCTGACTAGAGGATTATATTATACATCGTTTGACGATCTAAATGAGGACGACAGTAAATTTTTCAATTACATGCGCATGTCAAAGTCGTCATTTTGCGAACTGCTTGGCCACATAAAAGAAGAAATAACGGAAAACGACATAGGACTAAACAAGTGTTTCCCAGTTGAGCTGTAATTCACTAATATAACCATATAATGGATCAATGATACTTGTAAATGTAAACGATTATATAATTTATATGGGCATTACATACTGTATTTCCATATAAGAGTAGTAAACGTTTAATAACACTCACACACCGGGCGAGTTGGCTGTGCGGTTAGGAGCGCGCAGCTGCGAGCTTGCATCCGGGAGATAGTGGGTTCGAATAACACTGTCGGCAGCCCTGAAGATAGTTTTCCGTGGTTTCCCATTTTCACACCAGGCAAATTCTGGGGCTGTACCTTAATAAAGACCACGGCCGCTTCCTTCCAACTCTTGACCCTTTCCTATCCCCTCGTCTCCATAAGACCTATCTGTGTCGGTGCGACGTAAAGCCACTAGCAAAAAAATGTTAATACTCACCTAGAGTATTCTTCTCGCCTACGGGTTTTGCTTCGAATTCTGGAATAAAGTTCTTTAAAATGCTGTTCCAAGAATTCAGTGTTTTCATTTTGGCAGTGTAAGCTTCAGTTCTGGAATCCCAAGTGAGCGGTTTTCATTCTACCTCAAAAATGGTTCTGACTTTCAAATAATTTTGCCATATCCTTCATTTGCTGGTGTTCTTTATTTGATGTCTCCATGTTCAATAAATAAACTATCACAATAAGTAAAATATTCACTCTACCACAGCACGAGACCAAAGAAGATAATGAGGAATGATAATGGTTAGGTAGATCGCTGACTCAATTGCGTTCCATCGTCCGCATTACGTCAAGCTGGTGTGAGAACACGAACTTGAGTGACGTTTCCGTATGCGCGGGGAGGTACATTGGGCGACTAGTTGCGCCACTAGTCGCCCACGGCTAATAGGCTACATTTACTGCAATGCCCCGTCACGTAGTTGAGCAACTAAAAGTCGCCAGAGCAGTTGCCGGCTCAGATGACGGCCGGCAACTAGTTGCTCAGTTGCGCCACTAGTCGCTCGCGGCTAATAGGCTCCATTTGATCCAATGGTCCGTGACTCGCCAGAGCAACTAGTTGCGCCACTTGTCGCCCACGGCTAATAGCGGCCTTACTCCTGCCCACGGGGGATCGTGGTGCCATGGTCTGGGAGCTGTCTGCACGATCACTTTAGGAGACAACACCACTGAAACCATCACGATTGAATAAAGTTAAGTTCAAAAGAATACTTTAAATTCATTGTAGACAGAACCTCTCTCTGTACCTTGCTCCAGATCATCACCCAGTACACCCTACGATAATAATCATAACTTTACCGAAATGAACTGGCCGGACATGATCTATAAAATAATTTCCTGATGAAATATATATGTTTTCCCCTTCACTGTTTTTGTGTATCAACACATATTGCCGGCTCTCAACATCAACACATGGTATAACACTCTGATGCTGTATCTCTTTATGCGCTGACACTAGCAGTTGGTTTAGAGATACATTCTCTTGCACAAACACACGGTGTTGTCCTATGCCTTGAAACCAGGCCATAGATTACTGAAAGTTGCCATGAGGCAGAGAAGAGCAAAAATCCTAGTACACTTTAAATTTAATCATACCTCGTTCTTTTACCCGCAGTACCGCGTCCTTCACATGCGTGTGAGCCTTTAAGCAGAAAGGGACCTAAAATTGGATTTTTCATTTTCATCTTTGAGATTTGTGTAGTTCTAAAATTGGCATAAGATACTGAGTATTTAGAAAAATAGTGCATGCTTATAGGTGCAATACTTCAGAAAACATTCATTATCGACTGTTGCTATTAAGAAAACTGTATTTTTAGAAAAATCCAGTTACAGTTTTCACTAATTTTCTTACCAGTTGTACAATGTTTTTCTGACATCGAGTGGCGAATACTCAAAGTGCTGCGTAATTTAGTTTGTTGAGAATACCCATGGGTAGCGGAAGAAGTCAAACCATAGAAATGCAATTTTTACATCGTGTAAATGTTTTTTATCTATTACGTTAAATGTGTTTTCTTTATTATTAATTCAGTACGTTGTAATTATATATTTTGGCTTTTCATTGATTAATTTTAATACATGAATAACAGAAGAAAGTATCCACAGCAACTTAAAAAAGGCATTAAAATATCAAATAGGCTACGGAAGCTAAAATAAGCAAGAAAAGGCAAAATAAAAACGGTCCTACCGTTCCCAAACGTACGAAAACATGTTTGTGTTTATGTGACACTTCGATATATCCACCCAGACAAAAAGGGCATTTTGCCTAACTTTCGGGCTCTAATAATAATAATAATAATAATAATAATAATAATAATAATAATAATAATATAATACGTTGTAATAAATATAGTGCGGGGGTGTGATACCATCACAGTATCAATATAAGTTTCGGACTACGATATATTCTCCTCGGCCTGAGAACGTAATTCAGAACTGCAGTATGGCCACCAAAGTGAAAACGACCGGACCGTACTGCATTAGATAATTTTTATTTCACTTGATATAAATGTACAACATTCGCGTTTTTAATTGTTTGGAATTACTGGCTATTGAACCCATCACTGACGGCTTGACCTCAGCGGTGGTTCGTGAAATAACGGTAGTGTCCTTGTGCCATAGCACCACCAATGTAACGAAGAAGGAATATGAGAATATCTTTCTTTCATTAATAGTTGGTATTAAATTAAAATATCAAGATGATGTATGCGTATCTTATTCTGACTTTACTTGAACGAGCGCGCAAACCGATTCGCGCTCTGGCGGCGCTTGTCTGAAATCTCACGGGCACAACTTCCGAGCATAAGACACTGTACAATAGACTGCTTGGCTTGGTTTTGTAGGGCTAAGGAAGTGTCAGTGGCTGCGTGACGCAACGCTTCAGTTTCGTCCACTAGAGCTGTGGTTCTCAAAGTGGATGGGTGCAGGGGGGGGGGGGCTGTTATGTAAATATTTCTATATTCTATAACAAACTTGTCGAACAAATCATATTTCTCTCCTCAGTTTATCATGTCAATGGACCTAGGCAGGAAGCTCTCCCGCCACCATTTAGGACTGATAAGTTACTTTTGCTGTCTTATTTCACAAGAACTGACCAGTAGATCCTGCCAGTAGGAATTCTGAGAAAAGGTGCGAGTAACTTTTCCCACACAGCTACCCGCAGCGGTAACTCCTTACCAACCACTAATGATAATGTGACCGCCACATCCGTGCAACATTAAGGATAGACTCTTCTTTTTCCGCCATTGTCGACTGGATTTCAGCCAGGCCTTTGCAGTCAGTTCGAAGACATTGAATGAACAGGTGAATTCTGCTGCGTGTTCATTGGAAGTAGTTAGCCCGATTTACAATAAACTGATGGAAGTATCGCCATACTCGTGGATAAGTGGCTATTTGGCAGTGGTAAAAAAGAGATTCCATGGGGGTGATTTATGGGGAGTGCTTGTCTTTCTTCGAAAATATTCAGTCCCAATAAGGAACAATATTCTAATGTAATCAAAGTACATTCTTCTTCCGCGTCTGCTTCTGCTCCCATCCGCAAAGTTAATTCTACACCAAAAAAACCAAAGTGCATGAATATCAAGACGATTATCTGACATTAGCCTTTACCATCATTCTTTTGAATAATCACTAACGATCTCAGTGCGCTTGGAGATTTCAGGCAACGATAGCGTCAAGCCTGTGAAAATCAGGAGACATTAGTAGACGAAGCATCCAAACCATATAAGTAAACCCATAGAATTCTTTAAGCGTCATGAACATCTACTAAAAGGAAATGCCTGATTCCTTGAAAATCAGGTAAGAGATCCTAAGAAAGCGCTAAGAGGTATCCTATTTAAGTGCAATTACTTCTTCCCGAAGCCGTGAAAATATACGCGATCATTCATTAAAAAAAACTTCGGCGAGTGCCTGAAGTCGATGCAGCTCTCAGATGATACAATAACTCGTCATACTGATACAGTAACCTCTGACATTAAAAAAAAATCAATTGCTACCACGTCTTCCAGATAGCCCAAACTTCGCCATGCAACTTTATTGATATCGTAAATAGTGTCCAGCTTCATTTTTTTGCACGCTACTGTCTTGGAAAGTAAATGCACGAAGACTTGCTATTTTGTAAAGCTCTGGTAGGGAAGACTACTGACGAAGATACCTTCTCCCTTGTGAATTCCTTTTTTGTTGACAACAATTGTTATGGACAAGTAAATGTGTTAATAGGAGGAGTGAGTGCTGTTACTCCTTTCGTAAAACTCATTATTGCACGATAGAAAGGAAGGCATTGGCTTCAATGAAGTGATGAACGATGACGTCAGTATTGTAAATTTTATGAAAGCAAGAGCTGTATACAGTAGGCAGTTTTCCATATTTTATGATGAGATGGGATCTACACACGATCCGCTTCTATTGTTCACGGAGGTACATTGGTTGTCTCGCGGCCGAGTCCTTCGACGCGTTGTGGAGCTTAAGAATTAACTTCGCTTTTCCTTTTGGACAGCAGTCCTACACTCGCAGCTTGGATTCAAAATGGCTTGTAACACTGTGCTACTTGGCTGACGTGTTCGAGGAACTGAATGATCTTAACGTATCACATCAAGGACGAAATAGTAATATTATCCTTCTAAGTGAGAAATTGCCTGCATGTATAAGAAAACATGAACTTTGGAAACCCAATGGACAAAGGCTTTCTTATCCGTATGAATTCCAGGAGGAAAATGAGTACGATTTTGGTAAAATTAGTGAAATTGCCGTAGCACATTTCGAAAACTTTAGTCAAAAATTTGAGGATAAATTTCCAGAACCTTCAGCTGAGTATGACTGGATTCGCAGTCCGTTCGATACGGACGTAACAGCCCACTTGTCAGCAGTAGAACAGGAGGAGCTAACAGAACTCTCAAGGTACAAAACACTTCGAATTGAATGTAAATCGAAGTCTCTTGAAAATTTTTGAATGCAGATTCGTAATGAATATCCCAATTTATCAAGAAATATCCAGCCGAGAGTGGATCTGCTTTCATCACAAATTCAAGCTCGCCCATCACACTAAAAATTCTGAACTGTATACATTTCTAATCTTCTCTTTTAATCTTTTTTGGAAGAGTTTAAATGTAACACTTTTCAAATCCACATTTAAATGGTGAATATTGAATATTTCTGTTGTCATTAATAAGTCACTTGCTTTCGGATATCAAAAACGTTCGAAATGAACTAACAGCAACACAGGTGCTACAGCTAGAGAACTAATTGTTGAAAAAATCTGTAGTGAAATAAACAAATTTGTTCGATTCCAATAACAGCACATGAAGTCGTTTTGTTAGCAAGATATAATGGTTAATTTCAACACTTGTCTATATATTCCACCCGCTCAAAGCCTGAGTCCCAACCAGCAATTATCTCAGGGGTGTTACGGTCCGAATCTAACGCAACTAATAAACAACAACAAAATATGAAGATACGGGATCTCCAGTTAAATACCTGGGCGCCATCTAATCAGTACTACAGGGTTGAACGGGGCACTCAAATTATTAAGGCTGATCATAAAAACAAACGAAAATACATTAAAACAGATCAAAGGGAAAAATTTGGAGGCTCCGTCCTAGGAAAGGGAACGGATATTTTAAACGGTCACCAAGGGTTTACTATTCTACAAGAACTTCGAACTGTTTTCTTGCAAATGCTGAAGGTGCATTTTATTTAAAGATAAACTGGAACACACACAAAAATTTGTTGACCCTTATTTTGCCCATAATTTGGCAAATCATTCCTGAAAATTTACATAATAAATTTGGCACTGTAGACCCCCCCATCTACTTGGGTGGTAGAACCGTTGATTGCCGAGGGTTGAAACACGACCCTCGTGACAACAACACGACCACTTCTGGTCGAGACCATTTACCTGTTGGCAAGGTGAGCGCGATCACATGAATTATGTCATCAGCTCCACCTTTATTGAGATGAGACCAACCCGGGATAGTACAATACCGTTCTCTGGTTCCTAACCAAGATATGCTATCATTAGCTGAAGGAAATGACAAAGGGACTCTAACCTAATGGTCCAGATGTAGGGATTTGCCATCATACACTGACTGACAGAGCAAATGCAACACCAAGAAGGAGTGGTCAGAACTTTATGCCAATTGCAGGGTAGACTGACGTCACTGAGGTATGCTCATGATGTGAAATGCGCCGCTGTGCTGCGCACGTAGCGAACGATAAATGGGACACGGCGTTGGCGAAGGGCCCACTTCGTACCGTGATTTCTCAGCCGACAGTCATTGTAGAACGTGTTGTCGTGTGCCACAGGACACGTGTATAGCTAAGAATGCCAGGCCGCCGTCAACGGAGGCATTTCCAGCAGACAGACGACTTTACGAGGGGTATGGTGATCGGGCTGAGAAGGGCAGGTTGGTCGCTTCGTCAAATCGCAGCCGATACCCATAGGGATGTGTCCACGGTGCAGCGCCTGTGGCGAAGATGGTTGGCGCAGGGACATGTGGCACGTGCGAGGGGTCCAGGCGCAGCCCGAGTGACGTCAGCACGCGAGGATCGGCGCATCCGCCGCCAAGCGGTGGCAGCCCCGCACGCCACGTCAATCGCCATTCTTCAGCATGTGCAAGACACCCTGGCTGTTCCAATATCGACCAGAACAATTTCCCGTCGATTGGTTGAAGGAGGCCTGCACTCCCGGCGTCCGCTCAGAAGACTACCACTGACTCCACAGCATAGACGTGCACGCCTGGCATGGTGCCGGGCTAGAGCGACTTGGATGAGGGAATGGCGGAACGTCGTGTTCTCCGATGAGTCACGCTTCTGTTCTGTCAGTGATAGTCACCGCAGACGAGTGTGGCGTCGGCGTGGAGAAAGGTCAAATCCGGCAGTAACTGTGGAGCGCCCTACCGCTAGACAACGTGGCATCATGGTTTGGGGCGCTATTGCGTATGATTCCACGTCACCTCTAGTGCGTATTCAAGGCACGTTAAATGCCCACCGCTACGTGCAGCATGTGCTGCGGCCGGTGGCACTCCCGTACCTTCAGGAGCTGCCCAATGCTCTGTTTCAGCAGGATAATGCCCGCCCACACACTGCTCGCATCTCCCAACAGGCTCTACGAGGTGTACAGATGCTTCCGTGGCCAGCGTACTCTCCGGATCTCTCACCAATCGAACACGTGTGGGATTTCATTGGGCGACGTTTGCAAACTCTGCCCCAGCCTCGTACGGACGACCAACTGTGGCAAATGGTTGACAGAGAATGGAGAACCATCCCTCAGGACACCATCCGCACTTTTATTGACTCTGTACCTCGACGTTTTTCTGCGTGGATCGCCGCTCGCGGTGGTCCTACATCCTACTGAGTCGATGCCGTGCGCATTGTGTAACCTGCATATCGGTTTGAAATAAACATCAATTATTCGTCCGTGCCGACTCTGTTTTTTCCCCAACTTTCATCCCTTTCGAACCACTCCTCCTTGGTGTTGCATTTGCTCTGTCAGTCAGTCAGTGTATTTAACATCACGAACTTAGCTTATTATTTACATTAACTTGACATTATTACGTTATTTCGCCAGCTGACTTCCGTAGTATCCGTCAACAATTTCTTCCGAAATAATTCATAAAATTATTTTATTATTATTATTATTGGAGATCATCATTATCGTAACACTTAATCATCATTGATTTAATATTTTAATTCCATATTTCACCATTATTATTATTCTCAGAAATAAATTAGTAAATTAAATTAGTAAATTAGTAAATTATTCTTCTCATGCCCCTTCAAATTATTATTATGATAAATTAATTTCACTTGTTATACGGCAGTTAACTATTATTATTTTTAATGCATAACCCTGTACGGTTCCGATCGTGTTTGGCACTAAACAACCAGTTAAGGCACGATTTACTTGGATTATTATTTTTATTATTATTATTATTTATTATTATTATTATTATTATTAATTTGAAATTTTAATTTCCAATATTTAGAATTTAGTCACATACGTTAAATCCTTCATGAACAACCAAGAGCCGATTTCACATCGGTCGGGACATAATAACGATATTCGAACCGCCACCTTACTTCATTTCGTACTGTCCTTAATTTATGGGGACATCATGTTCTCCCAAGACAATTCTCAAATTCCATGGCACTTTGCGGCTGGGAATCTCCATCCAGTCCCTGCGACTGCTAAATTATTCCTTCCTTCTCATTTGAAGTCCATTTATTCCACTGGAACTCTTCAAAATTTCTTATTCATTAATTAATCCTCGGTGCGTGGACTCTTCTGCCATTCATAACACCGGAATCAGCATATAACATCGTCATAGGCCTCGGGATTCATCTCCTTTATCATCATCAGTACGACTCAATTTTAATCTCATGCCGGATTTTTGTCCCGCTCGACTTCCAAAATCAAAGAGAGCTTAACCCACTCTGGGTAGCATGTAACAAGCACAAACATGGCCAATCTAAACACAAGTCAAAACTGCTTTATATTTCAACCACTAGAGGAGTACAGCATATGGCAAGCATATAGCACAATGTTGACAACACCCAGCGTTACCAATATAGTGATTTCGGCACTTTATCTGATAACTCTCATATATTTTAACGCAAGATATTCTTCGTTCTCTCGTGTTAAAATAGACACGTAGCGACTTTTTTTTTAACTTGTCTTTCCGACGGAAACAAATCTTGCTCTGTTTCATTAATGCATGTTGGTGACACAGGTATCTTTATCTCCCACAACGCAAGCACAAACTATCAAAATTGCTATTGCTAACTTTCCTGCTATTTAATTTGTGCGTTTACAAATAGCATCGTCAAACTATTTTAATGTGTAATGATATAGGTACAGCGGATATTCCTTTCAGGCCTTGAAGTTGAACTAAAGCCAGTTTCGCGGCAGCTGACATTGTTACCAAGTGTTTGTGCGCACGCGTATATTGGATATAGCTACGGTTGTTTATGCGTATGTGGACAAGCGCATGCTACTTTCAATACCGTTCTGATTGGTTCACTTGAAGGTGTCGTTCGATATTTTGGGAAAAATACTTTTGGGGAGTACGTCTACATATGTTTTCTTCATAATATTTCTTTTTCTGAGAGATTGTTATTTTGTTCAATAATTTTCTTAAGACTGGAATTTCAAGAAGTGCATGTAGATTAAAGTAAATATGTATACAAGTTTCTCAGTTTATAAATTCGTTTCAATTGGTACTTCAGTAAAAGAACGGTTTTCTACAAAAGCACAGATAATGCGATTTCGTGTAACTTAAAGCATAGGTCCTCCCGATGGTATCACCACCTTGACGAAGGCAAAATACATTTTTCCGGGTGTTTTGGAGGCTTGCGTGTTCAAATGATCCTTAGAGCTATGCCGGCGGGAGCACATGCTCCTGGTAGGGCCACCCAAGCCGGAGAGGTCTAAGGTGATGATCCAGACTAAGAGTGATATCCTGGTCCTCCAGGGTGGGGGTTGGTACGTGGGGCTAACAACTCCACTACCACAAAACTACATATTGTTCAGAAACCAAATCAAGATAACCGGACGGTCCCAAACTTACGACGACTAAAGCATGCTAAATGGCAACGATACGGATATATTGGAACATGGAATGTGAGAAGTATCTTTCAGGCCGGGGCTAGTAGCAAATTGGAGGAGGAATGATTAAAATATCACATAGATGTGGCAGCATTACAGGAGATAAGATGGAAGACAATCGAGGTGACAGATCTACAGCACTATATTTTGTTCAATAGTGGGTAGGAAGGAAATAGAATAGGAACAGGGTTTATGGTCAAGAAATCGGTCAGTCAAAATGTGATTGAATATGAAGCAATAAGCCCCAGGCTATGCCGGTTAAGATTGAGAGGGAGATTTGCCAACATATCACTAATTAGTGTCCATGCCCCAACAGAGGATGCCGAAGATGAAGAGAAAGAACAGTTCTATGAAAAAATGGAGCAAGTATATGACAAGTTGCCCAAGTATGATGTTAAAGTTGTCCTAGGGGATTATAATGCCAAAGTAGGCAAAGAGAAAGAAAACCACCCAGTGGCATGATATCACATTAAACACCAAGAATCCAATGAAAACGGGTGTAAATTGGTTTACTTTGCCTTTAGCAAGGAGCTGGTGATTAAGAGCACATGTTTTCCTCATAAGGAGATCCATAAAGAAACATGGATATCACCGGATGGTCTGACAAAGAACCAGATAGACCATGTGCTGATAGATGCGCGACATGCCTCCAGTATAATGGATGTGAGAAGCATGCGTTGCGCAGACAGTGATTCAGATCACATACTGGTGAGGATCGAGTTCCGAGGAAGACTGGAAATTAAACCCAGGGACAGAGCTGAGCAGAGCAAGATCTATAATGTAGAACTGTTAAGGGATGAGGAGGAGGAAGAGTATGGGGACCGGCTGCAAAGAAAGCTACAAATAGGCAGAAACGGAGATGTGGACATCAATACAATGTGGGAAGAAACCAAGCTAGCAATAAATACAACGGCGCAAGAAGTACTTGGAGAGAGAAGGAAACAGAATAGAAATAAATGGTATGACGAAGAAGTGGTTAAGGTTCTGGAAGAGAGAAATCTTGCCCGACAAAGAATGCTACAGAGACCCACCCGAAATAATATGTCAGTCTTTAAAGTGAAACGGAGAATAGCAAAGACATTGATAAGGAACAAGAAAAGTATAGAAGAAAGGGAGAGAGTGGATGAAATGCAGAAGAATTTTGGAAACAAACAAGGTAGAAAATTCTTCCATGGGGTTGGACAAGTAAAGAAGGGATATCAACCTAGAGTGAATATGCTTAAGGATGAGACTGATAGACTCATTGTTGGGAAAGAACGGATTCTGGAAAAATAGGCAAAACATTTTGAAACATTACTTTCTGTCAGACCAATAAATGAAGAAAGAGAAGGATCAAACCGTATGGAAACTTCAGAGAGAGATGAGGAGGGTGAATATGGAGATGAGTGTGAGGGGGAAGAGAGGTATGAGGTGAATGGATACATGAGATAATTAAAAAGGTATGGGAAACAGGGACAGTGCCGGAGGACTGGACACCAGCAAATATATGTCCTATACATAAGAAAGGGTCAGGCGTGCAATGCAAGAATTATCGAGGTATATCCTTACTGAGTATAGTATACAAAATCCTCTCTACAGCCATAACAAAGAGTTAGTAGTAGAGCAGAAAGAATTATAGGGGTGTACCAAACTGGTTTCAGACCTGGAAGATCGACGATGGACCATATTTTCACCATGAGAATGACTCTGGAAAAGACATATGAATACAACGTTCGACTAGGACATGTTTTTATAGATTTTAAATAAGCCTATGACAAAGTTAAGAGATCGACATTGTGGGAAACAATGAAGGAGTTTAAATTCCCACAGAAGTTAATAAAATTGACTAAGATGACCCTGGAGAACAGCAGAAGTCAGGTAAAAGTGCAGGGAAGCCTGTCAAGATCTTTCAGAACCGAAGAAGGCCTAAGGAAGGGAGACCCCTTATCACCAGTGTTATTTAATCTAGTGTTGGAGAAAGCTGTAATATCAGTAACTACTAATCCGGGTGATAATATTTACAATAAACTGATCCAAATTTTGGCTTATGCAGATGATGTGGTGATATCTGCTAGAAGTAACGAGGCACTTACAACTGCCTTGAGGGAGCTGAAAGATGCGGCTGGGTCCTTGGGCTTGGAGATAAGTGACGCTAAGTCTAAATATATGGTAACTGAGAGAAATCGAAGGGACACTGAAAAACTCCAAGTGGATGGTTACACCTTTGAAGCAGTAGATAGCTTCACATATCTTGGCTCAGTAATAACATCAGAAAATAAAGTTGAGACAGATATTGTAAATCGAATTAAGGCTGCCAACAGATCCTACAGGGCACTGTATCCTCTTCTGAGAAGTAAAAACTTCAGCAGGAAATTAAAACTGGCTCTCTACAAAACAATAATTAAACCAGTGCTTATGTATGGGAGTGAGGCATGGGTATTGACTGAGGCCACAGAAAGGAGATTAAATGTATGGGAAAGGAAAGTACTGACAACAGTCAAAATGAGACGAATTGGATGGCTGGGGCATGTACAACGGATGGAGGAGGAAAGACTTCCAAGGAAAGCACTGACCGGACACCCTGGGGGCAGGAGAAGGGGAGGTCGGCCCCGGATGAGATGGCTGGAGGATGTGGAGACTGATCTGAGGACCGTTGGAGTCAGGAGGTGGCGTAGGCGTGCTGAAGACCGGGACGACTGGAGAGCTGTGGTCAAGGAGGCCAAGGTCCTTAAAGGACCGTAGAGCCATGGAGTAAGTAAGTAATTAAGTAAGTATAGCATAGGTAAATATGAACTGTCTATACTTGCAATTTCGAAATATTTGTTTACAAATTTTGAATTTGCTGGCCCTACCAATAGAATAATTACCAGCCGCCAGTGGTTGACGATTTATCTTTTATAATTACAGCGGTAGTGCCATCTTCTGGAAGTGAGTGGCAGCCGCGGAGTGCGAGCGAGAGAGAGAAACACATCTCAATGAACAAGTTAGTGTAATGCTATTGTTGATTAGTTTTTTACAACAACCGGGGGAGTTGGCCGTGCGGAAGAGTGCGCAGCTGTGAGCTTGCATCCGGGAGATAGTGGGTTCGAACCCCATTGTCGGCAGCCCTGAAGATGGTTTTCGGTGGTTTCCCATTTTCACACCAGGCACTCCTAGGCCGTTCCTATTCCAGCATCGCCGGATCACCTATCTGTGTTGGTGCGACATAAAGCAAATTGTAAAAATATGGCGACGATGGAATAGGAAAGGCGTAGGAGTGAGAAGGAAGCGGCCGTGGCCTTAATGAAGGTACATCCGCAGCATTTGCCTGGTGTGACAATGGAAAACCACGGAAAATCATACTTCGACTGTCGACAGTGAGATTGGAACCCACCATCTCCCAGATGCAAGCTCACAGCTGCACGCCCCTAACCGCACGGCCAACTCGCCCTGTGTTGATCAGTGTTTTGGGCTTAGGACATTGTAGGCCATTGCATTTAGTATTCTTCCTACTCGGTGATATTAGGGCATCCAAGATTAAGGGAATATTTCATTTCTGCCTCCCTTATTAACACTCTCTTTTCTCGCATCATATTTAGTCGCGTTTTCCGTCTCATTTCGATGATTATCTTAATTACGAGGGGCGTTCAGTATATAATGCAGCGCACTTTATTTCTTGGCCGATCTGGTTTTAAAAAATTGGAATTTTGTTTGGGACATCCTTGAATATTCCCACTTCGTCTCGTAGAGTTTCATTAATTCCCGATGGGTGGCAGCGCTATAACTAGCCTTCAAAGTGGCGTCTGTAACGGATGTGCGTATCAAGCGGAGAGCAGTTACTGAGTTTCTTTCGGCGGAAAACGAGGGCATCACAGGTATCCGTTAGCGCTTGCAGAATACCTACGGAGATCTGGCAGTGGACAAAAGGACTGTGAGAATACACTACGCGGGAAACACTACGGGGATGATGGGGATGTTATCGATGCAGCAGGACTTTGGTTCCGACATCGACCGGTGGAATGGTACGATGCAGGCATACGGGACCTCACATTACGGTGGCGTAAGGCCGTAGCATTGAACGGAGATTACGTTGAAAAATACAGTATTGTAGCAAAGGATTGGGGAGTAATATGGTGTATTTGAATCCTCAGTAAAACCAACCTTCTACAAGAAAAAGATGTGTTGCATTATGTATTGAACACCCTTCGTATTTCTGGATCAATACGGCTTTATGATAACACGATTCCTTACCTTATAAAATCCATCACTACTGTGACCTCCTTCCTAGCCTGTTTTCCTAGTTTAATTTAATAGGGTCGGCACTATGTGTGGATTTTGCGGCTGGATGATCTGACACCAATCCTTTGTGAAGGGATATATTCACCATGGCTTATTTCTGTAGTGGTTAGTAGTGTGGTGTGTTGGGTGTATATGAAGGGAAGTATAATAAAACAACTGCTAATTAAGACGAACACAAATAGCCAGTCTCAGAGCCAGGGTAGTTAACATACGCAGTTAATATCCTCTTCTCGGCCGGGAATCAAACTTTGGACCCACTGAACCGAAAGCCAGCACTCTGACCATTCAGCTAAGGAGCCACACGATGACGATAACGACGCCTGCCATCACCATTTAACTTGTTACCATGATAATTGAACAATATTTTCCACGTCAGCTATGTTCGGCATTGATAGACTTAGCACTAAAATTTTAAGTTCATGAATCTCTCTTATCATAGCCCGTGTGGGGAAAAATGTGTGAGCTGTGAGCTTGCATCCGGGAGATAGTCTGTTCGTATCCCACTGTCGGCAGCCCTGAAGATGGTTTTCCCTGGTTTCCCATTTTAACACCAGGCAAATGCTGGAGGTATTATACCCTACAGGGCACATCAACGCTGCAGGATCATACCTACCTGCTCATCTGTTCTTGCATACGGGCACCAGCTCAGCTGCAGTCGGCAGAAATGGTCGATAGTTGGGTTCTTATGACGAGAGGATCATGGGGAACTCATACAATTACATTAAACTACGAAATGAGGAACACTTGCGCAGCGATCAGAATTTTTGAGCATAAGTTTGTATTCATAACTCAAATTATTTACAATGATTGCACCTGGAGTGCCCAAATAAATGCCCCAAAGGCTCACATCTACAGTTTAAAAGGAAAACAAAGAAAATACAATGTGGATGATGACGTTATGCTGAAGTTTGTCGATCTGTGAACCAAGAAAAACCGGATGTGTCCCCCACATGGAAACCGCATCCCTATGCCTGCGACATAAAATGATATGATGGTAGAATTAAGGATACCCGCAGAGATTACCGCTATTATGAAAGTTTCCTCCCATACCGGGATATTTATATACACAAAAATAGCAGCACAATAAGTAATAAAAATAATCTCAGATAACCTACTCTAGCGCCCTCAATTTCATATTTACACGGACGTGAACCCACGTCCCCCAGGCAAAATTTCGTGTCAACAGATGGACTCTCACAATAATTATATCGTGCAAGATAACTTAAGGGTAAATATGCAACCATAAGAAATGCAGAAACAACAAAAAAATAAAGGAAAGGAGATAAACGTTCGAATGAATGAGGTAACAGTGTCCCCAGAAAACATCTCTGTTTCAAAGGAAAGATGACCTTCCCGCGGGCTACACCAAGATGGCTGTGCCACCCCCAGAGTGCGGGCCGTGCATTGACCTGCTTCGTCTAGCCATGAGGGACTCGCCCTAAGCAAAAAATTTGTAAACACACCGACCGGCTGTGACCCAGTATCCTGGTTCTCGTGCTCCCAGAGCTAACTTCACAAAGGGGCTTTTATTTATCTACGCTTGACAAAGCAAAATAGCCACAAAATAAGTGAGGAAATGCATCTTATACTATGTATCCGATTTCACTGACAAACAACCACGGGCCCCAATTTAACATAAAAAGTCTACGATCGTACTACACACCGATAAATCAGATATCGTCAAATTTACGACGAGGTCACAGTCACCTAAGGTCTGTGGTTCAAGCCCTGTCTGGCAGAGTCGCACAGAGTCCAATAATACTAATGTCTCCACCAGCGTTACAGATCACGTTCATTTAAGTTGCATAAATAGAGCCATGCCTACGATCGAAATACGATTAGCATGCACTCCTAACATCACGCAGATATGTCTGCCCTTCCCCATAAGACGAAAGGATGATTATACAAGTACCCTAATCATACAAGAGAAAAGAAAACGTATCCAACGACCGACACAAAGACATATCCCGTCTACCACTCTCAAGCAACATATATCCGCATGGCACACAACATCTTGCCGTGTTATCAAGATTACATCATTGTCTGCTTTACATAAAGATGAAAAAAAAATCTAACTACTCTTACCCTTAGATATATCAAAACAATCTTAATATGCAGCCTGATGGGCCACAATCAAATCCTATATTAATATTTACAAGTTTAATTCTACTATCTCTGCGTGACACCTTAACTCTACCACATGTCTAGTATCTCATGGTCCACTTATCTCATTATGGTGATCTCCTCCTCTCTCCCTCCGGGTAGGCTATCGTGATTTAGCCCATCACGGTAGAGGTCTCAGCCAGGGTCGATTCTTGGAGTCCGGTCTTCCCGCCCCGCTGGTCCATGGTGCTGTCTTCTTGAGGGATGCCTCGTTCAAGGTAGCGTCTTCGAAGCCACGTTCTGAAGTTCTTGCACCTCACTTCCCTCGGAATATCTCGACTTCTTACTACAATGAAATATTCGCTTTAAACACAACGCAACATTCTGGACTTCATGTAGGTTGAGCTAACATACAGCGCTAACACTTTGCAATATACATTCCTCGTCCTCCATTCCACTTACTGAAACATCTCCTTTCTTTATGTGACAGTCGTGGATGGTGATTTCACTTTGGTTTATGACCGTACTAATTTCTGTTTGCTGCATCTGAGTGCACAGTGCGACATACAGGGTGGTCGAATATCTACAGAAATCTTCGTTCCACCTAAAACCTGTGCATAACAAATGTAACAGAAACTACAATTTCCTATCATTTATGCCTCATACATTTTTTGCTAGTGGCTTTACGTCGCACCAACACAGATAGGTCTTATGGCGACGATGGGATAGGAAAGGCCTAGGAGTGGGAAAGAAGCGGCCGTGGCCTTAATTAAGGTATACTGTACCATTATATTTAACCGCGAGAATGGATATTTAACGCAGTAAAAATTTTGCAGTAGGACGCCGCTTGTGAGGGCGTGATGTTATATAGAGCGCGGGAATCGAGAAGGTGATTTCCCGAGGCAAGGCGTGGTCATGTGTGACGAAGAAAGAATATGTGAGGAAGAGAGAAAGAGAGATGGGATTCTGTCTGGGGGAGAGACCTGCCATCTTAACAGAGATTTTTAGCGGGAGCAGACAGGTCCACCACATTACGGAAATTGAGTTGTAATGCCCGTAATTGAAGGTTTCTCAGGAAAATATAACTGAATACTCGCTAACTTGTGCACTATGCCACAAACTATTTTCTGCTCTAGAGACTATCCACTCGGTTATTGTGTTTTTATGCCCGCTTAATTTGGATTCAACAGTCTATCAGAGGATAAATATAGACCCCCTTAGCCTATTGTCCACACTTCCTCGGCACCTCGGGAGCTTCGCCCCTACCGCTATTTATCAGAGTCTACAAGTACGGCGTTCTTTTGTTGCTGATACAATTAACCACACGCGATCTCATTGATAGGTATCTGAACATCGCTCCACCTATAAATCCACCACCTGTAACTCTGTAAGTCACCGATCCACTGGACCAAAGTTATCGCACAGCAATAATTACACACTGTCTTCGTTCTGAACAAAAGGTTTCTGGCACAATCTAGGCAGACGTGCGACGCGTACTGGCAGCAATATGATCGTCGACTGGATGATCTCCCCCCATATCACTCAGCTTTTATATGAGGCAACACACCAAACGACGCCAGGGAAAGTCCCGAGAAACAACTTCAGTCTGGAATGTGGCCACTACAGAGCTTCCCACGGTGATTCTGCTTGGTACCTATTTATTGATCTAATTCTATGTTAATAAACCAAGAGGTATCTATAGCTTCGTAAAATTCTGGCCATCATTTCCATCTTTTTATTTTCCTGAGAAACCTTCAATTACGGGCATTACAACTCAATTTCCGTAATGTGGTGGACCTGTCGCTCCCGCTAAAAATCTCTGTTAAGATGGCAGGTCTCTCCCCCAGACAGAATCCCATCTCTCTTTCTCTCTTCCTCACATATTCTTTCTTCGTCACACATGACCACGCCTTGCCTCGGGAAATCACCTTCTCGATTCCCGCGCTCTATATAGCATCACGCCCTCACAAGCGGCGTCCTACTGCAAAATTTTTACTGCGTTAAATATCCATTCTCGCGGTTAAATATAATGGTACAGTATACCTTAATTAAGGCCACGGCCGCTTCTTTCCCACTCCTAGGCCTTTCCTATCCCATCGTCGCCATAAGACCTATCTGTGTTGGTGCGACGTAAAGCCACTAGCAAAAAATGTATGAGGCATAAATGATAGGAAATTGTAGTTTCTGTTACATTTGTTATGCACAGGTTTTAGGTGGAACGAAGATTTCTGTAGATATTCGACCACCCTGTATGTCGCACTGTGCACTCAGATGCAGCAAACAGAAATTAGTACGGTCATAAACCAAAGTGAAATCACCATCCACGACTGTCACATAAAGAAAGGAGATTTTTCAGTAAGTGGTATGGCCTCCATTTGACTGGATGACTACCGCACGTTTACAAGGCGTACTTCTGATCAGTCGGCGCATTTGCGCCTGGATATGTTCTCTTATTCTTCGACCAGAGCATCTGCAATTTTTTTTAAGTATCTGAGGGCTCTTGGACGCTGTTTGACTTGTCGATCTAGCTTGTCGCATAAGTACTCAATGGGACTGAGATCGGGACTCGTAGCGAGCCATTCCAAGATTTGAATCTCTAGTTCCTCGAGGGTAGCTCCGGTGGCGGCTGGTGTATGTGCCTTTGCATTGTCTTGTCGCAGCACAAACTGGGGGCCCATAACAGTTGCAATGAGCACAACATGATCGAGCACAATGTCCTCTATGTACCTGGCAGCCGCAAGTTTGTATCTCATCACCACAAGGTCCGTTCGACCGTCAAAAGTGATGTCGCCCCAAGCCATGACAGACCCAGCACAGAACTTCAGCACTTCCTGGACTGCTGATATGTCCTGTATACAGCTTTTCACGGCGGCGATACACCCGCAGACATCCATCACACTGCGTTGGGCGAAAGCGCGATTCATCAGTGAACATCACAGTGCGCCAGTGTCGGAGCTGCCCGTCTGCATGCACATGCACAAATCTCAGTCGATCTCTCCTGTAAAAAAAAATGAAATGGCGTATGGCTTTTAGTGCCGGGAGCGCCCGAGGACAAGTTCGGTTCGCCAGATGCAGGTCTTTTGATTTGACTCCCGTAGGCGACCTACACGTCGTGATGAGGATGAAATGATGATGAAGACGACACATACACCCAGCCCCCGTGCCAGCGAAATTAACCAATTAAGGTTAAAATTCCCGACACTGCCGGGAATCGAACCCGGGACCCCTGTGACCAAAGGCCAACAAATAACCATTTAGCCATGGAGCCGGACATCTCTCTCTCCTGTGACGACTCGTTAATCGCAGACCTTCTAACGGCTTTCGTGACCTTACGCCTTCGTCTCGCAGTCTGTTGTGAACGGTGTGGTCACTCATAGTTGCATCAGTTGCTGCCCGCAGATAATTTTGGTTACGTGCCAGAAACGACCTTGCTGGATGTGACCACGCCAAAATCGTGCTGCTAGTGACCGAGTTGATTAATGTTCATGTCGCATGCGACCAATCAATCAATCAATCAATCAATCAATCAATCACCACTGACCTGCTTTTAGAGCAGTTGACGAAGTAGCATATTGCCTAACAGTTGTTTACGTAGTCTTTTCTTAAATAATTTCAGAGAATTTGAAACTTTATCGAACATTTCCCTTGGTAAGTTATTCCAGTCCTATTGTTGCCACAAGACCTATCTGTGTCGGCGCGACGTAAAACAAGTTGTAAAAAAATATGTATTCCAGTCCCTAACTCCTCTTCCTATAAACAAATATTTGTCCCAATTTGTCCTCCTGAATTCCAAATTCATATTGTGATCCTTCCTACTTTTAAAAACACCACTCAAACTTATTCGTCTACTAACGTCATTTCATACCATCTCTCCAGTGACAGCTCGTAACATACCGCCTAGTCGAGCAACTCGTCTCCTTTCTCCCATGTTTTAGCGTAACGTTGCAAGCTACAGAAGTGAAAATTGCGGCACTGTGGTCCTCTGCACAAGATCTATTACTTGAGTTAATTTTGTGTATCAATTATCTTCCTTCCTATATATACTGGAATGTACTTTGATTATGTAACATGATCTCACGAAACTTCGAAGTATCTGAAAAATGCTACCACTTCTTATGATTACCTTGAACGTTTTATTTGATTTTTTAGCTAATGGATTTTAGTGCTGGGAGTGTCAGAGGACATGTTCGGCTCGTCGGTTCTGTAGCTGCTTTTTACGGTGCACCCAGTGGGAGTGAACCACACGAGTCGCTGTGTGAAGGTGTTATCTGTGGATGCAGGTGTAATTGTACGAGCTAGGAATGGGAAGGAAGTGCGCATGAACTTGAAAAAGGTACTATCCCGGCATTTGACTGAAGATAAAAATGAGATACCAGGAGAAACCATTTTCGAGGATGGGCGTCGCTGGATTCGAACCCAGCCGTCTTGCGAATTAGCCGTAACTGGCCTGCCATAACGCAGTGAGATAATCAGTTTTGTACCTTCTCCCAGACATGGAAACGCAGCTCCATATATGGACATGTTGTAGGATAAGACGTAAACGCATCACCATATTTCGTGTTGTAAACACTACCAGTTTCCTCAAGAGCTTTACGCAAAGTAGGGGCAGTAGCTGCTTACAGGAGTTGTTCAGGTGACATTGAACTTAGTGCCCGATACTTCAAGGTACAGTTCTTCAAAAGGAACTTAACGAAGATGCTGCTGTGTCATATCTGTTTCCCGAAAATCCAGGGACTAATCCTGATTATCCCCAAGAACTATACTTTTACATCAGGTAATTGTAAAACGTATAATATTTGTTAAAATATAACTGAACTAGTTATTCTAGTATCCAGTATAGAATTACCTGATTGTCCATTTCCCTCTAATTCTTAGCGTCCCACGCAACACGGTCGCATCTAGCACGACACCATAATTTTGATGCTCCCGAGCCGCACCAGTGCGCTGTCGAAGTGATAATTGACCACATATCGATCCTCTCGGACCGTACTTTTTGCCTTCTATCCTACCCTGGTCTACTAGAGTACAATTCCGTTTCTCTGAATCATTTCTAGGCCCCGTGTACAACATCTATAGCCACATGAAGCATTGCAGCTACTGCAAGAATAAACCTGCCTTCCTGCAACAATATGACTGCACGAGCACATTTTGCCTCCGTTACGTAGGTACCTCATTTACATTCCATGTCCTTCAACCTCGTACCATTAGGTGCCGGTTAGCTAGATGTTAGGCCCCTTTAAACAACAAAAATCATCTTCATCATTGGTACCCCTCATTTTGACGAATAGCTTGTAAACAAGCTGGTACACAAGAGCTTGTCACGTAGGGACTACGTGCATCGTTGATCACCCACTTTAGTTTTCGACATAACATAATGCATTTCACTGTTTCGAAAAGGAATAATCATGACGAATCATTTCATAGGTAGCTTACATTTGTAAAGTATGCCTGAATAAGACAAATCAAATTAGCTTACTAACTGGCTGAATGCTCTAGTCGACCAAAATCATGTCCATCTGATTGTGTTTGAGCAGTAAACATAGACTATTTCACAGCTATGAGAGCGCAATTTTGAGAACTGCCCAACACGTAATGGTTTATTTTGTAGTCTTCAAATTGAGCGACTAGTGTAACACGGATATCTTAAGGAAATAACTTCCCTCTCTTTTCGTCTCTATCAGGGATGAAACGTGTATTTGTTTATTTTTAACGATGAGTTCATACGCGGAATTTCACCTCTTTAGCTTAAACGAATCGTGGTATATAGATAACTTTAATTTAAAAAACCGCCCCGTTTTCACTCCTTTTACGGTTGAATTTCAAAAAACGTTCAAATACATGTTTAATTTTTTAATGGATCTAAGATACGGGTGCTTTTTGAAACGGGGTTTAACCCCTTTTTCATCCACCTTTTCACCCCTTTAAGATCCGATTATAAAAAGTATTTCCTTATCTCTTGCCAACGATATATCAGCAGCAGCGGCTGCTGTGGGGAACTAGCGGAGGGGCACAATACTTTCACAAATTTACGTTCTTACTAAGCACACATGAGTAAAGAAATGCATACCCGAATACATATCATACAATGTTAAATACTTGATCATTACTCACCTACTTCACTGTCATATTCTTCATTTTAAGAGAAACTGTGGAATGAAATGTTGGTGTCCATTCGAAGAAGGCAGCGATCCAGACTCTTCATCACCGTAAGTATCTTGAACTATTTAAATGTACAGTACCTACTGTCACTAATGTATCTTGAACTATTTCAGTGTACTTACTGCCACTGAGGTCTATCTGAAATACGTTCACAGCGCTATATACATTATGGAACTACCGTTGGATGGCCTTGTAATCCAGAAGTCCATTAAAATTACTGTACCGACTGATAGGCCTACTACTGAGTCTACAGGACGAATGAAGCACAGTCTACTCGCCCTGGCCATACAAGTGAAGAATACGGTAGGGCCTTGTTCAACGACCGCAGTGTTATCCCTTTATTTAAACACGAATTCCATTCTTCTATGCCTTAAATTCACAAACTTAGAAATGACTTTATCGTCAGTCAGGCATATCGTAAATAAGGTCTTTCGCAATAGAAATCGTTGCCAGAGCAGATAGTCGTTCTTCGGTCATTGTGTTGCGTAGAAATGTCTTAATACGATCCAGTGTCGAAAAACAGCGCTCTGCTTCGGCTATGGACATGGGTGTTGTTACAATTATCCTGAGAAGCTTTAGCGTTTCTTTGAACGTTGATTTCAGATTATTTTCTAAAATAAAAGTGAGGGGTGGTAGAGCTCCTTTGACTTGCCTGAAATCTGTCCGTTTATAAATCACTTCTAATTTCGTCTTTAGCCTTTCATTCTGCAACATTGGATAATGTAACACAGTAGAATTTAATACATTTTGTGGAAAGTTTATAGAGAACTTGTCAAATGAATCGGAGTACAGTTGTGTTGCAGCTTCAGTATACCCAGTAAATGCAAACCTATCATGCACCTGATTCATTACAACGCCACATACTTCTTTCGCTGCAATGGTCCTAGTGTCACTTACTCTACGTCTTTTATCGAAATTATTGTAGTCCGTGAGATCACATGAAATTGTATGTATTTCTTCACGTTGTTGTGTTACACACTTTGCGAAGTCAGAAATAGCCTTTTTTATTTGGACTGAATCTGTTTCGCATTTTTGTAGCTGATTGTACAAAATGTCAACATGCGGCATTAATTTGTGAAAAATAGACAACCAGAACATGAATATGGTATCCTCAAGAGCACGTCGCAGTCCACTGTCTTCATTTACGCTAACAGATGTTTTACCTTCTTCTTCTATTCTACGAAAGCACTCAATCAGTTTATCTCTATTCTCGTAAACTATATTCACCGTACGAATGTTGTAGTTCCAGCGAGTGGTGATTGTCCGAGGGAGTCTAGTCTTCATTATTTCATTCAAGAGGTCACTTCTGTGAGATGAGTTGGAAAAAAGTAGGAATTGCGGACAGGTTACAGAAAAATAATTTGACTTGGGGATTGTACGAACAAGCCTTCTGCAATGTCAAATTTAGCTGGTGGCCATAACAATGAATGTTATGTGCGTTAGGGTAATGTACTTTCAATTTCGCCTGCACACCCCCTGTCCTTCCGCTCATTACGTTGGCTCCGTCATAACTCTGACAAATAAGTTTATGCGGTTTGTCCCTTAATATGGGATTAATTTGCTCTAACAGACATTGACTCAATCCATCCGCTGTCCTGTCGGTTGGATTCATGAACCCCCAGAATCTTTCATGGACGTGACCCTCTAATGCATATCAAAAAACAAGTACCAATTGGCATTTGTTTGAAACATCCGTTGTTTCATCTGCTTCTATTGCAACGAATTGATATTCCCCAATTTCTGAAGAAATTTGTTCCCTGCACACATTCAACATACAGTCAAGAAGCTCCTTCTGAATGGTCTTTGAAGTACCTTTAAATACAGAAGCTTTGGCCAGGTGTTCTTTCATACCAACGTCTATTTCAGCCGTAAAATTAACGAGACCTTTGAAAATTTCAGGATTTAAAGAATTTTCTGTCTCATCATGGCCACGGAGTGCCACTTCAAATACGCCACAGAATTTTATGCACTGAATAATTCTGCGTAATATGTGCCTATTTTTCCTAACCTGATCATTGTGTTTGTTAATGGATTGGCGATAAGCAGAATCCAGTTGAGTCACTATATTAACTTCCCCTAGCACAGCTAATTCTATGCATGAATTGATATGTTGGGAGAAACTTTCGTGTTTTTTAATTTTTTCTTTCAAATGTTTGAAATCTGTTACTCCGGTTTTCGTCCTCGTGAGGTCATGTCCGAATAACATGCACGGAAAACAGAAAAACGAATTCCGTGAATCACAGCCACACAACCACTCGTATTCTGTATACACCCCTGGCTGGAATCTACGTCGATATTCTCGCCCTTTATATTGTCCGACTTGCTCTAGTTGTAAATGAGGCGTTGGTCGACCGAGTGTCTTTATCTCAGTCTTTTCCATTAGGGACAGCTGAGAAAAAGGTCTATTTAAATTATTTACTTACAGATTTCATTTTACGTAGCCTACAGGTTAATCATACCTGTGTGATATACCTTAAGCGACTCTTCATAGGGATTCTATATGTCCGCACACAAAACACGACAGATTTACTTTTAACGACACCACACTAAATATTACGAGATAGGATTCTGACTAATTTCATTAGCCAGTACAGCATGTTTATCAGACCGCAGATGACAGACTTGGAACACGATGTTCTGCTCTGCGCGATAAGCCTTCGTGTATTTTCGGAATCGTAGCGGGCTGGCTTCGGCAATGACCCAATCTCCCATTCAGTTCATGTTAAAAATTAGTTAGTTGCACGCATGCGTGACCGAAAATTACCTAAGAGAAAGTCAGCAGCTAAGGGCACAGGGCCCAGCGTAGAGCCCGCCGGAGGAAGCAAAGTACGTGTATGATGAAAACATTGACGCTCTAGCTGCATGCGGCGCCTAATATCAAAACTGAATGCATCACCATTCAAATTGTCAGTATTTATAAAACCATGCATTAACAGTTACTTAGCTGGAGGGGCACGTGCCCCTCTGCCCTTTAGAGCGAGCCGCTACTGTATTTCAGTACCATTCCTTCCTTTAGGAGGCAGTGCCTTTTCAATAAACAAGAACTTCATTAAAACAATACTCATTTAAACATATATCTCATGAGAAAATAATATTTAATTTTAGACAATCACGTGCAAGACGAGTCGTCGAAAATGCTTTAGGCATATTAGCAGCACGGTTTCGATAATGTTGATCCTATCGTGTTGGCTTGCTGTGCGGTACATAACTTTTACGGAAAGAATCATATACGAATATAACATATAGTTCTGTTGATTGTGGAGACATTGGCAATTTAACATTTCGACAAGGTGACTGTCGTCAAATAGATGGTTTAATACAGTTTGAACAATTAAATGTAAGGCAACGAAACGAAGAAGGAAATATTATACGAAATATTTTTACTAATTATTTCAATGGACAAGAAAGAATTTCATTCCAGGAGGATATGATGCGTGTGGTGCCATTAATAATTTAATGAATGATAAGCATAAGTAGTGGGAAACAAGTGATAAACGGTAATCATAACATCTCGCTGCTTAATATTCCGAGTGTCAAATGACGCTCGCTAACACACAGCTTCCGGGAATTGAGGCACAGTGAGGTAGGTTACAACAGTGAGTTACCATTTCCAGAATATTTTAAGTGTCACCATGGAGCAGGACGGTGCTAAATTTCAGGCAGGTTTCGTAGATTGAAGTCACAACCAATCATAATTTCGAAATCTCAGCTACCAGATGTTCATTGAAAAAATAAACAGCCACAATTCAGGTGATCATCCAGGAAACAAGAAATAAAATTGGGATCGTATTATCTGAAGGTCAAGTGTCTAAAATAATTCAAAATATGAAAAGCAGAATTACAGCAAAACAGACTTGTAAGGAACGGGAAACGAACCAATCCACCTAAAACCGTGAGAAAAGAAATTACTCGATATAATGGAGAGTGACTCAAATCCGTCAATAAGCAGACTGCAAGGTAAGAAAAGGCATGAAACAATAAATACACTGCCTGACAAAAAGGTTAAGCACGCAGGAGTGGTTGAAAGTGAATGAAAGACACTCTGAAAGACCATGTTTCTTTATTGAACTGATTACAATATTGGATGAAAGAGACAAGGCCGTTGACAGTTACAGGTGGAATGTTGTCGCCAGGTCAGTAGGTTGTCGCAAACAGCCTTTGGATCCTCTCCTGAGGCAAGTTCGTCCACAGTTGTAGCTGTACCTCCTGATCCCGCAGGTTGTTACCGGGACGGAGCCCCTTCCAATGCCATCCCACACGTGTTCAATGACGGAGAGGTCCGGGGATCTTGCTGGCCACGGGGGGACCTCAACATGCCCTAGGCAGTCCATAGACACACGGTGTGTGTGGACGTGCATTATCTTGTTGGAACACTGTCCCAGGGTGATGTGCAGTTCGGGGTAGGACGGACATGCGGACGCAGAATGTCTGTGATGAATCGCCGCCAAATTCTGCCGAAGCACTATTAAGGTGCGTTTTCCAAGGTGCGACTATAGCCGCCACGGCGGCCAGAGCCGCAACGACTGGGGTCGCCATATACGTTGGCCACAGCAGCCGCAAGCGACGGGCACGTGGGGTGTTTTCCTAGACACGACTCCAGTCCAGTCCGTCAGAAATGGACGAGAGCACGGGCGATTTCGTTAGTGGCAGGGATTTCCTTGACATTTTAATGGAAGAAGAAGAAGAAGAAGAAGAAGGAGAAGAACTGTCAATGTGGTATCTCGGCCCGAAAAGAAGGAAAGTCAACAGTATATTTGAATCCACTATGAGGAAGGACGCTATAACAAGTTAATTAACAGGCATTTGTTAAGTGATGGGACAAAGTATTTCAGACTGAGTGTTTAGTTATATTCTGTAACTTTTAAAAAGTGAAATTTTGAAAACCCCGTGCAATCGGTACAAGAAGCCTATCGGCCCAGCTGAGAAACTTGCACTCACTCTCAGGTACGGATATTTAATCTTATTTTAACAGTGTTTAGCTCAGCTGAATAAGTGTTTTTACAGTAAGACATAATGATCAGTAAATCTGTGGTCGTAATAGACTTCAAGATTTTTTTGCTAGTGGCTTTATGTCGCACCGACACACATAGGTCCTATGGCGACGATAGCATAGGAAAGGCCTAGGAGCTAGAAGGAAGCGGCCGTGGCTTCATTAAGGTACAGCCCCAGCATTTGCCCGGTGTAAAAATGGAAAATCACGGAAAACCATCTTCAGGACTGCCGATAGTGGGATTCGGTCCCACTATCTCCCGGATGCAAGCTCACAGCTGCGCGCCCCTAACAGCACAGTCAACTGGCCCGCTAAAGTTCAAGTTTAACAAACCCGCAACTTAATTGAGTGACACAACATTAATTGCGCCAATATGTGAATTATTTGCATGCCATTCCGTGGGTGTAATCTAGGGAATGAAGGAATCAATAAAAACGCATAAAAATGATAATGCAGTGTGGGATTTGAATTTTATTTAAAAGTACATATTACACTGTATATTCATTCCTATAAATTATGACCCAGTAATCTTGACAAGATATGAAGACTGTTTACATCTGAGCACGGCTCGGGCTTTTATCAGCCCTTGGTTGACAGAGGAGAGTGCTTGCGGAGGTGGTGTTGAGCAATTGTCACTTCCGTCGCAGCGACTGCGGCCGCCAGCACTGCTCACTGCACCAGTGTGGCGGCTCAAGCCGCAATCGCAGCGAGTCGCAGACCAAATTCAAACTGCGCATGCGCGGAGATGGAAGACTGCTGTCGCCGTGCGGCTACAATCGCACCTTGGAAAACGCACCTTTAGAGGTGACCTGAACGCGTATCCTGTTGCTCCGCACACTATGATGCCAGGGATTGCGCCTGAGTGTCTTTCTGTAATATGGGCAGGAACTGCCCTCTGCCCTCGACGCCGCCAAACCCGCACACGATGGTCATCGGAGGTTATGGAGAAGCGGAACTTATCACTGAACATGATGCAACGCCATTCATCCTCTGCCCATGGCTCCCGGGTAAGGCACCACTCCGAACACAGGCGTTGGTGTTCTGATGTCAAAGCCAACCGACGCATGGGACGATAGGACCCCAATTCGGCGGATGCGAGTCGTCGAGACACCGTGCAGGAACTCACAGGATGTTGTAGTCTCCAGTACATTTTCGCGGATGGCGGGTGCCGAAGTAATGGGATCCCGCAATGCTTTGTGCACCATATGACGGTCCTCCCTCGGGGTAGTGCTTTTTGGTCGACCCGAATCTGCTCGACGTGATTGGGTGCCTTCATGTAACCAAGGAGTCAAACATCGGGCCACTGTGACGTCTGAATGGCCCACTGCTTGGCAATTGCACGATACAACCAACCAGCCTTATGCAGTCCCACAATGCGGTCTCTGTCAAATGCTGTCAGTTGGTGGATAGGCTGTCTAACGCGTCTGAGAGGCATCGCGGGTGCTTCGTACTGTACATAGTCCTTTCTGAACGCCTTGCTTAACTGACTCACAGCAGTTGACTGGTAACAACTCAACAACAGGACGGTACCATCACGAATGCACTCTGGTGGACGTTCTACACTTTACAGATCCTTGTCAATCTAGTCATTTACGCACACATCAGTGGTATGCATTTATACCGAAATGGGATGATATTGGACCAATCCTTCTGTGTGCTTAACTTTTTTGTCAGGCAGAGAAATTCTACTAAATTTAAAATATTTATAATTACCGTACAACATGAATTATAATTGCATTAGTAAATATTTCTAATATTATTGCAGGGGGAAGATGAGCATAAGTCGCTTCTTCATAAACACATGAACCAGGTACATCATTAAATTTTACACCACCACAACCACCACGCCGAGAATCTGGAGCAATGCCAGGGTCCACCAACGCACCCAGGAAAGAAAGTTGTACAGAAAGGAGAGAAAAGAAAAGCCGTTGCGGAAATGTCATTTGCATAGTTGCGAAAACGAATGCTGATTAAACAGTTGCGAGTGTTGGCATTGAAAGAAGAGAAGTTATTGTGGAGAAAAGGCGAAAAGAGGTCATGGAGAAATGTAGTGACAAGATATTAAATGTGTTCACACAACGTTCAAATCTGTACTTGTGTTATTTCTCAAGTTAATGTATTTCTTGTTTCGCTTTCCGTTTGAAGGTCTTAAATAAGATCTACCCTGACAGCTTTTATTTTTAGCAGTATTTTAAACGCGTAGAATTCTGTTCCGTACTCCTCTACTTTGCTGTGTATTTCCTTGGTTTGTGATCGGATTTGCTACCCTCCTTGTATAAACACCTTTTACATTTCTATTGTTACGTACACTGTGAATTTGCCAGGGATAATCTTCCGTGTCAGGGCTTAAAATGAGTATGTCAAAAACTGGTAGTTTTCTGGACAGAGGTTCGTAGTTTTAACCCTAGAACCGGTAATCGTCGCGATCGCGACTCATTTCCCTGTTACTCAACCGGCAGAGTCGCTATCGAGATGCATTACGCAAAGCTGACTAATTTCGAGATAGCGCCTTAATATTCAACACCTTTGTGACATATCTTGCATCATGTTGAAGAGGAAACTCTACTCTATATTACAGCACAATTCTGAAGTAGTTTAGTGTGACAGTGTGTGCGGTACACACGTGGAAAAACGAGAACGCTTTGCAGACTATCATTCTGTTGTGCTTGCTATGGTTGTACGATGTGCATTAGCTTTCGTGGCGCAAAATTATTGAATTGTCAGGAAGTAGTTAAATTCGTAAATGTTTGTTTGATCTGGACGTCGAAGGTGATAGTGACGTATTTTTAGAAGGAATTGACGATGATTTTGACAATAATTCGTCAGGTAGTGGCGAGTTATATGAGCCTGGGCCAAGTGATATCGACGATGATGTGGAACACCATGAACAAGCCACTGATGATAATAATGACCGTAATGCAGTTGACCAAACAGAACCGAAGTGGACAAGAGTTTATCCTCCAGAGCCAAAAATAAAAGTGGAAGAGAAGTTCAAAGTTCGAAACGCGGGTGTACGAAATTGCCCTCCGGGAAACAGTCCTCCTCTAACATATTTCTATTTGTTTTTCTCTAATGCTGTCTGGAATCATTTAGTGACTGAAACTAATAAATACGCACAGGAAACTATTCGAAATAAAACTAATTTCGGAAATATGGGTCCGTATTCTCGTCCGCAAAGATGGGTTGACGTTACACACTCAAAAATTTAAAAAAATCATTTTTCTATTTATAAATATGGGTCTGAACCCTAATAACAATATTGAAAAATAGTGGTGCACTCAAAATCGCAAATATTTCCATATTTTTCTAATGTCGTGTCACTAAAACGTTTTGAATGGAAAGAAATATTCTATAACCTGTTGGTAATGGTAATTTTTGATGCCTACATACTATATAGTTTGAACACCGACAAATCCCTTGAACATGAGAAATTTATGATTAGTATTGTCGAAGGTCTTGTAGATGAAGAAACTCTTCGAAACATTCCACCTGGACCTTCAGGAGAAATGGGACATTAGCTGGTACGCCCCCTAGGGAAGAAACTGCGGTTGTGCCCTTTGTGTTCGACTGCAGAGAAAAGTCACGTACCCACTTCTGGTGCCTAGGATGTAATTGTGGTATACATAAACAGTACTACCATAAATTAAAACATTTTTGGAGGCCTATGAAAGCAGGAAGAAAGAGGAGCCACCCCGAAGGTAGCGAGGATGAATCTGACTAAGTAGATTCACATTTTGGTGCGATGTGCTTGTGTTATTTCAGTTCTATTTGACTTTACAATAATTCAATGTAGTGAAACCTTTCTACATACTTTTAATCAGCACAAAGTTGTGAAAAGTTTGTATATAGTAAAATCTTCATATAATGTTACTTTTTACGTACACGCTGCGCAGAACTTTCGGATTATTTTCGAATACTTAGCATGCGTTGAATACTTCGCCCATATTGCTTCAGGATACTAAATTAGTAAGTTAAATTTCCTACTACAGTAATCTTCGTCCTTTTCTGAATAAAATGACATGTTATACATGAAAATAAATTGAAAAACAACATTTCTATGAATTTTTAAAAAGTTGCTTGCAAAACTCGCCTAAATGCTTGCCGCTTGAAGGTAAACCGCTTGCCGGTTCCAGGGTTAAAGACTGTGACAGCATTAATTGTAGAGAGTTTGAAACGACAAAAATATCAACATACACTGACTGAGAGAGCAAATGCAACACCAAGAAGGAGTGGTCAGAACTTTATGCCAATTGCAGGGTAGACTGACGTCACTGAGGTATGCTCATGATGTGAAATGCGCCGCTGTGCTGCGCACGTAGCGAACGATAAATGGGACACGGCGTTGGCGAATGGCCCACTTCGTACCGTGATTTCTCAGCCGACAGTCATTGTAGAACGTGTTGTCGTGTGCCACAGGACACGTGTATAGCTAAGAATGCCAGGCCGCCGTCAACGGAGGCATTTCCAGCAGACAGACGACTTTACGAGGGGTATGGTGATCGGGCTGAGAAGGGCAGGTTGGTCGCTTCGTCAAATCGCAGCCGATACCCATAGGGATGTGTCCACGGTGCAGCGCCTGTGGTGAAGATGGTTGGCGCAGGGACATGTGGCACGTGCGAGCGGTCCAGGCGCAGCTCGAGTGACGTCAGCACGCGAGGATCGGCGCATCCGCCGCCAAGCGGTGGCAGCCCCGCACGCCACGTCAACCGCCATTCTTCAGCATGTGCAAGACACCCTGGCTGTTCCAATATCGACCAGAACAATTTCCCGTCGATTGGTTGAAGGAGGCCTGCACTCCCGTCGTCCGCTCAGAAGACTACCATTGACTCCACAGCATAGACGTGTACGCCTGGCATGGTGCCGGGCTAGAGCGACTTGGATGAGGGAATGGCGGAACGTCGTGTTCTCCGATGAGTCACGCTTCTGTTCTGTCAGTGATAGTCACCGCAGACGAGTGTGGCGTCGGCGTGGAGAAAGGTCAAATCCGGCAGTAACTGTGGAGCGCCCTGCCGCTAGACAACGCGGCATCATGGTTTGGGGCGCTATTGCGTATGATTCCACGTCACCTCTAGTGCGTATTCAAGGCACGTTAAATGCCCACCGCTACGTGCAGCATGTGCTGCGGCCGGTGGCACTCCCGTACCTTCAGGGGCTGCCCAATGCTCTGTTTCAGCAGGAAAATGCCCGCCCACACACTGCTCGCATCTCCCAACAGGCTCTACGAGGTGTACAGATGCTTCCGTGGCCAGCGTACTCTCCGGATCTCTCACCAATCGAATACGTGTGGGATCTCATTGGACGCCGTTTGCAAACTCTGCCCCAGCCTCGTACGGACGACCAACTGTGGCAAATGGTTGACAGAGAATGGAGAACCATCCCTCAGGACACCATCCGCACTCTTATTGACTCTGTACCTCGACGTGTTTCTGCGTGCATCGCCGCTCGCGGTGGTCCTACATCCTACTGAGTCGATGCCGTGCGCATTGTGTAACCTGCATATCGGTTTGAAATAAACATCAATTATTCGTCCGTGCCGTCTCTGTTTTTTCCCCAACTTTCATCCCTTTCGAACCACTCCTTCTTGGTGTTGCATTTGCTCTGTCAGTCAGTGTGTATCAGGAAATCGATTTTTCGGTAATAGTTTCCTTTGCTCAATTAAAATAAGAGAATGATTTGTACTATCCGAATCCAGATACAGAATGACGTACTCTTAAGCCCTGGTACGAAATATCACTTGTTGAGAGCACGGTTTGAAGGCCATAATTAAGTGCATAACAAATTACTTCATCACCACATGCGCAAGACTAATACAGGGTTAAAAATGAGATGACTGATCGACGTATTATAGTTAATAAATTATTGTTAATAAAAGGAACACATTCTGCAAGTACTTACGTAGGATTACAATCCTTGCTATTTCATCTCGTCCTTGTTGCCCTCTCTCACGAATCCGCCCGCCATTGACTGGCACGACCTCTTTATCTGCATTCACAATTTCAAGAATTTCGTGATCTTGGTCCCTGAGATATTTTGCTACATTTTGCAAAAGGAAACGGTCTAAAATAACTAACGGTGCTCTCTCTGTAGCTAGTCGTGTTTTATCCTGAAGTATTGGAAATAGTTGTTTTGCCTGCCCAAAACATCTCTCTGTTATCACCCTCCTTTTTGTTATGTACTTATTGTAGGATGTTTGTTCTGGGATTTCAGGATTTCGATACGGGGTCGCAAGCCGTGGTGCAATACCATAACCTGCTGCCCCAAGAAGAAGAGCATTTGCACGATTGCCTGATATTTTTGCAAACGTCAGTGTTTCGCCAGATTCTGGAATCGTGTATTGAACCAGGTCAAGTGACGTCCACACTTGTAAACTCTTCATTCGCGTTGCAAGTGGCTTGCACATTAATGCTGGGCACCCCTTTCCTATTAATGTATTCATCACCATGCCGATACGGCATTTGTATTAGAACATGTGTACAGTCAACAGCCCCTATAGCATGATGGTAATTAAATTTCACTTCAATCGCAATAGAAACTTAGGAAAAATTGTACTGTACTTTAACACCTACATTTTCAGCCACGCCACTCTGAAAGCCAGGATCGCCAACGTAGCGCAGAAAACCGTCATATTTCCTTCATTGATAAGAACACCGCCTCATGTTTCATCATTTTCGTCCGGAAAATACTGCGCCATCCAACGCATATTTTTTTTCAAACCTATAAAGTTCTTTATAATTAAATATATCAGTCTCGGCAAGGTTTATAGGTCTCCTTCTTCCTGGTACATTCATGAAATACTGCATTATTGAGCGCATAGCCCTTATAATTCCTCGTGAGCTTTTTAAGCAAAATTTATTTATTTAGCGGTTTTTACTGATTTACAAAAATGAGTCAGCCGCACAGGTAAATCGCTGATTTCTGAGTATACACTATCGCCACTCGATCTTTGTGCATACCACTCTCGGTAATTCAACATACGAATTTTAACGCTTTCTGTAGGTCGCACGAGTTGATTTCCAGAAATGGTATTTTGGCCATTGTGTTATTCTTGGCTCATTTAACGTGTGTGCAAAATTTACATGAGATCAGCGATTCCCCGGTACGCGCCTCTCCCTTGTGAGTGTCTGCTTTCCCCCGCTCCTTTGGATTAGGTCACCCACAGTGAGTGGACTTGCCACTCGTTTCTTATGCAAGGGACTAAGAGTTGAAACTCCAAATACGCGAGTGGAAAGTACTTACTTGTCTTTATGCATATCACTGTCCAAAGTGTGTATGTCCTTACGGCTCTGTTCATTTTTTCGTCGAGGAAAGTTAATGAATCATAGTACCAGAGTGTAGGGCGTAAATGTTTTCGGTATCAGCATCAGTTTTCTGTGAAACTTTGACCTAAAATTACAGACAGTATACAGAAGTTCGAAAGCCCTCAGTCACAAGTAAATACGGTACTTGAAGTAATTATATACCCGTTATCGAAAATGAAAAATGTTATCACGATTTTAATTCATAATAGTTATGAATAATTTGACCGTATTATTATTAGTATGGACAAGTTTCATATTACAATATCTTCACCCTTATGCATGCACCTACTTAAATTAACACAGTTTTAAAATGGCATAATAACAATTTGGTTTTAACAACTTAAATTTTTCATTTCACTTTTGTATGACGTTCGCATATATTCCATTTTCCTTTTTAAAATAGAGGTTGTCAGGTCCTCATCGACCAGTTTATATTTATCTAGAAAAAATGTTGACGCTTAATTGCGTATATCTACATTGAGATAATAGGAACTTGAAACATCCCATAGATAGAGCATATCTTTGTATAGTTCCAAAGGCTCCTTCCAAACCTCTTTCTCCTTTTCCGTCATCAGCCATTGTGATAATATACTAATCTAATTGAAATAATCTATTCACTGCACACACTTAATACCCAACACTTGCTAGCTGGCTGCGGGATAGTTGATGAGAAATCGGCCCGAGTTGTACACTAGAGAACTATTCATATATTCATTTCTGGCAAGAAATCAGTACAGCCCTCAGAACCGCCCAGTACCTGCTTATACATTCTCTCTCATTGGCCACATCCTTTAGACACTTAACACATTCACAAATCTGAAGAGTGAAGGGGAGGTGGAGAGAGCGAAGTACTGGATATCTAGCATGAACGAAACACGCGGAGGGGAAGGTACTTGCTCCCCGCTTGCCCACACGTCCCCCTGGCTTGACAACGATGAGAGAGGGGAATGAGGGGAGTCCTAAAAGGCAACAGACGTACTGTGTATATCAACTAATTGAGGGTCAGATTCTCCAGTTTCTTTATAATTCTCGTGTGCGAAGGCTGTCTCGATCATGACTTTATTATCATCGCGCTCAACCACTGTAAGGAAGAATGATCCATATTTTCGTCAATATTGGCCCTATTAAATTAAACTACTTTAACACTCATGCAGACACTGTCAAAAGAAGAATTAATATACTTTGCACTAAAATATAACGGATATTAAATTTGAACGCAAGAAATTAGGATGAAAGAAGCTAACTGGTTCATATAAAGATGTAGGGCCTACCATTTTACTGAAATATTATACCATTCTTTTTTCATAATATCATTGTGAGAAATGGGATGGAAATTAAATGGGATAAAATAACGTATAAAAATACAAGAACAGAAACAGTGTTTACATTTAACAGACATGTAAATGAGGAATATTATTCACAATAAAAACTGGTAGGTAATAATAAAAATAAGAATATCAGAGTAAAATGTCTTTAAAAAACCAAAAGGGTGCATTTTGCAAGAAAAATGTAAAATAAAATGAACGCTTCCTGCTCACGAAAACAATTGTACAGTATTTGTATAATCTTAAACAGTGCATTAGTTTTCCATAAAAATAATGATTTTCTAGCAATTCAAATGTTTGGATTAAGGTAATTAGGAAAAAATGGAAAGAATGGTTCTTCGTTACTTTGTTGATAGCAAGAGAGTTCGGAAAACCGTCCCTGTTGAGTTATTGTCAGCGCTGATCAAACAATTAAATGCCACACATATTGGGGCGGAATTACATCGTGCACATTTGTACACGATTAAATTACAGTTAATTGTTTTCCTTGATTAGGAGAGCCAGTATAACAGATATTTAACCATAGAAACATCTTAATGAGTTCAAGAGAAAATGGTGTTGGGAGTGACCTCTGAGTGCGTAACGGGACAGGCCACACCACCTGGACGACGAACACATGTGACATTGCCTTGGTTACTTCTCCTTCATCCTCAGGGTTGGCCAAAACTTCGCCCAAACGTTTCCTTTTCCACCCGGAATTCTCGTGATCGCGATTGTACAACAGCCATACACACGACCAAACGTGCAGAGTGCCGCAATAGTGAGTTAGGAGATTGTGCGGTCGCCCCGACCAACCACCCGACATGAGTTATGTCGGCCCGACCGGTCCCGACAAACCTACACACCACCCGATCTACAGGGATCCTGTAGATCGGACCCAGCAGATTGGGTCTTGTGTAGGAGATTTAACACTTTAGACGTAATTCCAGGAAGCTATCTTTCGGCGAGCGTGAGTTGTCGCTCAGAACATGATGTAAAGACTAGGGTAACGCAGCAAGATGTTATGCATACAGTTATCACTTGTGAGTTTGTGTTTTCCCTCTTCTACTAGCGAGCAGGAACTACAAATAAGCTCTTCCCTTTTTATGTACACAGAGTGGCCAAACGTCGTGGGAAGATACTGAATGTGATGTTAATAACGAGTTGCTCCTCCGCGAGCCCTCAGAACGGCAGCAATACGGCGAGTCATTGACTCTACAAGGTGTTGGAATAGTTCTGCAGGGATCTGGACCCATACATCTTGCACTGCTACCCACAATTGGCCTTGTATAGTTGGTGTGGGGTTCATGGAGCGTACACCAGCATCGACAGCATCCCATAAATGCTCGATTGGTGTAAGATCGGGGAATCTGGAGGGCCAATCCATGGTCGTAACTTCACTGGAGTGCTCCTACAAACACCTGCGTGCTGCCACAGAGTGGTGACATGGCGCATTGTACTGTTGAAACATGGCATCTCAATCAGGGTACTCTAGGGCCAAAAAGGGATTCAGATGGTCTGAAAGAATGTCCACATAACGTTCACCTGTCAGCGCTCCCTGCAGCCGGACAAGGAGCCCTAATTGCGACCATGAGAACGCCGCCCACACCAGAACTGAGCCACCTCCCGCCTGGACACAACCCCGTTGGCACGCAGGATCCATAGCTTCATGGAGCATATGCCGCACTCTTACGTTCCCATCAGCTCGATACAACTGGAAGCGGAATTCGTCGGACCATACCACATGCCGCCACTGTTCCGTGGTCCATTGCCGATGTTCGCGAGCTCTGTGTCGAGGTGTCAGCGATGGGCACGAATTGGTCGTCGGCTGATGAAGCCTATGCGGTACAGTTGCCTCTGTACAATCCTGGTAGAAATGGTTTCCTAACTCCCAACATTCAATTGGGTGGTGATCTGACTGACAGTAGCCCGTCGGACGCCCAGTATGTTTCTGCCCATCCTACGTGATGCCCGTTGGTTAAACACATGTGGTCTTCCCTTGCGGCAGTTTACGTGATATTGACGATCCACCCTCGACACTGTTGACCTTGGGAACCCGAATTCGAGTGTAATCTCTGCAGTGCTATGATCCATGCGCCGTGCGCCGTGCGCCGTGCGCCGTGCGCCGATGATCATCCCACATTCTAAGTGGGTTAACACGCGACGTGTTCCCATCTTCACTATACTGGTGTCTGTGACAGACTGCTCAGCTACGTCGCAGTTAGCCGCAACGCTCAGAGGTCATACACGGCACATTTTCTAATGGGACAGCCCTTCCCGTAACTTTTGGCCACTCAGTATATATTACCCGATATCCTCTTAGCCAGCCTGGAACGTAAATTAGAGTTAGAACCAGGTTGTTATATAATGATCATTGAGCTACGCTTGCCCGGACAGAATTATATTTGGAATATTTCTTGTATTTACAGATTTTATTCACCAAAGCTGTTATTATGACTTCTTGTAACATTTTATTTAAAAATACCGCACAGCCAAATGAAATACTTTGTGAAAACTGGTTTAATTTCTCCTCTCTTCTTTTCAGGTGAGTTTCCTGCTCCACGACTGGCTGTGACACTTTAAGTAAGTTTAAAATTACTTTCAAATACACTGGGCTGATGGAAGTTTATTGATAAAACTTTTCAGACAGGAAAATTGTGAAAACATACTTTTTCCTACTATTTTCCTGTTGTGAACATGCTACTAGGAGAACCGTTGAAACACCTGTCACCATGTTTACCATGTGACAATTGGAAAATATCTGTTGATAATTCCTTTACCGGGAGAGTTGGCCGTGCGGTTAGGGGCCCGCAGCTGTGAGCTTACTTTCGGGAGATAGTGAGTTCGAACCCCACTGTCGGCAGCCCTGAAGATGATTTTCGGTGGTTTCCCATTCTTACAGCAGGGAAATGCTGGGGCTGTACCTTAATTAAGGCCACGGTCGCTTCCTTCCCACTCTTAGTCCTTTCCTATCCCATCGTCGCCGTAAAACCTATATGTGTCGGTGCGACGTAAAGCAAATTGTATATAAAAAATAATTCCTTTAAGTATCTATCACTGTCAAAATAAATGTATTGAATTACAAGTCGTTTTCTTGCAACCTCTACCTCTCTCTCCTAGTAGAAACGTTATATATTTAGCTCATTTTTGGCCTTACCTTCTCCTTTATAATAGAAATTATCTAGTGAGAGAGTTGGACATGCGGTTCGGGTCGCATAGCTGTGAGCTTGAATTCAATAGAATGCGAGCCCAAATCCCTTCGCCGGTAGCACTCATGATGGTTTTCCGTGGTTTCCCATTTTCGTACCAAATACTGGGGCTGTACTTAAGGCCAAGGCCGCTTCCTTCCCAGTCCTATCCCTTCCCCATCTTCAAGCCGTCGAAAACCATCCATGCGCTCGACCTTAAACCACTACAAAGAATCTGTGTTCAACTACAATCAAACTTCTGAATCTCGAACATCTATAACTCGAATTTTCGATATCACGAAGGGATTTTTATTTCCCGACGGAATCTTGTGTGTTTTAGGCCTACGTGTTACAGATTTTCTATAACTCGATGTTCTGTTACTGAAATTTTTCGTTTCCTCGAAGGAGATTTCAAGCCTAGATGTAAAATGTGTTTCTGTAACTCGAATTAATGCGTAACATTACGCTTATGCGAACACATCCTCACAAAAATCCCAAGTTTCTCTAGAAGGAACCTGAATATGTCATCTTCTTATACAAATATAAGCATTCTCTATATTTTAGTCAGAGTGTATTGTTTACGGGCTGAGTGTCTCAGACGGTTGAGGCGCTGGCCTTCTGACCCGAACTTGGCAGGTTCGATCCTTTCTCAGTCTGGTGGTATTTGAAGGTGCTCAAATACGTCAGTAGATTTACTGGTACCGAGCTCGATAGCTGCAGTCGCTTAAGTGCGGCCGGTACGTCAGTAGATTTACTGGCACCGAGCTCGATAGCTGCAGTCGCTTAAGTGCGGAGTGCGGCCAGTATCCAGTAATCGGGAGATAGTGGGTTCGAGCCCCGCTGTCGGCAGCCCTGAAGATGGTTTTCCGTGGTTTCCCATTTTCACACCAGGCAAAATGCCGGGGCTGTACCTTAATTAAGGCCACGGCCGCTTCCTTCCACTTCCTTGGCCTTTCCTATCCCATCGTCGCGATAAGACCTATCTGTGTCGGTGCGACGTAAAGCAAATAGCAAAAACAAAAAAAACAAAAAAAACAAAAAAAAATCTGGCGCGGGAAAGAACTCCTGCTACACTAAATTCTGGCATCTCGGTGTCTTCGAAAACCGTTGAACTAGCTAATGGAACGTAAAACAAATAATATTGTTTTAAAACGTCAACTTGTAAATTTAGAGAAAATATAATGGTATTGGTGGAGCCAAAGTATTATGCATGTATTCCTATACCTCGAATATTCGGTAACTGGAAGTGTTTTCAGCCTCCACAATCATTTCGAGATATCGAAGTTGGACTGTATTTAATAAAAAATGTATTTCAAGTTGTCATGAAATTAGTATGCTCGTGTATTAACTACGATGTCTCCATCTCTTAAAATGAAATAAAATGGCAATGGCAAATTAATTCGATCTTAACAACCATTCAGCAACCTAGCTTATTGGTTATATGTCAATAATATGGTATAAAATAATTATCTATTTTTCTATTTATTTATTTTAAATTTAGGAATGTACGTCTATGCACAGAACTGATTCGAACAGTCAACGTGAGTCTGGGTTATGCAGCCAACGCCTTCACTACAAACTACGCAAAGGAAAGAATAAGACATTTGATCAGATTAGAAATGCGTGTCTTTCGTTATTTCGTCCGGCTCCGTGGCTGAATAGTTAGCGTGATGGCCTTTGGTCACATGGGTCCATGGTTCGATTCCCGACATGGTCGAGAATTCTAACCATAATTGTTTAATTTAGCTGGCACGGGGGCTGGGTGTATGTGTTGTCTTAATTATCATTTCATCCTCATCACGACGTGTAGGTTGCCTATGGTTGTCAGATCTGAAGACCTGCATCTGGCGAGCCGAACTTGTCCTCGGACACATTCGGCACTGAAAGCCATACGCCATTTTTTCGTTATTTTTTATGCTGTTGCTATCAGCAGATGCCACTTATTTAAATTATGATTAATCTTAAATTACTATTATATGCCCAAACGACACTCAGCCATGTCGTAGCCCATTTTGGTATTTCCTGAAGAGGATTAAGAAGACCGCGGACCTCTCAGCTGGCCTGGAAAGCATGGAAGGCCTCTCCTTGTATTGTGCTTTCGTCGGATTTCCCATCGTTCTCATGGAACGGGAAACGAGAAACTTCCCTCTCTATCCGCATCGCGAAGATTCCAGAACGTCATCACCCGAGATATAAATACAAGGCCCTGCGAACGAGGAGTTGTCTTCAAGTTTCGAGTGTGTAGTTCGACTGGGACTGGGACCCAAACACCACCAGCAACAACAACAAAGACTGACACCCCTGAAAATGTATGGAAGGTTACAGAGACCGGGCGAGTTGACCGTGCGGTTAGGAGCGCGCAGCTGTGAGCTCGCGTCTGGGAGATAGTGGGTTCGAACCCCACTGTCGTCAGCCCTGAAGATGGTTTTCCGTGATTTCCCATTTTCACACCAGGCAAATACTGGGGCTGTACCTTAATTAAGGCCACGGCCGGTTCCTTCCCATTCCTAGGCCTTTCCTATCCCATCGTCGCCATAACACCTTTCTTTGTCGGTGCGACGTAAAACAAATAGCAAAAGGTTACAGAAAGCTGGAAGAAGAGGAGTAAATTCTCTTCATTGTTACAGAGGTTCCATGAACAAAGACTTGATTGCAGTGTTGTCCGATACGCTGATAAATAAATACAGGAACTTAACTACGAGAAATGCCCACGTGTTTCATTCCATAAGCACTCGAGTTGCTAGATGTCCTGCCAAGTTTCTATATCAATGAATGAACCTTGATGAGCCCTTTGTCCTGCTAAATAAGTAAAACTGGTAAACATTTTGTCATTTACTTTGCGTCCCATATTACTATGTAAGTAATGGAAAATCGACGCTTGATAGAAAATTTGATTAAAGGGACTAAATGGTTATTATTTTTTATATTCTATTTCGAATAAGGTATTTTTTTTCTGTTTGACGTTACTGTTCTGTTAACCTTATCCAACGTACGTTGTTTTCAGGCTTGTAGGCAAATGAAAATTATTTATGTCGCTCATATTTTGGACGATGCTTGAAATTGATTCAGCGACTTCGAAAATATCAGAATACAGTCTTTGTAACGGAATACAGCCTTCTTTACGCAAATTAGTAGTTCTTTTTCACCTAAATGTTCGATTCGTCGTTATTCTGGATATTCAGATAATAGATATATGTATGCTATGTACAATATTTTGTAAATTGTATGGTGGCGTTCCAAAGGAGTGCGACAGGCTTCGACAGCCGGCACAATTCCTATCTTCGCTGGTAAATGGGGGCTTCATTCATTGCATTCCTGACCCGGTCGAATGACTGGAAACCTGGCTGTGGATTTTCATTTTATGACGGCGTTACATAATATAGTTTGGTATACAAGCAGGCTTCATATTCTGAGCTTCACCTTATAAGAATGGTATTAAATAAATAAATACAGAAATAAATAAGTCAACTTGAGTAAATACATAAAAATAATATTTTCGACTATATGAAATTGACGTTATTTTAGAGTTTTACAGTTGAACGAATGCAAGTCCTCAGTGCTTCTTGTAGTCATTTGTATTGCTGTATCCTGTCACCTTTAGTGTTGTATCATCCTATCTACGAAGGTCGGAGGAGCTCATAAGTAGATCAGTTCTGCGTGTAAGCAACCAGTTGTTCGACTGATTACGTTGCAGACCGACTAAACTTGCAGTATAGAACCGTTCGGGTGAGAGTTTTATACATATAGACTCTCTGTAAACTTGTGAATGACCTCATTGAGGTTTCGTGTGAACTCTATTCAGAAGTCTTTTGATTTAGTTGGCCCAAATTAGCCCTCCATTATAATATGCATTAGCTTGGCTATTGATTTTTCTCCAATAAACTCGGTACATGACAAATTGTTGGTAAAAATGTTGATTCAGTGCTTGGGAGATACGAGTATTTACGTGCATGTATCATGGCGTGATATTCACTGTACTGCTAATTAGGTTTAGTTTTTTGAAGCACATTAGTACCTTTAGATTTCTTCGTATGTGAGCATGTCTATGGGCATGACGCATACCTGGGAGGCCCATTTGATGCATTTGGTCCTAAGAGTCCCAGTAAAGATGAATGACTGCTATTAGATTTGAAAGGGTTCTAATCTTCACATTTCTCTTTCTACCCTATACTGCTCCGGTGGTCCATCTTTGTGTGCGGTAAGGAAACTGAATCACTGTAAATTTAAGGTGCGTATTTTCTTCAAATCTTCTGAAGAAATTCTGGAAGTTCTTTTTTTGTAGAAATTTTAAATGGAACGCATTTTCTTTGGTAGTTTGTGTCGTCTGTTAATATTAGCTTTGTGACGTGGATTTATACGTTTCCTTTTAAAGCGGCATTAGGATAATATTAATGACTTACGATATATTTATCTCTTTGTTACCACTACTGTGAGGAAGTAGAAATGTACATCGGAGGGATTGTCCGGGAGAATAGTGCTTAGTCTAGAACGTCTGACCATTGGAAAGCTGTCACGGTCGGGCGCTATCCTTGGCGCAGCAGACCTCCACACCATCACCGACACGCACTGTCTTCTCACATATTTACTATTGGGAAACGCAGTAGCATGGGCTGTCTTTCACACCATTGGAATTATTCTTCACCTGTCTGTTGCATACTTTTCTGGGTTCTTAGGCTCACTTCGGAGGCCATTTGTGGTTCTCCGACGCACTGAACACTTTATTCTACTCAGTTTTTATTCATTCCGATAGTTTTGCTGTATTCATACACCTCTATCAACATACAGTCAGTTCTAAGGCATTAGTCACTCGTGTGGTGGGGTGTGTTCTTCCGTACATCGATGAGCAGGCTGTAAACAAACTACTGTACTGCTGTACCACGTTTCGTGACTGGACGAATGAGGCCTTGCGTTTCGTGTTCATTCGCCTGTAGCTATATTACACATTTTTCACACAGATTGACCTCTGAAATAATTTAAAGTCCCTTGGACAAACCGGAACATTTAATTAAAGAGAACCCGATCTGATTTATGACAGAATTGTTCAAATGAAGATAATAAAATGTTTCCAATTGTAGCCCTACTACATGAATGATAGGGAACGAATTACCGGGGAGACCATTCTACAAACAGTAGATGCTGTACCCATTCCATGAAATTTTAAAGAAGCGGGAATAGGACAGAAACTAAATTACCTTGATTTAACCACCTACAGTTATGACCATTGCGGAATATATCCCAAACTGATTCGGACTTCCCACGACACTGACAATCGGTCAGATCGCCAAAAATTTGCTAAAATAGTAGGGCTCAATTCTCTGTTGCGCAGAACGATTACTAAGCAATTACGAAAAGGGAAATCAGGACTGAAAATAAATAGTGATGGAAAAAGAGATGGAATCGTAAATAGACTCCAGTACTATGAGCGAAGACAGGTCCAGGTAATAACAAAATTATTCGGGCACTTACTATTTAACACTGTCATTGTCGAATACATTTTGAAAACTAATTAAACATGTAATCCATTTCGTGCTCCTGTACGCTAAGAGTCATGATAAAATAAATGATTTAACATTTCCTGTAATGATCGAAATCTGAAAATAAGTAACAATAATTTCCGGACAACAAAATTATTCGAACACATCAGTACAAATAAATTTCACTTTAATACTTCCAAGTTAATAGCTGGTTGGATCACCCTTCCACTTTATAAACTCCTTCAAACGTGTGTGGACAAAGTGTTTTGCTTTTTGTGAGGAGATTTTTTCTTCAAGAAGTCTCTTTTGATTTTGGTTGTGTACATGGAACCTTGTTAAGTTCAGTCCATAGGTGTTCGATCGAGTTCATATCTGGACTTTGTGATGGAGGTTCGATTACTTTAGGGCAGTTGTAGAGCAGATACATCTGAACAATATGGGAGTAATGCTTGGGGTCGTTGTCTTGATAGAACATGAACTTCCCAGCAGTTCCAAGTTTTTCTGCACGTTTTCGTAAATTTTCTGAAGAATGTTTAAGTAGCCTTCCTTTCTAAATATGTCTTCAGTGAACACCAGCTCACCCACACACGAAGCTGACATACAGCTCCATACCACCACATATCCACCGCTGTGTTTCATAAAGTTCTCATTATCAAACAAACTTTTCCCACCAAATTTCTTCACACTTCTTTGCGAACTTTTATAGTTTACGCCTATTTCTCTCGCAAATATAGGGCTTCTTTCGTGCAACCCTGCCGTTGTAGCCGGCTTTATTTCAGTGTCCTAATTGTTAGGGCATGAATTCTCTCACCACGGCCTCAATAGCCGACTTAGGAGCACTTATCCTAGGATTATTTTCATTTGTCTAACAGTCATAGATTCTTCTCTGTCTGTGAGGACATTAGGATCACCAGGGTGTCTTCGTTCTTATATCTATGGGTGATATCGCCCAGGGTACTTCTCTTCATTTGCAGAATTTCGGCAATGTTTCTAATCATTTTGCCGCCCTCGTGATGCCGTACTATGATTAAATCTCGTCTCTTTTCCTTCCTTCCCATACTGCGGTTTCAATGAGAGTGCGGTAAATACTAAGCTCACAGACATGTTGCTGGAATTCTGTACCTTCAAGGGCACTGCCATCCAGGGCTGAACAAAGCGGGATGATAAACAGTTTTCAAATAATTATCTTGCGTTAGGGAACTGCTATTTCTCATCATTTTGATCAATATTTAAATTAACAAGGTCATTTTATATTTAATATAGATATATTCTTTCAGTATTAATGTGTTATAAGGTTTAATTTCTTATTTCTTATAGAAGATAGTTTCATAATATTAACTACAATTCATATCGGTTAAGTGTCCGAATATTTTTGTCATTACCTTGTACTTACGATTTAATTTTGTCAATAATTATACAAAAGTTACGGCATAACAAATCCATTCAAACAACAGGGATTAACGATCAAGTAACGTTCAAGGCCACCAATACACTACACAGACGTCTGCCTAACAACAGTTTAACATAACAATATCCCCATTCTCTATCAGGTGTATGCATGCCAAGCTGCCAGCTACAGATCTGCGACGCGAACAAATCTGTAGAATTGTTTTCTGAAATGAAACGGCGTATGGCTTTTAGTACCGGGAGTGTCCGAGGACATGTTCGGCTCGCCAGGAGCAGTTCTTTCGATTTGACGCCCCTAAGTGAGCTGCGCGTCGTGATGAGGATGAAATGATAATGAAGACAACACATACACCCAGCCCCCGTGCCAGAGTAATTAAACAATGATGGTTAAAATTCCCTACCCTGTCGGGAATCGAACCCGGGACCCCTGTGACCAAAGGCCAGCACGCTAACCATTTAGCCATGGAGCCGGACTTTTTTCTGAATAAGGCAATAAGACTGCAAGAACGCGATGAAAAACAGTAAGCCTTCGTTTCTTTGAGATCACTTGTAGAGTAACGACCACATTTTCACGAACATCGTAGCAGATCTAAATATTCTACCCGACGAAAAAATAAATACGTCTTTGAGCGTCATGGAGGACATAGAAATTTATCGTCGCGGAGATAAATAACGCAGCTAATCTTAACTATGCCATTTACATTAAACACACTCCTTTTCTTACTTTTAGAGAAAAAATCGATGTTATCGTGAGGAATGAACGGTATAGATATCCTATCTATGGGAGGCTTTTAACAATCCGTCTTTACCAGTCTATCATTCTGGGTTTGTAATTGTTTATCTTTGAGTTCTCAGTCTCTAAGCTGGTTTGATCTCCAATAATTCTACCGCTAGATGTCGCTCAAAGTGCTTCCTAGGGAAATGACAGAGCCAGAAGGTACATTTACATTCGATCTGACAAGCCTACTAACGTGCATGCACCATTAGACTGTATAGGATTCAATTTCAAAGAATTCGGCTTAGGTACTGGCTGCGTGAGAAGTGGTGTTACTATAATTGCTCATACTCAGTCACTTCGTTCTTATTAAAGCCAAGGACCAGGCAGGCACGTCGATTATAGTAACAAACTTCTGATACCAGAAAACATGGTGCACTGTATCCACTATATCTTACCAGAGATGAACGTGGGCTGTCTTCTGTTGGTAGACTTCTGTAAATTTCTTGGCCAGTGGGCATAGGCAGCAAGCGATATAGTATTAGAAGGCCAGCCATGGTGCGGAATACATCTGCATGAACGAGTAAGAAGACCATACATTAAATGAATCAGCCTGGCAACTTGCTATATTGGCAAACCTACAGACGTTTGTGAAGCTGTATTATATATTGCTACAACCGAGTATGAAATACTCGCCCGAGTTTATGTTCGGTCCTTTCTGCCTGTGGAAAACGTGTCCCTCCAAGTAATTCCGTCATTTGCCCCGGAATCGCACCACCACCACCACCACCACCACCACCACCACCACCACTACACGACATCGTGTTATTTTCTGTGTAATTGATATTATGCCTGAGAAAATAATTTTCTTCCAGTTATTATGCAGTAGTCGTTATTTAATAGATTACAATTATTTTTGTTAATACATTGACATGATGATGATGATGATGATGATGCTTGTTTTTAATGGGGCCTAACATCTAGGTCATCGGCCCCTAATGGTACGAAATGGGACGAAATATAATGACAATTTAAAATTCCGAAATCATCCACTGACCAGAATTCAAAACGCGATGACGAAGAATGAATGGATGGATATGAATTTCAAACAGTCAGTGGATCCGACCCGCAATGCTCCACATTCTCAGAAACTAGCGTTAAACAATAGTAGTTCTGACCAAGGGACTGCTTCTAACGCACAATACTGAATCGATGATGCTTGTAGTGTAAAGGGGTCCAGAATCCAGGTCATCGGCCTCTCATAATGGTGCTTATCGCTAGGAAGGTAGAACAATGGTATTTGTCATGTTGCGGTACTAATCAAAAGTAGCGTAGACCGGACGAGTTGGCCGTGCGGTTAGGGGCGCGCAGCTGTCAGCTTGCACCCGGGAGATTGTGGGTTCGAAACCCACTGTCGGCAGCCCTGAAGATGGTTTTCCGTGGTTTCCCATTTTCACGCCAGGCAAATACTGGGGCTGTACCTTAATTAAGGCCACGGCCGCTTCCTTCCCACTCCTAGCTCTTTCCTACCCCATCGTCGCCATAAGACCTCTCTGTGTCGGTGCAACTTAAAGCAAATTGTATTGAAAGAAACTAATCGCAGGTACTGTAAAACACACCCTGATTCACACACTGTCGCTACTAATTACAAACCTATTGTGTACTACCTAACATAGTGGTACTACGCGCAAGTAAAAGCGACCCATGGTGTTCCCCGCGTGGTGGTACTCATTACAAGTAGCCTCATGGTTCTAATTCCATCATCCCTTGCTAGCCCCGTTTTTCGCCTCTTACGACAGGCAGGGGATACCGTGGGTGTTTTCTTCGCCGTCCCACAGCCACAGGGGGGATGTGTATTTGGTCCGCGAGAGCTATTTTATTTCGCTGAAGTCCGCCGGCAAGCCGATTAGGACCCACTATCCGCCACCTGGGACGCGCCACTTGGGAGTATCACCTCTCCCCCTGCTAGTTCGTGATCAATACATTGAGGGTATCGTGAGAAAACAAAAAGTACATTATAAATTTAGAATAATAGATCTTCTCGGTGATAATATTTCCACAGTTACGAGTCACATATGCATATGGACACAATCTATATGGTTGCTTTAGAAGAGTACCACGCAAGAAGGAAATACAAGTTTTACACCAGAAGGGAAAAAACTGATGCAGAATTGTAAAAATGATCTAAAAGTCTTCGGAATTGGTCTTTTACAACGTAAGTAAGAGATTTAAAAAACCTGTACTTATTTGTCCATGTTAGTTACGAGTTGTTGAGCCACTGCATTTGGCTGTATTATGTTAGCTACGCAATGTTCCTTAAGGTACGGTATACGCAGGGCAAGATCGGTCCACTGTGAAATGTTGGTCGGGTATAACCGTCGCGTTCGCTGGCCGGTCAACCAGTCTAAACCAGTTCTTGCAGGACTCCAGCAAGGACGCAATGGCGAAAGTTAACTCAAACACTTTGGGAATACATTATTTATTTATTTATTTATTTATTTATTTATTTATTTATTTATTTATTTATTTATTTATTTATTTATTACTGTCGCAACCTTGTTTTTCCTCTTGAAATACTCTCACTCCACCGAGTTAGTTGTCTGCGTGGTTCGCGTAGCGTTGCTCTGGGTTTGCGTATGAGAGATGGCGGGTTCGAATCCCGCCGTCGGCAAGCCGAGGATGCTTTTCTGTAGTTTCAAATTTTTACATCAGGCTGCCCTTTAATAAAGGCCGGGGCCGCTAACTTCCTAATTTTAGCCCTTTCCCATCCTTGCGCTGCCGGAAACCTGACATGCGTTAATGTGACGTTAAACCACTAGAAGGAAAAACGGAAAAGAAAAACCTCTTGCTTATAAGATAATATTCTCTCAGTTTGGTGCTGGAGTTTCAAGCAATAACATGTTATACTCAAGCGGGGAAACTAGTTTGCGACTTAAAAGAGGCAAATACAAACGGCACAAATGAAGATTTGATTCTTAGTACAAAATGAAAGTATCAATAGACTCATTCTCTCTTCTTTAAATGCGAATTATATGTTCAGTTTAAATTTTCAAATAGGCAAGTGGAGAAAAATATAGTATGTACAGACTATTTAGCGCTGGTGTGATTCAAATGATTAATTCAGAGAAGAAAGAGCTAAAAGATTTTGGGAATAAAACCCGGAAGGTATAGCATGCTAACTCGATACTAGAACTTAATTAATGGCAATACTGAAAAAATCAAACACAATATTAGTAGGAGGTCGGTGCCGGAACGAGACCAACTGCTGATTGGCTGTTGGGTCTGTAACATTACAGTGCGAGATATTTTAAAAGTGTGTGGTGCCACTTTGTTTGACGTTACCCGGTGGGCGATTTGAAAATTGAGCATCTGTTAATATACGCAGGCTCAACTTTATCGGTTTGGATTCGACTCCAGGCTTAACCTCACAAGGACGCTAACCTTACAGACCTAAGTTTGATGCCCGGGCTAAGAGTATAAGAATGCAAGCTTAACTGTACAGGCTTGGATTCGACACCAGAGTTAACCTCACAGGGGCACTAACCCGACCGACGTATGTTCGACGTCCTGGCTGACCGCATAAGGGGGCAAGCTTAACCTTACAGTCTTTGATTCGATCCCAAGCTTAACCTGACTGACATACTAGGGAAGATGGCTGCTACAAATTGCTCTTACGGGGCCAACTCTGGAGAACTACCTCAAGTTCAAGGGTTCGATTCTTGTATCCTTCATCTAATTCTGTTGCTGGAAGGGACTCTAGATCAATCTTCGCTTGAAATAGTGCATCTAAGGCTATGTCACACGTATAGGCTAACGGTCCAAAGGGCTCTAATGGTTTTTTACAAGTTGTTTTACGTCGCACTGACACAGATAGGTCTTATGGCGACGATAGGACAGGAAAGTGCTAGGAGTGGGAAGGAAGCGGCCATGGCCTTAATAAGGAACAGCCCCGACATTTCCCTGGTGTGAAAATGGGAAACCACGGAATACGATCTTCAGGGCTGCCGACAGCGGGGTTCAAACCTACTATCTCCCGAATACTGGATACTGGCTGCGACTGCTGCTATCGAGCCCGGTGCTCTAATGTTCTAAAGGGCTCTAATAATGTATAATGCTTTCATATGGGCTGAATGTGCCTAAATGACTCATAATTTAAAGTGCTAGATGGCTTGTATAGGCCACAAGAGCAAAATATCATTAATGCGCTAAAGGGCTCTAATGGGCTAAAGGGTTTACTTGGGTTTAAGAGCTAGAGGGCACGAAAGGGCTAATGGGCTAAAGGGCGTATATAGGCTAAAGGACTCGTATGAGCTTAAGCGGTAAAGGATCTAATGAACTAAAACGCTTATATAGGTTAATAGGTTAAAGATCTAAGACCTCTAATAGGCTAAAAGGCACATACAAGCTAAATGGCTAAAAGTCTCTTGTGGACACGGTTGCTAAAGTTCTTTTATTAGCTAACTGGCAGTTACCAGCAGCTTCGCTCGCGTGGATTTCGTAATTTGATAAACGTAATCATTCCTCAGCCGGCCCCGTGGTGTATGGGTAGCGTAGCTGCCTGTTACCCGGAAGCCCCGGGTTCGATTACCGGACAGGTCAGGGATTTTTAACTGGATATCAGAGCTGGTTCGAGGTCCGCTCAGCCTACGTGATTAGAATTGAGGAGCTATCTGACGCTGAAATAGCAGCCCCGGTCTAGAAAGCCAAGAATAACGGCCGAGAGGATTCGTCGTGCTGACCACATGACACCTCGTAATCTGCGGGCCTTCGGGCTGAGCAGCGGTCGCTTGGTAGGCTAAGGCCCTTCAGGGCTGTAGTGCCATGGGTTAGTTAGTAGTAATCATTCCTCGGTACTGTACTAAGACATTATCTGAAAATCCCTAAAGTAAAAAACTCACCGAAAATTAGAGTTTCATCTATCCCAGAAACTCTTTGTAAACAACGCTTGTGGTATTGCCTTTTGGAGCTAAGATGACCATGCAACATAGAACTGTACATGTGAGAAACAGTCATCTCACAGGTCGAAAAAATAAAGCATGTTTCTTTATTTTTAATGGAGATACTAAATATCTATTTCCACGTCTGCAACATCTTCAGTTTTTGAGATATAAGTATTCTAATAAAAAATCAACCCTTTCATCAGTTTTACCCCACCCCCACCTAAGTAGATTTTCCAAAAGCAAAAAGTACACGTTCCTTCATTTTTAAAGGATATTCCAAATACCAATTTTAACGTCTGTAACATCTTCAGCTTTTATATCTATAAGTGCCCTCATACAAATATTTCAATTAAGTTTTCAATTCACCCAGCCTCTTAGGTGGAGTTTTCGGAAACAAAGAAGATAGGTTTCTTTATTTTGAAAGTAGATTCCAAATACCGGTACCAATTTGCACGTCTGTAACATCTTTGGTTTCTGAGATATAAGTATCCTCATACAAAGAATTCAACTAATTTTTAATTCATTCACCCTCCTCCATTAAGTGGATTTCCCGAAAACAAAAGAATACGCGTTTCTTTACTTCGAGAGGAGATTCCCAATACAAATGTTCATGTGTGTAACATCTTCAGTTTTTCAGATATAAGTATCCTCAAAAAATAATTCAGCTCCTTTTTTCACCCACCCCATTAAGTTGATCGCCCATCACCCAATGTTCACGTCTGTAACCTTCGGCTTTTGAGATATAAGGGTTCCCATAAAAGTAATTCATTTTCACTTCCTCTCACCCCCACCTAAGTGAATTTTCCGAAAACAAAAAAATGCTTCTTTATTTATAAAGGAGCTTCAGACTGCCAATTATCACGACTGTAACAATTCAGTTTTTGAGATATATGTGTCCTCATAAAAGGAATTCAACTCCTTTTCAACCCCCCCCCCCCCACAAAGAAGATTACAAATACCAGTTTTCACGTCTGTAACAACTTTATTTTTATTAGATATAAGTATCCTCATTCAAATAATTCAATTAATTTTTCAATTCTTTCACCCCCCCCCCTGGATTTTCCGAAATTAAAGAAACACGTGTTTCTTTACTTTTAAGGGAGATTGCAAATACCATCTTTCTTGTCTGCAACATCTTTAGTTTTTGAGATATAAGTATCCTCACAAATAATTCAACTAATTTTTCCGTACTTTCACCCCCTCCCTTTAGGTGGATTTTTGAAAAAAAAAGTATTTCTTTATTTTAAAAGAAGATTCCAAATACCAATTTTCACTTCTATAACATATTAAGATTTTGAGATGTACTATAGATATGCCTGTTCATTTTAAAAATTCACCCCCTTTTTATTTCCCCTTAAGTGGATTTTCCGAAAACAAGTTGCCTATCTTTCTTTACTCGTACAGGAAATACCAAATGCCAGTTTTTACGTCTGTAACATACTACGTTTCTGAGATATACTGTAGATATAGTCTTTCTAAAAAATCACCCGCTTTGTCACTCCTATTCACCCTCCGTTAATTGGATTTTCCAAAAATAAAAATACGGATTTCTTTTCTATTTAGAGGAGATTCCAATTACCAATTTTCATGCTTGTAACATGTTCAGTTTTTGAGATATAAGTATCCTCATTAAAGGTATTCAACCAAATTTTCACCTTTTTTCACCCCTCTTAATGGGATTTTCCGAAAACAAAAAATACATATTTCTTTATATTTAAAGGAGATTCCCGAAACCAATTTTTACGTCTTTAAACTTTTGAGCTTTTGAGATATAGATAAACACATTTAAATAATTCACCCCCATTTCAGCCCCGCCCCTTAGCGACGGAATATCCCAAAATCCTCCCTTAGTGAACACCTACACTCTAATATAAATGTATACCCAACATTTCATTTCTTTATGTCCAGTAGTTTTGGCTCAGCGATGATGAATCAGTCAGTCAGTCAGTCAGTCAGTCAGTCAGTCAGGATATGCTATTTTATCTATTTATAGATAGGGAAACAGGGGATTCGTCTGGGTTGCAGATTTGAACTTTTATGACTCGGTGACTTGAATCTGTGTACTATCTTACTAGCTTCTGCTGCTAGGCTTAGTAGCTCAAGTGGTAAAGCGATGGCGTTTTGAGCTGTACTTAGCGGATTCGATTCAGGCTCAGTCTGGTGGTATTCGAGGTTTCGGACTCCTTGTGCTCTTGTCGTATACATGGACTCTTACTGGGTGAGAACCTTAATAGTGAAGGAACTAGCCAGCTTGAACTTTTGGAGGTAGATTACTAATGCTCTCAGTATCAGATCAGAATATGTGAAGATTATAGCAATCTGAAAGCAAGATATACTTAGAAGGCTAGGCTTCAAGTCTCTCACTCCACGCTAAGTTCCCTATCTTATCCGAAAGCTCTCTCTGAGCTAAGCTAAGCAAAGCATAACTGCGTGGCGAAGTCAATGTCTCAAACCTGATGCTGCACGGTAGATCTCACTTATGAATCAGGTAAGCATAACAAAATATCCGGTAAGTATAACTGATACTAACCAATTACTTGCTATAGGCCTACTTGAATATGTTATTCAAAGTAATGAATTTTCGTATTCAATAAATGAGAAAATTAACGCTATGCAGGACATGTAGAGTATTTTACGACCTTGCATGGCTGATACAGTAGAAGTTATTCAGTGTTTGATGGTACTGTACCAAATCGAATTTAAGATACTCTTGGAAATATCTTGTGCACTTGTTTCTTGTACCTGTTAATATCGCCTCACTGTTATCGATACTTACAAAATTCATCTGGTATAACGCTTCTCTGTGAGAACATACTGAGTAGAGTTGGTAGTAACTTTTCTACTCCGCCAATTTATGAACTGAGGTAACCTAACATTTTTGGATTATTTTGTTAGGAAGGATGAATTCTTAGATGATAAAGACAAAGATGCTGATCTTTTAATGGATAACATGAACCTAAAGCCACAATTTATCATCACCATCATCATCCTTTCATGTGTTAGTCCTATAGAAGAATTGTTATGGTCTATACCAGAGATTTGCATTTTCAACAATTTAATTGTTAGGGTGGAAATATTGTAGTTTATGAAGGCAATTCTCAGTGTGCTGTTAGCTACTTGCGCGGTCAAACCTTACACGCTGGTTAAGAGTGCAGGCTTAACCTCTCGCTTACCACTCGTATACCTAACCTAATCGGCTGCCCTAACCTATATTTTAACATTTTGATATGAGTGTCGGTTGCATTGATCGCAGTTTTTTTCATGAAGTGGCTAAAAGCAATCGATCCCCGTCTAGAGTTGCCTTAAACCTATTTCCACTAATTAATATATATTCGACCGGGCGAGTTGGCCGTGCGCGTAGAGGCGCGCGGCTGTGAGCTTGCATCCGGGAGATAGTAGGTTCGAATCCCACTATCGGCAGCCCTGAAAATGGTTTTCCGTGGTTTCCCATTTTCACACCAGGCACATGCTGGGGCTGTACCTTACTTAAGGCCACGGCCGCTTCCTTCCAACTCCTAGGCCTTTCCTATCCCATCGTCGCCATAAGACCTATCTGTGTCGGTGCGACGTAAAGCCCCTAGCAAATATATATATATATTCGAGGGTTGCAGTAGTAAATTCTATCTAGGTACTTTCCATATAGTCCTCGTCAAAGTTTCTTCATTGGACAGTTTCATGCTTGTTTCACTGGATAATCTACAACGTGATGGCTGACAGTGGCTAAAGGTAGTGAATCCTGTGTTCGTGCAGATTCTTTCGTTAACTCAACGCATTCAGTGGCATGCACGTTTTCCCAGTCTTCACCACCCTTCCACATAACTGGAATGTTCAGAAGGCCCATTGATAACGGATGATTTTTGCCAGATACAATTATTGCATCGTTGCCACTCCTTCACTGATCACATCTCTATACAGTACCAGATACAGGGACTTTCCCTGGTGAACACTAGGGTTGGGCACTATGTCCCTGTTTCGGCACACTGTGCCGGTGCACAGTTAAGTTCCGCTGTTCCAGAAGACCGAGTGTCAATTGTTCCGAAACATTCTCAAGCGAGACGGAGACACTGACTCGCTGTCCCGTCAGAAGCGCCACTATGCACTGCCCTTCGCCTACTAGCTGAACTGTGCAGTGGGCGCACGGGACGCAGGACTGTAACTGCGCAGTGTAGAGAGAACTACGAGAGGCAACATTACATGCTCCGCGCCAGCGGGAATGTGCCCGTACGGAACGTGCTGTGTGGTGTGTGCCCGTATGTAGTTTCGGCCATGTCCTGCATAAAGCTGCACGAAACCTGAACGAACAGTCGGAACACTGAAATTCGCGCCCAATAATCACGTTTAAAGGCTGGTTTTAGGTTAAGATTTATCCGGTCAATATTAAATACACATAACACGGTTACAATAGCAGTGCAGATGTTTAAAAGTAACAAATTCAAGAATATTTTCACCAGTTGAATGTATTGGCCTGTAATGTGAGTAATTAGGGCCAGAATAAAACTTCACGGCACGTGAGAAAGCAGTCGGAACTCTGAATGAAATACTGACCCAAAAAATCATGTCTAAATTTTCTTTTTAGGATAAGAATGTTTTCATTCATTCTGAAATACACCTGTCATGATTACACTGGCAGTACAGATGTTTACAAATGTCACAATGTTATTTACACCAATTAAAAGTATACTCGCACAGTTGAAGAAACATTCGTCATTGCTCTATTCACGTACGCAATATACAAGCGGGATACGAAAATAAAAAAAACTGTGGGATGTTTAAGTTTGAAATGGCTTGTCATTATGCCGGTTGAAGGTCCCTTTGCAGACAAAATAGAACATAAATTGCATTTCACTCTGTCCGATTTTCTTCTGGTAAAAAGTCCTGAACAGGACTCCGATGCGACATTATGCAAAGTTTAACGTCTTTCGTACGGTTTAATTACTTTCGTGCTGTTATGCTCTTTGCACTTCGAATTTTTTCCCTCTTAACTTCCATTTACCTTCGTTAATATTTCGAAAATTTCCCTCAACACTTTCTTGGGGATTGACGTTAAAAATTAATTTGGACTCTAAGGAAACTTTTAATCCAAGAAAAATATAGGTCATCGCTTTGGAATTAAAAATATAACTGGATGAAAACATTGTTGTACTTTCGTGCTGTTATGCTCTCTGCACTTCGAATTCCTTCCCTCCCAACTTCCATTTACTTTCTTTAATATCTCGAAAATTTCCCTCAACACTATCTCGGGGATTGATGTTAAAAATTAATTTGGACTTTAAGGAAACTTTTAAGCCCAAGAAAAATATAGGTCATCGCTTTGGAATTTAAGATCTAAGTGGATGAAAAATATTTACACTCCAGCACAGGGCGGCACACAGCCGGTATCGACTGTCAGACACAGCCAAGGCCAAGTAATCTATCTAGTGCGGCATTGACACAGCACGTTCGGTACAGGCACATTCCAGCTGACGCGGAGCATGTCATATTGCCTGTCGAAGTTCTCTCTACGACCCAATTACAGTAGGATTGGGCAGACCGAAACAGTCAGTTCCGGAACATTAGGAACTTGAGTTGGTGTGTTTCGGTGCAGTGTGCCGGCACACGGCACATGGGACTGTAACTGTGCGCTAGAGAGAACTTCGTGAGGCAACATGACATGCTCCGCGTCAGCAGGAATGTGCTCCAGTACCGGACTGCTCTGTGAAGTTACGGCCAGCGTAAAGCTGCACGGAACGTGCAGGAATAGTCGGAACACTGATATTCGCGCCAAATAATAACGTCTAAAGGCTGCTTTTAGGTTAAGATTTTCTCGGTCAATATGGAATAACACATAACAGGTCACAATGGCAGTGCAGGTGTTTAAAAGTAACTAATCCAAGGATATTTTCACAAGTTGAATGTATCGGCCTGTTTTGTGAGTAATTAGGGCCAGGATAAAACTTCACGGTACGTGAAAAAGGAGTAGGAACGGGGAAATACGTACCAAAAAATCATGTCTATATGTTTTTAGGATAAGAATGTTTTCATTCATTCCTAAATACACCTGTCACAATTACACTGGCTGCAGATGTGTTTACAAATATCACAATGTTATTTTCACCAATTAAAAATATACTCGCACAGTTGAAGAAACATTCGTCAGTACTCAATTTGCCTACATAATATACAAGTGGAACACGAAAATAAAAATTAACACATACAAGCAAAACTTCTTCATCTGTGTACCCTCCATAGTCGGATTTTCCCTCGGACTCAGCGAGGGATCCCACCTCTACCGCCTCATGGGCAGTGGCCTGGAGCTTCAGACTCTTGGCCGGGGGATACAACTGGGGAGGATGAACAGTACCTCACCCAGGCGGCCTCACCTGCTATGCTGAACAGGGGCCTTGCGGGGGATGGGAAGTTTGGGAGGGATAGACAAGAAAGAGGGAAGGAAGCAGCAGTGGCGTTAAGTTAGGTACCATCGCGGCATTTGCTTGGAGGTGAAGTGGGAAACCACGGAAAACCACTTCCAGGATGGCTGAGGTGTTAATCGAAACCACCTCTACTCATTTGACCTCCCGAGGCTGAGTGGACCCCGTTCCAGCCCTCGTACCACTTTTCAAATTTCGTGGCAGAGCCGGGAATCGAACCCGTGCCTCCGGGTGTGGCAGTTAATCACACTAACCACTACACCACAGAGGCGGACACAAGCAGAATAAGAAAATAAAAATTAAACACTATATATACAAGCGGAGGAGGTGATTAAGAGTAAAACTATACAAGCAGAACATGAAAATAAAACAAACACAATATACAAGCAGAACACGAAAGTAAGAACTGTGGGACTTTCGTACGGTTATATTATTAGGCTTCAATGAAAACACTCTTACTAAACAGTTGAAAACAATATAGAACACATTACGTTATTCGCATGTACCGGAGGCCAGTTGCCGGTACAGCGGAACTCACAGAACAAAGAGGATGTGACAGAACAAGGAACACTCCACCAAGAGGCGGCACACAGCCGGTATCGACAGTCAGCTAGTAGGCGAAGGGCGGTGCATAGTGGCGCTTCTGACGGGACAGCGAGTCACTGTCTTGGTCTCGCTTGAGAATGTTTCGGAACTATTGACACTCGGTGTTCTGGAACAGCGGAACATAACCGTCCACCGGCACAGTGCCGAAACAGGGACGTTGTGCCCAACCCTAAGTTACAGTCCTGTGTCCCGTGTCCCGAGTACCGGCACTCAGTACCGAAACACTCCGCCTCAAACTCCTAATGTTGCGGAACAACTGTATGTTCCGGTCTGCCCAACCCTAGTGTACACATCGTTCATGGGCTGCATTAGTGGCACGTTTTTTACAATCTGCTTTACGTCGCACCGAGATATATAAGTCTTACGGTGACGATGGAATAGGAAAGGACTAGAAGTGGGAAAGAAGCGGTCGTGGCCTTAATTTAGGTACAGCCCCATAATTTGTCCGGTGTGAAAATGGGAAACCACGGAAAACCATCTTCAGGGCTTCCGGTAGCGGTGTTCGAACCCTCTATCTCCCGAATGCAAGCCGCCAGCTGCGCGCCCCTAATTGCACGGCCATCTCGCTCGGTGTAATAATGGCACAACTAAAAAAATCAATTTCTGGGATAAATGAGTACAAAGTTTCCCTTAGTTTGAAATGAAGAAATCATACATGTTACTTAAATACTGTTCCTTCATTCCCTTTGCCGAAGCCATGTCCAAGACGTTTTGAAATGTATTACAATTGTTGCAGTTTTTTATTTTATAGATTGTTGGACTGTCTTCTGAGTTTGCGGTTTTATAATGAAGAAATAAGTGTGCGGGCAATGCTAGAGTCAGCAATAACTCCGATTTCGTATTTTTTGAGTTGTGCCACTATTGCAACCCACGAGCGCTTTATTATTCTTGATAAGTCATTTTTCGTTCTCGTTAACAGCAATTTCCCTTGGTGGTGCTTTATAATTGAACGAACTAAAATTTATATGCCAAACATGATGGATGTTTGTTCGTAACTACACATACAAACTGACAATGTACTAACGTTATTAATACTACTAACATCGTAGAGTAGGTTAGGGAACATTACAGTACAAAACGTTATTGAATAACATGGTGTATAACTAAGAAAGGTAACAAAATTCTAGTCGGTTACCAAGATGCCGGTGACGAAAGTGTAATTTGTGAGCAAAGCACTGTTGACGAATATGTATTCAATATTGACTTATTTTATGTGGCGTGGCTCAGGATATAAAGCCTGCTGTTATGCCAAACCATCTTATATGTACTACATTGTACAAACTACACAGTCTTAGGTCTCCTAGTTACGTGTAATTAATTATGAAAATAAACTTCAATAATAGTTATAAACGAAAGATCCTCCTCTGCGAACCATGTGACCTTGCCGCGGTGGGGAGGCTTGCGTGTCCCAATGATGCAGATAGCTGAGCCGCAGGTGCAACCATATCGGATGGGTATCTGTTGAGAGACCAGACTAACGAACGGTTCATCGAAAGGGGGGTAGCAGCCTTTCGGTAGTTACAGGGGCGGCAGTCTAGATGATCGACTGATACGGCTTTGTAATAATACTCAACATGGCTTAGCTGTGTTGATACTGCTACACGGCTGAAAACAACGGGGAACTACAGCCGTAACTACATCCCGAGGACATGCAGCTCTCTCTGTATGACTGATGTACTGATGATGGCTTCCTCCCGGGTAAAATATTCCGGAGGTAAACTAGTCCCCCATTCGGATCTCCGGGTGGGGACTACACGAGAGGGGGCGATCATCAGGAAGATAGATACTGACATTCTGCGAGTCGGAGCGTGGAATGTTAGAAGTTCGAATCGTTGTGGTATGTTAGAGGATCTGAAAAGGGAGATGGATAGGCTAAAGTTAGATGTAGTTGGTATAAGTGAAGTATGAAGAAATCGAAAGAATATATGAGGAGATAGAAGATTTAATACAATATGTAAAAGGTGACGAGAATCTAATTATGATGGGAGACTGGAATGCAGTGGTAGGCGAAGGAAGAGAAGGTAGTACAGTAGGAGAATTAAGATTGGGACAAAGGAACGAAAGAGTAAGTCGGCTGGTTGAATTCTGCACTGATCATAATTTAGTCCTTGCCAATACTTGGTTCAAACACCTCAATCGACGGCTGTATACCTGGACGAGACCTGGAAAAACTGGAAGGTATCAAATAGACTTCATTATGATTAGGCAGAGATTCAGAAACCAGGTGTTGGATTGCAAAACTTTTCCAGGAGCAGACGTGGACTCTGACCACAACTTGTTGGTCATGAAATGCCATCTGAAGTTGAAGACATTGAAGAAAGGAAAGAATGCAAAAAGATGGGATCTAGACAAGTTGAAAGAAAAGAGTGTGAGGGATTGTTTTAAGGAACATGTTGCACAAGGGCTAAATGAAAAGGCTGAAGGAAACACTATAGAGGAAGAGTGGAGAGTCATGAAAAATGAAGTCAGTAGGGCTGCTGAAGAAATGTTAGGAAGGAAGAAAAGATCAACTAAGAATTAGTGGATAACTCAGGAGATACTAGGCCTGGTTGATGAACGACGAAAATACAAGAATGCTAGAAATGAAGAGGGCAGAAAAGAATACAGGCGATTAAAGAATGGAGTGGATAGAAAGTGCAAGGTAGCTAACGAAGAATGGCTGAAGGAGAAGTGCAAGGATGTCGAAGGCTGTATGGTCCTGGGAAAGGTAGATGCTGCATACAGGAAAATCAAGGAAACCTTTGGAGAACGGAAATCTAGGTGTATGAATATTAAGAGCTCAGATGGAAAGCCACTTCTAGGGAAAGAAGACAAAGCAGAAAGATGGCAGGAGCATATCCAACAGTTGTATCTAGGTAAAGATGTAGATAATTTGGTTCTGGAACGTGAAGAGGCTGTTGATGCTGATGAAATGGGAGACCCAATTTTGAGGTCAGAGTTTGACAGAGCTGTGAGTGACCTAAATAGGAACAAGGCACCTGGAATTGATGACATTCCCTGTGAATTACTGGCTGCCTTAGGAGAAACCAGCATGGCAAGGTTATTTCATTTAGTGTGCAAGATGTATGAGACAGGAGAAGTCCCATCCGATTTTCGGCAGAATGTTGTTATACCTATTCCCAAGAAAGCCGGTGCTGACAGGTGTGAAAACTACCGCACCATTTGTTTAGTATCTCATGCCTGAAAAATTTTAACACGTATTATTTAAAGAAGAATGGAAAAACAAGTTGAAACTGAGTTGGGAGAAGATCAATTTGGCTTCAGAAGAAATGTAGGAACACGTGAAGCAATCCTGACTTTACGTCTGATCTTATAGGATCGAATCAAGAAGGACAAGCCCATGTACGTGGCATTCGTAGATCTAGAAAAGGCATTCGATAATGTTGATTGGACCAAGCTATTTATGATTCTGAATATGATTGGGATCAGATACCGAGAACGAAGAATTATCTACAATCTGTATAAAAATCAGTCTGCAGTGATAAGAATCGAGGGCTTTGAAAAAGAAGCAGCAATCCAGAAAGGAGTGAGGCAAGGCTGCAGTTTGTCCCCTCTCCTTTTCAATGTTTACATAGAACAGGCAGTAAAGGAAATCAAAGAGAAATTTGGAAAGGGAATCACAGTCCAAGGAGAGGAAATCAAAACCTTGAGATTTGCCGGTGATATTGTTATTTTATCTGAGACTGCAGAAGATCTCGAGAAATTGCTGAATGGTATGGATGAAGCGTTGGGTAAGGAGTACAAGATGAAAATAAATAAGTCCAAAACAAAAGTAATGGAGTGCAGTCGAACGAAGGCAGGTGATGTAGGAAATGTTAGATTAGGAAAGGAAGTCTTAAAGGAAGTAGATGAATATTGTTACTTGGGTTGTAAAATAATTAACGATGGCAGAAGTAAGGAGGACATAAAATGCAGACTAGCACAAGCAAGGAAGAGCTTTCTTAGGAAAAGAAATTTGCTTACTTCAAACATTGATATCGGAATTAGAAAGATGTTTTTGAAGACTTTCGTGTGGAGCGTGGCATTGTATGGAAGTGAAACATGGACGATAACTAGCTCAGAAAGAAAGAGAATAGAAGCTTTTGAAATGTGGTGTTACAGAAGAATGCTGAAGGTGAAATGGATAGATCTAATCACGAATGAAGAGATACTGAATCGAATTGGTGAGAGCAGATAGATTTGGCTAAATTTGGCGAGAAGAAGGGATAGAATGATAGAACACATCTTAAGACACCCAGGACTTGTTCAGTTGGTTTTTGAAGGAAGTGTAGGTGGTAAAAACGGTAGGGGTAGACCAAGGTATGAATATGACAAGCAGATTAGAGCAGATGCAGGATGAAATAGTTACGTAGAAATGAAAAGGTTAGCACAGGGTAGGGTGGCATGGAGGGCTGCATCAAACCAGTCTATGGACTGATGACTCAAACAACACAAACGAAAGATACGTTTCACGGTTACTATAAAAAACATAACGTTATATACTAATTTATGTCTATGTAGCATTTGCAATATCTCTCTTTAAATACATTTCTACTATGTACGTCTAATTAAAAACGAAAGGGAATTCCGGGAGTGTATGGTTGCAGGCATGGATGAATTCCCGTAATTTGTCGTGCGGTAAATTTTGAAGATCAGCAGGGCAGAGGTTTCTGACCTCTCTGATAACTTGAGTGTGCCTGTGCGCAGGATGTTTTGGACAAGCGAGCCCGAGTGAAGGCTTCTTCTCTGCCAAATACAACCACGGCAGCTGATCGAGACAGGGCGATATATGACCATACCTGTGCATGTCTAATACAAACGAACGCATGAATGATAAGCCCGCTGAAGTTCAGCGTTAAATATGGTGTTTAGGTTGTTGTATATTACGTCACCATTACAGAAGATGAGCTGGATTTTCTTTTCGGTGGCGAAGTGGCACGATGGCGAGAGTGCCGGTGACGAATATTCTTAAACCCGCCAAACACGAAGTGTTTTCGGCAACCCTCCGACCTTAAGCGAACCAACTTAGCTTGCTTATTGACAAGTCAAGCTATTCTGTTTGTCTGGGTTTTTCCCGTAAGCAAACCAAACGGTCTAGAAACCGTGATATGGCCTCCTCTATTGCTCAAGTACGCCAGCCTCATGTTGGTAGATTTACAGGCACTTCAAGGAAGTCTTGTAGGACACAGTTCCGGCACCTCGGCGTCTCCGAATACCGCAAAAGTAGTTAGTGGGACATAAGACCGATAGCATTATTATTTATTATTAGAAATACAAAGGTATAATTTTTAGAAAGTCCGAGTTTGGACGCGTTTTTGGTCCGCAGAAAGCCCAGACACTGTTCCCTCAAATTCCCGCGGAATTACCTTCCAAGGAGAACTGATAGGATACCAGTGTCATTGGAGTATGCTTGGTGCTTTAATCCCTTGTCCGTCTGCCTGTTTGTCTATGTCTTCCACTTGTATGAACCCACTTTCCACCGTCCTTCTCTTGGGTAAGCCGAGCACAATTCTCCTGTTTTGGACACATGCTGTTTAAAAATCTTCCTGTGCTTATGTGTTAGTGTATGGTCACGTTGCATTGCTTACGTTATGACCGTTCTGGTTGATCTAATTGTTAGGTTGTTCCAAAGAATCCAAATCTATCTTTAACATTTGAGAGACGACACTACTTCGGGAAAGTTGGCAACTCTATTTTAGTTCACATTTGTTGGACACTGCTTTACTAACGAATTGTCTTTTCGGCTTGCCGCCAAAGTATACGACACTGCCGTCGTTTCTTCCGGATCACTGGGCTCGTAAACAGGAGTTAATTGTAGTTAAAACGGCATTCCATTCCATTTCCAAGTTAATTCATCGTCATAACTTTCTACGTGATTTGACCTTTGGCTAGCTCAGTTGGTTTGGCCCTTGTTTGCTGAATTTAATCTCAGTACAGTGGATTCGTTTAGAAGTACTTGGGTGTGAAGGGCTCCTTTGCCAATATATTTACTGGCAGGTCATTAAAAGTCAAAATGTTGGCTCAATAACAAATAAATAAATAAATAAATAAATAAATAAATAAATAAATAAATAAATAAATAAATCAAATCAGTCATCAATGATCTACATTTAGGGCTGTCGCCGAGGTGGCAGGTTCCCTATCTATTGTTTACCTTGTTTTTTCTTAAACATTTTCAAAGAACTTGGGAATTTATCGAACATTTCCCTTGCTAGTTTATTCCAATCCCTCACTCCTTGTCCTATAAATGAATATTTTCCCCAATTTGTCCTCTAGAATTCCAACCTTATCTTCATTTTATGATCTTTCCTACTTTTAAAAGTTCCACTCAAGCTTATCCGTCTACTGACGTCATTACACGCCATTTCTCCACTGACAGCTCGAAACATACCCACATAGTTGAGCATCTCGTCTCCTTACTCCCAAGTCCTTGCAGCCCAAAGTTTGCATAAAATTAACACTTCTATTTTGTCGGGAATCACCCAGAACAAATTGTGCTACTTTGGATCTTTTTCCAGTTCTCGCATCAAGTACTCCTTGTGTGAGTTCCATACAAAGGAACCATACTCTAATTGGGGTCTTACCAGTTACTTATACGCCCTCTCCTTTACATCGTTACGACAACCCGCAAATACTCGTATGGTCATGTGAAGAGATCTGTAGCCTCTCTTAACAACCTCGTGAATATGATTACCCCAGTGAAGATCATTCCTTATATTGACACTTAGATACTTACACTGTTCCCCATGACGTACTATCACCCCATCAAGACAGTAATTAGTATGAGGGGACTGTTCATCTTCATGAAACTTACAACCTGACTTTTCATCCCATTTACCATCATAACATCGTCTGCTGTCCATCTCACAACATTGTCTAAGTGCCCGTAGAGTTGCTCACCATGCCATCATCCGCAAATAGCCTTATCTGTGATTTCAGTTCTTTACTCATATATATATATATAAAAGAAATTATAAAGGTCCAATAATACTGTCCTGCGGGACCCTTGCCTTAATAATTACATGATCAGATAACACTCCACTACTCTAATTCTGAGTTCTGTTTTCTAGAAATGTATCCAACCATTCAAGCAATCTTTAGTATAGTCCAATATCCCTCATTTTCGTCAGTAATCTTCCATGATTCAGCATATCAAATGTCTTGGATAGGTCAGTTGCGATACAGTCCATACAATTTAAGATATCTGCTGTATATCTTACAAGTTGAGCATCACTGCAATAGCCTTTCCTAAACGCGAACTGTCTTCTATCAAACCAGTTAGTAATTTCACAAATGTATATAATATAATCAGAAAGAATGCTTTTCTGGAGCTTACAAACAACACATGTAGAGCTGACTGGCATGTAATCATCCGCCTTATATTTGTCACCCTATCACTTGTACACTATTGTGACTCTCCATTTATTTGGAATTGCTCCTTCTTGCGGACAGTAATCAAATAAGTATTTCAGATATGGCACTATATCCCAACACATAGACTTTAATACATTCCCTGAAATCTTATCAATCCCAGCGCACTAGGTTTCAACTTTTGTACCTTTTTATAAATGTCTTTATTATCATAGGTAAATTTCAGTAATTCGCCAGTACTAGTCGCCTCCTCTATCCGGACATTATATCCAACTACCTGTACCTACTGCTGACTTAATACTTCTGCCTTCTGTAAGCTCTCACATATTCTAGTGGTGGGGACGGAGCGAGTAGAACTATAGAGTAACTCGGGTCTTGAGGTTACCTGACGTCACAGCGGAGCACCAATTCAACTCGAATACTCCGAATAACGCTGCGTGTGTTTCACTACTTCCAGCAGGGCTACACTCGCAACAGAACTGTGCTATTGTGCCGACTTCTGGCGGAGACGGCTGTTCTATTTGTCTCTTTTCTTATAGATATATATTTGTCTAAAGTTGTTGCGCTGTATTTTCTATCGATGTTTGTAATAATGCTAATGCTATTGGCTTTACGTCCCACTGAGTACTTTGTCGGTTTTCGGAGACGCCGAGGTGGCGGAATTTTGTCCCTCAGGAGTTATTTTACGTGCCAGTTAACCTACCGACACGAGGCTCTCGTATTTGAGCACCTTCAAATACCACCGGACTGAGCCAGGATCGAACCTGCCAAGTTGGGGTCAGAAGGCCAGCGCCTCAACCGTCTGAGCCACTCAGCCCGGCGATGGTTGTAATAAGAAAGAAGCAATAATGCCACGAAAGACCTTCCAAGCATAGCAGTATTATTTTACTTGCAGTCCATGTAGAAAATCCGCAACGTGTAAAATTTGCAATAAAGTCTATTACACAAGATTGAGTCAAATTTATGGAATCGCATAAAACGGGCGCATGGTACAGGATATAGTTACACATGGTGAAAGCAATTCAATTTCTATTTATGGATGAGACAGTGCAGAAAGAATAAATTGGATAGGAGTTTGACTACCTTTGTATTCGAAGACATGCAGTGACTGAGAGTTGTAGAGGATAGATGGTTTAAGAATACTTAAAATCCACGTTGCAACCTTACATCCCGTCGCACTCTTTCAGATGTGAATAAACACGACATATTATCCGTTCATATGGCACTACGTAGGGAATCCAAATTTTGTTTCTGTTTTTACACATGCTACTGATTTTTAAGTGTTAATTCCTCACTGTGCGAAGAGGTGATAGTTGGCCGCTTTTAGCGGTGAGAGAAGGTTATCTACTCTGCATTCTCCAGCTAGTCGCTCGTGTCACGACAAATGTACTTGTTAAGTTTTGTGAATTCGTGCAATTATTTTCAGTGAAACAGTGAAAAGATAAGTAAATTCATGGCAACAAAATGTGCAAGGAGGAATACTCTGAAATGCATATTTGAACGTTAGAATAAGTCTTCAGCGTGGGATGTACATTATTTATTTTTATTTATTTATTTAATTGGTTCCAGTCACTGCTGAAAAGCTCATCAGACTAAATCGACATGATTCAGCTGGACAATCTGTAAACCGCAGCATATATTAAGGTCATTTCAACAGTGATTTACGAACGTTTGATATGTAACTATTCAGGGATTCAGAAGATAATGTTAAGTGATGGTAGTGTAGGAAAAGTTACTGTGAGCCAGCTGACAGGGTACAAAAGAATGTTCGAATACTGAATGTTCCCCTGCAAGTGCCTATAGAGTCCATTTCATTAGCGTTAGGTAAATACGGGAAAGTGGTAGAACACAGGGAAGAGGAGTGGTCATAGTAATACCCCTTCAAAGTACGCAACGGTATACTTGCTATTAGAACGGAGTTCGAAGACCCATACCTCCCTTCATATATATAGAAGACTTTCATGCGCAGGTTATTTATGACGGCCAGACCATGACATGCCTTACTTGTAAATCGCCCAGTCACTTGAAGCCGGATTGTCCGCTACGCCAGAATCGCTTGGCAGAGAGAAGGAATATAAACACTGCCACACACACACCTGTTAACTCCACCGTCAGTGAGCAAGGCCCCACTAGACCAGTTTCAACCTCGCTAAGCTAGCCGCACAACACAGCCGGTAAACAAGCCCCATGGGCGGATATACAAAATGAGGAAAACACAGCACACAACACGGCTATTGATAGGAATGAATTTCCTTCGGTCAGGGAGAGCCAGAATAAGCGTATGAAGACTGAGTTGCAACATGGCATTTCCAAATCCCTACCTCAAGAAATCTATGGACAAATTAGTGAAACTAAAGACGTGCCTTCCATATCCTTGGCCACAGTAAGCTCCATGCCTGCCCAGGAGTCCGTGAATTACCTGCTAGATACACCAAGCATCCCCTTAATCCTGGATCTTAGCCAGATCCCGAACAACACATCCCTCCCCCTCTAGGACGGAAAACGAATTTATGGAAATTGCGGATACGTCAGATAAGGACCTAATAGATACTGAAATGGCAGAGGAAGATGTGGAAAACGAAGAGTGTATGGGAACAGAGAAACAGAGTAAAGTGTCTTCACCTAGAATGTAAAACATAAATAAAACACACAGCACGTCATCCATGGCGACCGAAATCTTGAAGGACAGTCAATCATCAGTATCATCACACATTTCCTTAAGCCATAGGGGCCCACGCATACATACAGTACAAGAAAGAAGCGTGCCGAGCGGAAAGGGTCTAATTCGAAATCATCTGTACCTAACTGATCCTGCACCAACCACTACCTGTCGTATCTATAAATAACCGCCTACGCAAACATGAGTATAGTTTCTTGGCATTTTGCTTTCCCTCTCTGTCTTTTTATGGTGAGTCTTCTTGCAACTTATGCCACCCTTACTATTAATGTAGAAGAAGTGTTACAACTCAAGCGCTGCTTAGTCGATTCGTGAAGGAATATGTGGAACGAAACCTATTATTTACAAATGAAATAGTGCCCCATTTAGTGACACCTGGTCCAATAATTCTAGTAGGTGATTTCAACTGTACGCTTCACCCACGAGACCAAACAGGCACTTTCAACTTTTGTCCAGGCCTTCAGACACTCATACAGTCTATGCAGCTCAAGCATGTTTGGCAGCAGCTACACGGCTCACATGTCGAATTTACATATTACCGTGGAGAGTCTAAATCCAGGATAGATAGGATGTACGTATCCACGGCACAAATACAGCACCTCGATAGCTGTAAGGTGATTCCAGTGGCCTTTAGCGATCACCATAACGTTCTAGTAATGATAAAGGCAACAGGGAGTGACAGATGCACCATGGCAAAAGAAATATGGAAGATGAATAGGTCTGTTTTCAACTATACTCAGGATGTCAAACGTTTCAGGGAGTGTTATCACCAATGCAAATTGGCGCAAAAACGCTACAGTAGCGTTATGGACTGGTGAACATACGGTATAAACTTATACCTGCAATTAGATCGCTCGGAAGAACAATAGCGTATGAGGACAACCAGGATACATGTAGGAAAATTGAATTTTATGACAGAGCTATGTTTGATCTGCATCACAAAGAACAGCCAGGCCAAAATCTCTCTCATCCATTAAACTTTATTAAGAGAATTATTTTAGGTATTAAGAAAAGCAGCCTAGAACAACTACGTCAGCACGTGAAAGGCACTTCCCTCATAGAAAGAGAGAAAATCTCTCTCTATCTCATTGCCAAGATCAGACGATCAGTCAATAAGCAATTTATCATTCGATGCGATAATGGAAAAGAGACAATGGTCAATACAAAGGAACAACTCCTAGCAAAAAAAATTAAGGAAACATGTTATTGAACGTATGCCATACTCCACAAAACAATACCTCACACCCAGGTATATTACCAACTAAACCTTTATTCTTTACCGTTGAAGTATACAAATGAACATGGATGGATTCGCGTTCATTTTCAGAACACAAACGGAACTGTCCAAATAGGGGCGAAAACAAAGTGATAACTGTCCTCCAGTGTGGATTTTTATCACACTTGGAGAGCTTCAGTATGGTGTATGTCCTCCACGAGCATTTATCACAGCTTGGCACCTACGTGGCATGCTCCGTATAAGTCGACGAAGGTCACGTTGCGGTATCAGGTCCCATTCTTCAATGAGAGCCTGTTCGAGGTTTTGGAGATTCTGTGGTGGAACAGGGCGCCCACGAACACTTTTGTCAAGCCTATCCCACATATTCTCGATGGGATTAAGGTCAGGACTCACTGCTGGCCATTCCATCTCTTGAATGTCCAGTTCTCGCAAGACAGCTCTGGTGAAGCGCGCTACATGAGCCGTGGCATTGTCGTGCATGAGTACGATTTCAGGGCCAACACCGTATGCGGGAACCAACACATGCTGTAGCAGTATCTGCTCGATGTACCCCGCAGCGTTAATATTACCACAGACGACGACAAGATCCGTAAGGCCATTAATACTGATGCCATCCCACACCCTCATAGAACCTTGTCCGAATCGGTCGCCTTCCTGGAAAACATTTGGCATGTACTGCTCCCCGCGGCGTCTCCATACACGTTGACGTCCATAACGGTGTATCAGGGGAAATCTGGACTCGTCTGTGAACAACACAGCTCTCCATTGGCGAAGTTCCCCGTTGAACTCGAACAGGACGTCTGGGTCGCAACGGCACTTCTCTTAACATGTTCCTTACTGTCTGGTCAGACACTGTGACTCCAGAGACCCTCCTGAGGTCTTGTTGCAGTTATCTGGCAGTTGCTGAACGAGGCCGCAACGCACAGATGGTCAGATATCGGTCATCCTGTGGTGTTGCCATGCATCCACGAACTTGTCCACCGCTCCTTGTGAAATGGCTTGTCTCATTGTAGCTATTCCCAAAGCGTTGAATAACTGACGGGAAGACATTGAGATTCACAGCAACAGGACGAAAAGTCCATCGTTCCTGGATCACAGTGACGACCCTTGAGATTTGGACCTCGTTAAGATGTTTCATGGGATGTGCTTGTTTACGTACAGCATGCTCAAATGACCGCAGTAATCTTTGTACCTCACAACGACGCACGGACATACTACTATTCAGTTTGTTTTGAGGGGTCACCTGACAGTGTAATGCATGCCTACGCCTACAGATTGAGTATAACTTCGAATTTACATACCCTGAGTAGCTAAGGTCTCAAGGTATGCTGTATGACCATTGGAACCCCATCTACCAAATTAACGTTCACATACCAGACGTTACAAAACATGTTCCCCTAAGATTTTGAACTGTGTATATAGATGTGTTCTTACAATTCGTTACCACTTGTAAAGGTACATGCCTGCTTTCTCACTCCTCAACAGTTGCTTTAAACCCATCCCAAAAGTCTTTTACATTTTTATTTACCATTTTCCGTTGATCATAATTGCTTGTTAAACATTTCGCCATGCCTCTCTTATCAACCACGTTTATGGTATTGCCTAATAGTCCTACTTTTACGACATTTCTTTCTATCACATTTATTTGGTGTCTTTGGTTGTTTTATCAGCACCACGTCTGCAGCATTTTTCTCTCTAGTTAGTTTCACCACGTTTTGATTCAGGTGTTCATCCCATATTAACCTATTCACCATTTGTTAGTCATATATTCTGTCCTCCGCATTATTTTTCCGGTTAACATTTGGTAAGTTCAGATCACACTTTTCAATAACGCTCCGTTCTGTACCGTTCCCCGATTATCTCCTCAAATAATTCCGCATCAGCGTCAGCGCCGGCCTTGCCAGGCCTTTTACCCCAAAAATATCCAGTGCGCCCTGGTGGGGGTGTGATAGGAGTCATTCAATTGTAATTAATTATTGAGGAATATATATTTGATTTTCAGAAGCAAGAATATCTTACTTTATATATTGTAAGTACAGGCCAGGCCGAGATAGTATTGTGAAACCTGCCACAGACTGCTGTCGCCTCTAAGATTAAGAAATACAATGTCCAGCAGAATTAGAATTCTCAGAAATTGTGACGAGGGGGAAGAGACAGGCAAGAGTTATTTCCAAGTCAGTGGAAAGGTTTCAGAGCCGCGGGCAAAATTATAGTGTGACACACCGGATGGGGCCGGGTGCAGAATTCCTAGAAATGACGTCAGGGGATCTCCAATGTACTAGCGAGGGATGAATGGAAGGTTGGTACTTAAAGAGAAAAGTATGTAACTTCTCAGTCCCGCGTGAGCTTGGACCAATCGTAAAATTCGCAGACCAGAAGCAGGTACAACTTCGTATTGTAAGAAACACTATCAACGTTAACTCCATGGATTAAAGTTATAGAAGGAAGTGATTTATAAATTCGAGGTAAGGTGAAATTTAGAAGCCTAACCATATAATAAAAGTTATTAATTGAGGGAGATTGACTCGAAAAATTCTGAGAATTCATGGACGCTATCCGTTGATTGGCTGCAGGCAAGAGACGCTACAAAACAGCGCGAAACCCCAGCCTGTGATACAGGAGCTAAATTTACGATTTTATTGATTACCAGCGAACGATATTATTTGAGAATTGGCATAGAGGCTAAAATCCCAAGTTTAAGCCACTGGCTGGGCCGCAAATAGTGGTATGAGGATATTGGAACTGCGTGCCCTAAGATGACCTCTCGTGAACTTGGAGGAGAGGAGAGTCGAATATAAATACATGGTCATGGAGACGGAAGTATCTTACTTGTGATAAATTGTTCGTGCTGTTACTACGCAGGTACGTGTGTGTAATCACTCGTGGAATATTGTTTGAGGTATTATAATGTTACGTAGCACAGTGAACCGTGACGTGAAGTAGTCCATATTACAGTCTTGAACAGTATACCAGGAGGAGTTCGAATATATACAGAACTCATTAAATCAGCACCTACAGATAGGAGTGCGAGGTTCTCTATCAAGAATAGGAGGTACGTTACGTGAGAACGGTCGTGGGTGTTCGACGGAATTTCACCAAGTAAACAGTCAATTAATAACTGATACCTGGTCAGCTACGCGAACGTGAGACGGGAGAAATCGAGTGCGCGCCGGGCCGCAGAAAGTGATACCGAGGTATTACGTGTTCCTAGTGTCCGGGAAAGGAACGAATAATGTATATTTACATTAAGTGGGCTAGATAAAAAGCCAAGAGTGTTAAATTTATATGTTAGAGTGCAAATTATTACAAGTGCAAAAGTTATTTGTTTTGTTTTTATAAGATTGAAAATGTGTAATAATAAAAAGTGTCAAGGATTACCTCTTCAAGCTGGCATGAATACCAATAGGATGCAGTGCTAAAAACCGGATGGGGCTAGGCTCCCCGTCTGGTTTAGCAAACTACAGGCAGAGATGAGTACCCCTTAATATATATTTGTAGATTGCTATCGTTAGCGGAAGGAAATCATATTCTTTCATTATGGTAACTTGATTGTGAAACGAACCGTTTCCGGCTCGTATAAATTCAGAGATAGATACACAAAGGGACAAATTAATATGTACATAATTGGATCAAGCACTCATCATAATTTTGATTATTTAATAGAGTAGAGTAGGGTCGATTTGTTTATTCAAGTGCTTGAATTGTTTGAAATTATATGGAGCATGTTTCACGTAAAGATAAGCTTAATATTCATTTTAGAAGTGCTCAAATGTAATTTCAGTTATCGGAAACTTTATAGATATTAAGGCATGTTGTAAGATTATCCAGAGGTAGAGGGTTGCCAAGAGATTTTAATTGTTGTGGGACGGAATGAAGTCCATTCAATTGTCTGTAAATATCGATGATTATTTGTGCCGCGAAGTTTCTCCAGTGGACAGAAATATAATAATCAGTAGAAGTATCGGAGTGATAAATGAACATGTGTAATGTGTAAATGCGTGTTTATAGTAATGCCTTGTGAATAGAGGCACGGGCCTAAGTTGATGGATTGATTGCAAGTTAAAGTAATTTCATTGTCGAGATAACATATGGCGTGGAAGACTTTAATTCAGGCAGTAAATGTGATTTTAACCTTAATTGTTGATTAAACGTTTTTGGACTCCATAATAATCATAAATATTTGTTTAGAAGTGATAGAGGCCCGTGTATAGGATGATCATGATATGTTGAAAGGCCAGAGTGGTTTGAGCCCATTTCTGAGATCGGAAGTCGTGCGGGACGAAAATCCGGCATGAGGTGAGAATTGAGCCGTGCTGTTGTTGATGATGAAAAAGATGAATCTCGATGCCTACGTCGATATAAAATGCCGATTCGGTATCATGAGTGGCAGGAGTCCACGCACCGAATATTAATGAATGAATTAAATGTTTGAAGAGTTCCAGTGGAATAAATGGACTTCAAAATGAAATGGAAGGAATAATTTAGCACTTGCAGAGATTGGATATATTTGCCCAACTGCGAGGTGCCATGGGATTTGTCTTGGGAGGACATGGTGTTCCCATAAATTAACGACAGTACGAAAATAAGGTTGCGGGTTCGAATACCGTTATTATGTCCCGAGCGATATGAAATCGGATCTTGGTGGTTCATATTTGGGAGTTAACATATGTGACTAAGTTCTAAAGATTGAAATTAAAATATAAAATTTCGAAATCATAATAATAATAATAATAATAATAATAATAATAATAATAATAATAATAATAACATATATACATACATTATCATTATAGACTGTTATGCCTTTCAGCGTTCAGTCTGCAAGCCTCTGAGAATTTACTAAACGTCGCCACAATCCTCGATTTGCAACTAGTGTTGTGGCCTCATTTAGTTCTATACCTCTTATCTTTAAATCGTTAAAAACCGAGTCTAACCATCGTCGTCTTGGTCTCCCTCTACTTCTCTTACCCTCCATAACAGAGTCCATTATTCTCCTAGGTAATCTATCCTCCTCCATTCGCCTCACATGACCCCACCACCGAAACCGGTTTATGTGTACAGCTTCATCCATCGAGTTCATTCCTAAATTAGCCTTTATCTGCTCATTCCGAGTACCATCCTGCCATTGTTCCCACCTGTTTGTACCAGCAATCATTCTTGCTACTTTCATGTCTGTTACTTCTAACTTATGAATAAGATATCCTGAGTCCACCCAGCTTTCGCTCCCGTAAAGCAAAGTTGGTCTGAAAACAGACCGATGTAAAGATAGTTTCGTCTGGGAGCTGACTTCCTTCTTACAGAATACTGCTGATCGCAACTGCGAGCTCACTGCATTAGCTTTACTACACCTTGATTCAATCCTACTTAGTATATTACCATCCTGGCAGAACACACAACCTAAATACTTGAAATTATCGACCTGTTCTAGCTTTGTATCACCAATCTGACATCCAATTCTTTTGAATTTCTTACCTACTGACATCAATTTAGTCTTCGAGAGGCTAATTTTCATACCATACTCATTGCACCTATTTTCAAGTTCCAAGATATTAGACTGCAGGCTTTCGGCACAGTCTGCCATTAAGACCAAGTCGTCAGCATAGGCCAAACTGCTTACTACATTTCCACCTAACTGAATCCCTCCCTGCCATTTTATACCTTTCAGCAGATGATCCATGTAAACTACGAACAGCAAAGGTGAAAGATTACAGCCTTGTCTAACCCCTGTAAGTACCCTGAACCAAGAACTCATTCTACCATCAATTCTCACTGAAGCCCAATTGTCAACATAAATGCCTTTGATTGATTTTAATAATCTACCTTTAATACCTAATAATAATAATAATAATAATAATGATAATAATAATAATAATAATAATAATATTCCAAGTAAATCATGTCTAAATTATGTGCCAAACTAGATCGGAATTGTAAAAGGGGTTATGCCTTAAACATAATAATAGTTAACTGCCACGTAACAATTAAAATTAAAATATAGAATTTTCAAATTAATAATAATAATAATAATTTATAATTTATTATTATTATTATTATTATTATTATGATTATGATTATTATTGGAAGAACAACAATAAGAAGTAGAATTTATTATATTATTTCTGAGAATAATAATAGTTGGGAGAATTGAAATTAAAATATAGAATTTTTAAACTAATTATTATTATTATTATTATTATTATTATTATTATAATTTGAAGAAGAATAAGAAGAATTTATTTTATTGAGATTAATAATAATAATAATAATAATAATGGTGAAAAATGAAATAAAAACATTAAACCAATGATGATTACGGGTTACGATAATCATGATCTCTACTGATGATGATAATAATAATAATAATAATAATAATAATAATAATGAAATTAAATTAATTTTTTTATTATTTCGGATGATGATGTTGAATGATACTAGGGAAGTCAGCTGGCGAAATAACGCAATATTCTCATGTTGGTGTAAATAATAAGTTAAGTTTGTTATTTGTAAAGTCATGGCAAATCCCTACATCTGGACCATTAGGATAGAGTCTCTTTGTCGTTTCCTTCGGTTAACGATTAGCATAGGAACCCGGGGAGAGTTTTGTAGCGTCCCGGGTTGGTCTCATCTCAATAAAAGTGGAGACGATGACATGATTCATGTGATCGTGCCCACTTGGCCAACAGGTATTTGGTCCATGACCATCAATGGTCATTGTGTTCAAAAGGGTCGAACTGACACCTTCAGAAATCAACGGTTCCACCACCCAAATCGATGGGTGGTCAAAAGTGTAAAATATTATGTAAATTTTCAGGAGTGATTTGCCAAATAACCGGCAAATTAAGGGTCAATGAATTTTGTTGTGTGTAAAATTTTTCAACTTAAATAAAATGCTCCTTTAGCATTTGCAAGGAAACAGTTCCAGGTTCTTGTTCTTGTAGCATAGTAAACCCTTGGTGACCGTTTAAATATCCGTCCCCATTCCTAGGACGGAGCCTTCATACTTTTCCCTTTGATCTGATTTAATATATTTTGTGTTTTTTTATTATGAGCCCTAGTTAATGATTAGAGTGTCCCGTTCAACCCTGTACATTTATTTGGAGATCGTATATCTTCATAATTTTTTTTATTGTTTATTAGTTGCGATAGATTCGGACCGTAACACCCCCTAAGATGAATGCTGGTTGGGACTCAGGCTTTGATCGGGTACACAAGTTGTCGATTATCTGTAGAGATATATCTTACACGTAGAATTTCAAGTTCCTCATCCTTAACTTTTTCGTAGCTTACAAATTCTTCCTTCACCAGTATGAATACCCTCCCCCTCATATCGTTCCTAACCTGTCTACGATAAACATTCCAGTTCAATGAGAACATTTCCGCATCCGTAGTATCACTTCTCAGGCATTCTTCGATTCATATTATAATAGCCTATAAACAGGGTTATTCACCTAACATGTTACACGGAAATAACTTCTAAACCATTAAAGATATCAGCATTCTGTTTTGATATTCGTAAATGGTACGCAGGGACTTGTAAAATAACGTGCTACTTATTCTCAAGGGGTGATTAACAACAGAGATATTGATACTAACTCCATATTTTTACATGGAACGGCACAAAATCATACGGCTGATGTAAAAGTTCATCTGCGTACAAGTTCAAATATGGAAGTATTTTCAAAATCGGACAATTACTTTTTGAGATATAAGTAAGAACATCATGCGCGGTTTTGCATGTCGCATCAGACAGCGTGAAGTCGGGCAAGGACATATTGAGGCGCAAGCAGTTTCCTGGGAGTGAGTTCAGCCACAGAAAGGATACCAGGCATGTAAGCACCTCGTACACATGCCATGGGTTTGCAAAGTGTGTATGACAGGCGAACACATGACAGGACAGAAAGGGTTGATGTGTTTAAAAGGAATAAAATAAGTACTTTGCCTTGTAAGGAACATAACGAAAGCTATAATTGCCACTGGTTTTAGTGTACAGTTCATACTACTTCTATGAGTTGAGAAATAAACATAACACAAAACACCGGAAGAGCTCCTTCTAGAAAAGCAAATGTTCAGAGCTGATCGTGGTGAGATGGCAGCAACACTATTATTTATGTTTTATTTTACACGCATTAATCTCTGCAGAGCTCCAGCACGACTGTAGTAGTGTGCATTCGGGAGAGCGTAGGTTCGAGTCCTGCCTCGCCCAACCTGAAAGTGATTTTCATTGTGTCCCATGTTCAACACCAGGCAAATAGCGGATAGGTACTTTTGTGGTAGGCCACGGCCGACTTCCTTTCCAAATCCTAAACTGAGCGCAACCTATTACATGTCAAAACAAAACAACACAACTTTAATCTCCCTTCCCCGTTTTGTGTTCGCCTGTCATACAATAACGTTGCACACCCAGGATATGTTACGGTACATCACATCATGTTTACAGTACATGCCTGGTATCCGTTCTGTGGCTGGAATCAAGGCCAGGAAGCAGCTTGCGCCTCAATATGCCCTTGCCCGACTTCGCGCCGTCTGATGCGGCATGCAAAACCGCGCATGCTGTTCTTATTTATATCTCAAAAAGTAATTGTCCAATTTCGAAAATACTTACATGTTTGAACTTGTACTCAGTTGAACTTTTAGGCCAGCTGTATGAATTTGTGCCGTTCCGTTTAAAAATATGGAGTTAGTATCAATATCTCGATTGTTAATCATCCCATGAGACTAAGTAGTGCATTATTTTACAAGACCCTGGGTACCATTTACGAATATGAAAACAGAATTCCGATATCTTTAATGGTTTAGAAGTTATTTCTGTGTAACATGTTAGGTGAATAACCCTGTATAATCGGGCGATTCTCTTGCGCGTACTAATGTTGGTTTACGCAGCCCAAGAAACGTGTGAAAACTTCGTAAGGTCGATATTTCTATACTGGCATCCTACGTGATATTAAAGCCTCGTAAGGGAATATTTTAAATGTGCATGGCGGCTCACTCTTTTTCTATAGACCTTCCATATTTCTGTACAGAAATTGTGGTAAATATATAATACTAACACTAAACCCAGCATGCAAGCGATTATGACCACTAGAGATGGGAATTATAGGCACGAATAGGTTAGAATGCAAACGTATTTAACAAAGGTCCAAGTGCCATATACCCGCATGACGGTTCTGCAGTGAGATTTTCTTAAATGTTAGCGATATGAACTATCAAGACCCCTAAACTTTATGCAACTCACCTGCATAACTGTAAAGTGGCTAGATTACACTTGCGCCTTGTTCAAATATTTTTTGTTTTCTAACCTATTCGTGCCTATAATTCCCATCTCTAATGACCACAGCCGACAGTTCGTTCGAAAAACATCACACCATTTAAATCACTTATCTACGTCAGTCTACTATTTTGGTGATATATTCTTATTCGACCTCATTAAAACCTTTTAAAAGATGATATTACACGTTAATTTACTTCCATTTATTAAACAGCATGACCAAGTGGTACATGAACAAATTCAATTTAATGGCAGCAGTAACATCTGACTAATAAGTGTCAGGGAAAATATACAGACAAGGCAACTCTAAATCCGGATTAAGAAGTACCGGTATCAAAGAGATCATACAAATGAGGTCGAATGTATATAATTCACCCCCACCTAAGGAATAGTCCTTAAGGTAGATAGGACAGCGGCGGGTTCTTGTGCTCCGTCTAGGTAGCTGGTCAGGAATGGGAGAGACGGTTGGACCCCTTTCTTCTGACTTCGATGATTCTAGAGATTCCGTCTCGCATGGAGCTGGAAAACTGAAAATCTGGGTGATGAGGCAGGGGCGTTGCAATGTTCTGGACTTCCATGGGAATGTTGTCCATCTATTATTGCCAATACTGTCCAGGAGGATATTTTCTCTAGTTCATCTCACCCAGTCTGCGATAGGCGTGAATGTTGCTCGACGGGTAGGTTTGACGGCATTATCTTCATGCCTTCTTGGTTTCAATTCAGTACAAAATTTACAAGCTGATATGACCTTCTTTTCATCTTCCGGTGAATAAGGCAAGTAGTGATGGGATATTCGATTCATTTTACTGAATGGACTCATTTGATTCCGTTCACGTTACTGAATCGATACAGTGATCCGATTCACGGCACATAAAGAGACACCGTTCCTATTGCATCTGTGCAGTGTCTACTGAAAAGACAGCAGCAGCAACATTCAAAGCTTGCTGTGCCATCTGGTCTTCATTCTGTGAACTACTTTCCTACACGTCATCTAACTTTCATATTCAGGTTTCTCCTGGCAACCACCTCTTCGCATCAAATTTTGATGTTACAAAGCCTTTCCCCCACAGTGACAACTCCATTAAATAAGTATATAGAATTAGATGAAAAAATATATGTACGCACAATCATCAGTGATATGCATTAAAGCTGTCGTCCAGTTGGGAGATTCCCTGTCAATTGTTTGCCTAGTCTTTTCTTAAATGATCTCAGAGAACATGGACATTTCATTTGTATTCACGGTAAGTACACAATAAAACCAAACCAAACCCTATGGCACTACAGCCTTTGAAGGGCCTACCAAGCGACCGCTGCTCAGCCCGAAGGCCTGCAGATTACGAGGTGTCGTGTGGTCAGCACGACGAATCCTCTCGGCCGTTATTTTTGGCTTTCTAGACCGGGGCCGCCATCTCACCGTCAGATAGCTGCTCAATTCTAATCACGCAGGCTGAGTGGACCTCGAACCAGCCCTCAGGTCCAGGTAAAAATCCCTGACCTGGCCGGGAATCGAACCCGGGGCCTGCGGGTACGATGCAGGAACGCTACCCCTACACCACGGTAAGTACACAATACAAAACAAATATATTACAGTACAAAACTTTACGTAGTTAATAATAATAATAATAATAATAATAATAATAATGATGATGATGATGATGATGATGATGATGATGATGATGATGATGATGATGATGATGATGATGATGATGATGATGATGATGATGATGATGATGATGATGATGATGATGATGATGATGATGATGATGATGATGATGATGATGATGAAGAAGAAGAAGAAGAAGAAGAAGAAGAAGAAGAAGAAGAAGAACTGACATAACTCAAATTTTATACACAAACTAATAATTGTCCCTCAGTTCTCTGAAAGTCACAACTCTATTATATATACAGAATTAGATGTAAAATACCTGTGTTCCCAATGAGTAGCCTACATATTAAATATAAATCAAGTAAATTGCTTTACCTCGCAGCAGCACAGACAGGCCTTATGGCGACGATGGGCTTGGAGTGGAAAGGAAGCGGCCGTGGCCTTAATTAAGGTGCAACACCAGCATTTGCCTGGTGTGAAAATAGGAAACCATGGAAAACCATCTTAACGGCTGCCGACGGTTGGATTCGAACCCACCATGCCCCGAATGGAAGCTCATAGCTACGCGACCCTAACCGCATGGCCAATACTTAATAAATTACTTAAGCCGTGTTATACCGGAGTGACGTAAAGCTTCATGGAGGATCTTCAGTTTAGGTCCGCAACACTGAGTAGCCAAACACTCTGGAGAAGGCATCAATATTTTTCAATTTGCTTTACGTCGCTCCGACACAGATAGGTCTTATGGCGTCTTCTTTGAAAATATGTCTCTATCAGTAGAGGATGTTTTAAATCGTCATATTTTGTATAGGCTACCCGAGAAGCAGAGTAGCTCTGTGGTTTTCTGATTCAACACCTTTTTATTCAAGTGATTGTGTCAGTCGGCTCAATTACTCACTCTCCACGTACACCGGTGATCTCGTGGTTTAATTATTGAAGTCTTGTGCAATGATGTGACAGACAAACTGAGAAAATACTGAGCGGTTCTTCCCAATATAAAACAGACGATTTCGAGTGGTCACGAGCATGACTTATAGTCATAAGGTAGGTTAGAGAATTCAGGTGAATTGTCGAATGTCAACTAAGTTATAATACTGATACCTATTTACTAGCTAGTTAGTTTGGAATTATGTTTTCACTACCTTTTTAACACTGCAAATAAATCCATATATTATTTAAACCTCCTTGTAAGAAGAGGACAGTGAATGGAAAGGGGTATTATTTTCAAACGAGATGAGAGCGAGAGCCCGTCTTATCGTACGATTCTTTCTGTGTGCCATGACTCTGTATGTCTCTCCCGCAGCGGAAGTTTGGCTCCCCGCCAATGTCCAGTGTGCCGATAATGAACCGTGTGTGTGTTGTACCTCACTGAGCCGTGATTGCGTACGATTCTTTCATTGTGCCATGGCTCTGTATGTCTCGCCCGCAGCGAAAGTTTGGCTCCCCGCCAGTGTCCAGTGTGCAGATAATGAACCGTGTGTGTGTTGTGTTTTACTGATCCGTGAGTAAGCCACTCAGCACTGTCCGCTGCGAGTCAGCTGAATCGTGTGGCGTGAGCTCGCCGTTCCTGTGAATCGATTCACTCGGACACTTGAATGAATCGATGCACTGCTTTGAATCACTCCGTAGCCAACACTTAATAAATTACTTAAGCCGTGTTATACCGGAGTGACGTAAAGCTTCATGGAGGATCTTCAGTTTAGGTCCGCAACACTGAGTAGCCAAACACTCTGGAGAAGGCATCAATATTTTTCAATTTGCTTTACGTCGCTCCGACACAGATAGGTCTTATGGCGACGATGGGATAGGAAAAGGTTAGGAGTGGGAAGGAAGTGGCCGTGGCCTTAATTAAGGTACAGCCCCAGCATTTGCCTGGTATTAAACTGCGAAACCACGGAAAACAAATCTTCAGGACTGCCGACACTGGGATTCGAACCCACTCCTCCCGAATGCAAGCTCACAGTTGCGCGCCCTAACCGCACGATCAACTCGCCCGGTGGATAAGGCATCTGCAGCTTCGTTATGATGTCGTGGTCTTTGAACTATTTCATAATCAAAACACGAGTGTTCCGGCCTCCAGCGCAGTATCTTCTCATTCTTCACCCTACCAAGATGTCTGTTCTAGTCGGTGATGAGTCGAAAATTTCTTCCTAGCAGGTCACGTCGCCATTTTTCACAGATTCGATGATAGCCTGTGCTTCTTTCTCCACAGATGAATGTCGTTGTTCAGATCGGTTAAGTGTGCGAGAGAAGGAAGCAATTTTGTGTTAGTGTTGCTCCAATGGCGTGTTCTGAAGCATCAGTCTCCACAGTGAGAATAGCATTATTATCTATAGGCGAAACTAGTACATTTTTACATCTACTTTCAGGGCTTTCAATGCTTCAATAGCTTTGTCATATCACGGAAAACTGCCACTTGAAGGGTTATGTATTTTCTGGGAGAATTTTGGGATGAAGTTGGCAAAATGAGCGAACATGCCTGTCGCTCTTCGAAGTGAAGCAGTGTCAGTTGGTAACGGGTGCTCTTGTAAAGGTATCAATCGATCGGGATCTGGGCGAATTTCATGCTTAGAGATGATGTAACCCAAATAGCTTTATTGTTTTGACCGAATAAAAACTCTTCTTCGCGTTCATCGTGAGTTCATATATTTCAACGGCTTTCAAGTTCTTCTTCAAAATCAAGTCGTATTCTTCCTTGTTCTTGCTACCCACAATGTTATTTTCTAGGTAAGCTGCAACCCCACTAAGTCTTTCATTTTTGATGATCGTATATATTGTCCTTTGAAAACAAGGTACTCCATTTGTGGGGTCAAATGGAATCCATTTTTACTACCAAAGTTTACCGGATGCTTCGAATGCTGTGTAAGGGCGATCCTCCTCACAGATTGGGATCTGATCATAGGAGTTTTTCAAATCAACTGAAGTGAAAACTTCATAATTTACTGCCTTGTTAACTATATCCTTCATACGCGGGAGTTGGTAAGCATCTAGCTTGGCATACTGATTTATTGTTCGTGAATAGTCAACTACCATTCGACGCTTGTGGCTTTCTGGTTGGGTGACTACCGGGCGTTATTCCATTCAAACTGATCGGTATTATAGCTTTAGACACACACACCAGTGGAGAAAAAAGCAGAATATATAGTATGACAGTGGCAATATTTGGTGGACTTGAAGATTTTGAACTCTTCATCCACGAGTGGCCTGTACTTCGATTGCCTGACATGCTTCCTTAGGAGTATTCGACCTGGTGTCAGAAGTCATGACGGGATTGAGTGTCCATAACTGGATTTTCCCTGGTGCTTAAATATCCGCTCATGGGGAGTTTCCTTGTTAATAGTACATAGGAGTGATCTGACTGCATGGAGGCCATCATGTACAACTTCTTCCCACTGTAGGATATCCATTCCCCTTGACTTCAAGGCGAGCTCTGCTGTTTTCCACACAACTCCAACGTATTCTTCTGCTTTGCCATTGCCTCTTGGATTGTATGGAGTCATTACATGTTACAATTCTCATGACTGGTCCGTATTAAAATGTACACTAATTCAACAATGATCTTCTTCTGTTTACCCTCCAGGGTTGGTTTTTCCCTCGGACTCAGCGAGGGGTCCCACCCTACCGCCTCAAGGGCAGTGTCCTGGAGCTTCAGACTCTGGGTCGGGGGATACAACTAGGGAGGATGACCAGTACCTCGCCCAGGCGGCCTCACCTGATATGCTGAACAGGGGCCTTGCGAGGGAATGGGAAGATTGGAAGGGATAGACAAGGAAGAGGGAAGGGAGCGGCCGTGGCCTTAAGTTAGGTACCATCCCGGAATTTGCCTGGAGGAGAAATGGGAAACCACGGAAAACCACTTCCAGGATGGCTGAGGAGGGAATCGAACCCCCTCTACTCAGTTGACATCCCGAGGCTGAGTGGACCCCGTTCCAGCCCTCGTACCACTTTTCAAATTTCGTGGCAGAGCCGGGAATCGAACCCGGACCTCCGGGGGTGGCAGTTAATCACACTAACCACTACACCACAGAAGCGGACAATTCAACATTGATACAAAAGTGTATTGATATCGACCTATTCAATACACATTGGGTTCTTAAAAATTAAGTTTTACATCTTGTCATTCTAATTTAACGGGACATGTTTCGCCCATTGTACGGGCATCATCAGCCATAACCTCATGCGTAAAAGATAAAGATCAGGATCCTGATTACTCTAATAAAGGTGTTACATCAAGAAATATATGTGTTACACTTTGTAACACTTTGACTAGAGTAATTAGGATCCTGAATAAAGAAATATATGTGTTATACTTTTGTAACACAATAAACTTTTGTATCATTTTTGAATTATTTATGGAGTCTTCTTGCTCGTCGTCACACCAACAGTCGTACAGGATGTCTTTAATTCTTGGGACATGAATGCAGAGCCTCGATGCCCCCTTTGTTCAGAAATGCCTACTGGAAAAGGCAATGGTGCCAGGTCTCTCGTCGAAGCAGTTACTATGTTAATATGTCATGCCTAATGAACGGGTGTAGCAAAACGCAAAATTAATACTTAAAATTAGGTACAGTGATGTGAGGAGTATATGAAATAGTGAATTGATTGAGCAATGCACTCTAATCTATTCTTAATACAAGCACGCACGCGCTGTTCCGCCGTAGTGCATGGGGTTAGATGCTAGCCTAGCGATTTGCGGAACGTATCGTTGATGGTTCGAGCCCTACATCTTTGAACTTTTTTTTAAAGGCCACGGCCACTTACTTCCCACTCATCGGCTTTTCCTATCCCATAGTCGCAATAAAACCTATCTGTGTCGGTGCGGCGCAAAGCAAATTGTAAAAAAAAACTCATAATCTAAAATATGTTACAAACTACTGCAGACTTCACAATACCACATTCGAGGTTGCCTTCACCAGCACTTTTGTTAGATTGGCAGAATATCCCTAGTTCGTAATTAAAACTGTATATCTGAATTACTGTAGGTATGTATTTATTTTATTCCTTGGGTTGCATGTTCACATGAACCGATTTCAAGAAAATTCGCTTGCTGTTTGGCCTGGGAGAAAGAACAAACTTAAAAATGCAATTCATCTTCTTGAGTAACGACCGAGTATGGCCTCATGGGGAGCTGTAACAAACTAATACTTACGGAACTGCACTTACATGTTCCCTTTTTTCATGCTACTTATCTCATTAGCAAGTATTCATTGTACAGTCTGTGTTAAATGAGAAGTATTTTGTTGTCAATATATTAACTTGTCCTTGCTAGAAGATTTTGCAGAAGATATGGCAATATGGGATGAAACGGAGGAGGGAGTGCAAAATATTCTGAATGCATGTTGTAAGAAGTTTGATGATTATGGAATGAAATTTATCCCATCAAAAACCGTAGCATTGAAAATCAGCAGACATAACACAGAATGCAACATCCGATCTAACCTAGGTCTAAATGAATCGATGGAGGAAAGTCTTAGGTCATCTAGACTTAGTTTGGGCATGTTAAACGAATGAATAGCACACGGTTACCATGTGTTTATCTGGAAAAGAGAACAGGTAGAAGACTAGCTGGAAGACCAAGAAGATGGATGGACCAACTGAGGGAAGACGTGGAGAGGAGAGTATGGAATTCTAAATCTGTCATGGTCAATAAAACATTTTTGAATCGGCAACTTTGGAAGACTCTCGTTTTCAAATATCCTACCTGGCTCGCTGGAAGGGCAAACCTATGATGATGATGATGATGATGATGAGTCTGAATTATACTAGGAGTCGTGTTGATTTCCGTCGAAGTCTGTAGGCATACTTCATACCGGAAGCTTACCTCAGAATTTAACGTCTCAACTGTTTACGGCTTTTTTTTTTTTTTCAAAAGTGCGGTGTGTTGACAGATGTGTACAGTTGTGTTGCTTTAAGCTGTGATCTTTCTTTCGGATGATGGCCTTCTGGAGTGAGGCTATCATCATCGTATCACCAGTGTTCTTTCAAATGTCGAATTCTATGATATGGTAAGCTGTGTGTCGAAAATCATCCTATTTTGTCGTGGTTGGAACTGAATATCTCGACAAAATTTGGCAAATCATTTATCACTCTTCCACTAAGATCACATCTATTGTGAGGTATAATCGTGCCGTGATAAAGAGGAGTAATATTAGTAAGTTAGTTTTGCGACTACTTACAAAATAACTATTTAATAGTCACAACCTCGCAGGCACAGTCGTCGTCTCCTGGAAGGGATCACCAGCGAGCCACGTCTGTATGGAGTGCGCTGTTTGGGTCACGTAACTGTGAGCTTGTATTTGGGAGATCGTGTATTCGACCGCACTGTCGGTAGCTCTGAGGATGGTTTTCCGTGGTCTCCAATTTTCACAGCAGGGAAATCAATCAATCAATCAATCAATCAATCATATAACCACTACTGATCTGCATTTAGCGCAGTCGCCCAGGTGGCAGATTCCATATCTGTTGTTTTCCTAGCCATTTCTTACATGATTGCAAAGAAATTGGAAATTTATTGAACATCTCCTTTGGTAAGTTATTCCAATCCCTAACTCCCCTTCCTATAAACGAATATTTGCCCCAATTTCTCCTCTTGAATTCAAACTTTATCTTCATATTGTGATCTTCCCTACTCTTAAAGACACCATCCAAACTTATTCGTCTACTGATGTCCTCCCACTCCATCTCTCCACTGACAGCTCGGAACATACCACTTAATCGAGCAGCTTGTCTCCTTTCCCCCAAGTCTTCCCAGCCCAAACTTTGCAACATTTTTGTAACGCTACTCTTTTGTCGAAAATCGCCCAGAACAAATCGAGCTGCTTTTCTTAGGATTTTTTTCAGTTCTTCAATCAAGTAATCCTGATAAGAGTCCCATACACTGGAACCATACTCTAGTTGGGGTCTCACCAGAGACAAATATGCTCTCTCCTTTACCTCCTTACTACAACCCCTAAATACTCTCATAACCATGTGCAGAGATCTGTACCCTTTATTTACAATTCCATTTATGTGATTACCCCAATGAAGATCTTTCCTTATATGAATACCTAAGTATTTACAGTGATCCCCAAAGGGAACTTTCACCCCATCATCGCAGTAATTAAAACTGAAAGGACTTTTCCTATTTGTGAAACTCACAACCTGACTTTTATCCCCGTTTATCATCATACCATTGCCTACTGTCCATCTCACAACATTATCGAGGTCATTTTGCAGTTGCTCACAATCTTGTAACTTATTTATTACTCTGTAGAGAACAACATAATCTGCGAAAAGCCTTATCTCTGATTCAACTTCTTTACACATATCATTGATATATATAAGAAAACATAAAGGTCCAATAATACTGTCTAGAGGAATTCCCCTCTTAATTTTTACAGGGACAGATAAAGCTTCACCTACTCTGAGTTCTGTTTTCTAGAAACAGAGCAACCCATTCAGTCACTCTTTTGTCAAGTCCAGTTACACTCATTTTTGCCAGTAGTCTCCCATGATCTACCCTATCATATGCCTTAGACAGGTCAATCGCGATACAGTGCAATTGACCTCCTGAATCCAGGATATCTGCTATATCTTGCTGGAATCCTACAAATTGGGCTTCAGTGGAATAACCTTTCCTAAACCCGAACTGCCTTCTATAAAACCAGTTATTAATTTTGCAAACATGTCTAATATAATCAAAAAGAATGCCTTCCCAAAGCTTACATACAATGCATGTCAAACTGACTGGCCTGTAATTTTCAGCTTTATGTCTATCACCCTTTCCTTTATATACAGGGGCCACTATAGCAACTCTCCATTCATTTGGTAAAGTTCCTTCATGCAAACAATAATCAAATAAGTACTTCAGATATGGTACTATATCCCAACCCATTGTCTGTAGTATATCCCCCGAAACCTTATCAATTCCAGCTGCTTTTCTAGTTTTCAACTTTTGTATCTTACTGTAAATGTAATTGCTGTAATAGGTAAATTTTAATACTTCTTTAGTATTAGTCACCTCCTCTATCTGGACATTATCCTTGTAACCAACAATCTTTACATACCGCTGGCTGAATACTTCTGCCTTTTGAAGATCCTCGCATACACATTCCCCCTCGTTCATTAATGATTCCTGGAATGTCCTTCTTGGAACCTGTTTGTGCCTTAAAGTACCTATACATACTCTTCCATTTTTCACTGAAATTAGTATGGCCACCAATTATGCTTCCCATCATGTTATCCTTAGCTGACTTCTTTGCTACATTCAATTTCCTAGTAAGTTCCTTCAATTTCTCCTTACTTCCACAGTCATTTCTAACTCTATTTCTTTCCAACCTGTCTCTTTACTTCCCTGTTATAATATAGTGGATATTTACCATTCCTTACGACCTTTAAAGGTACAAACCTATTTTCACATTCCTCAACAACTGCTTTAAACCCATCCCAGAGTCTGTTTACATTTTTATTTACCGTTTTCCACCGATCATATTTACTTATTAAAGACTCCCTCATGTCTGTTTTATCAGCCATATGGTACTGCCTAACATTCCTAATTTTAATCTCTTCCTTTCTTTCACATTTGTTTTTAATTACCGCAAAAACAGCTTCGTGATCACTAATACCATATATTACTTCGGTGTCTCTATAGAGCTTATCAGGTTTTACCAGCACCACATTCAGAATATTCTTCCGTCTAGTTGGTTCCGTCACTTTCTGAATCAGGTGCCCTTCCCATATTAACTTATTTGCCATTTGTTGGTCATGCTTCCTGTCGTTCGCATTACCTTCCCAATTGACATTTGGTAAATTGAGATCACCCGCTACAATCACGTTCCTTTCCTTGTCGTTTCCCACATAGCTGATTATCTTATCAGATAATTCTAAATCAGCATCCGCGCTACCCTTCCCTGGTCTGTACACTCCAAAGAAATCAAGTTGCCTATTGTCTTTAGAGATGAGCCTTACCCCTAGAATTTCGTGTTTGTCATCTTTAACTTTTTCGTAGCTTACAAATTCTTCTTTCACGAGAATGAACACTCCCCTCCTACCATTCCTATCCTATCTCTACGATACACCCTCCAGTTCCGTGAGAAAAGTTTTGCATCCATTATATCATTTCTCAGCCATGATTCAACTCCTATTACAATATCTGGTAAGTATATATCTATTAAATTACTTAATTCTATCCCTTTTTTACAATACTTCTACAGTTGAACACTAACAGTTTAATGTCATCCCTACTTGATTTACAGTTCCCTGTTCCCTTAACACCGCTCCCTAGGCCAGCCTGTTTCCCTGAATGTACCTCCCTATAACCCTTCTAAACACATTTCCGGACTTTTATGTACCACTGCGGTTTAAGTGAAGGCCATCTTGAGCGCAGATCGCTATCTCCTACCCACCCATTAGGATCTAGAAATTTCACTCCCAGTTTCCCACATACCCACTCCATAGTCTCATTTAAATCCCCAATCACCTTCCAGTCAGTATCCCTCCTACACAGTATTCCACTAATAACAATCTCCGCTTCCTTAAACTTCACCCGTGCTGCATTTACCAGATCCCACACATCCCCAACTATGTTGGTACTTATACCTGCTTGTCTTACGCTGTTAGTGCCAACGTGAAACACTACCACCTTCTCCTTTCCCTCTTCCTTCTCTTCTACTTTCCTCAACATCTGCCTTAACGTAATTCCTGGATAACACTCTACCCTGGCACCCTTTCCTCCACACTCTTTCCCAACATGTCTAACGATAGAATCCTCCATGACCAGAGCCTCAACCCTACCCACCTCATTTGATCCCCTCCCCTGGTCAGTCCTATCTTTCCTGACAGCTGCAGATGCTATTTCCTCCTCCCTTTTCTCCATCCCATGACCCTGTTCCACCTGTCTTTTCCTATCCACTACTCCACATTTCCCTTTCCTACCTCTTCCCTTTCTCCTACTTGCACACTTCTAGGCAACAGTTCCCTGTTCCTCATCTTCCCTCGGTTGTTCTACCTGCAATGGCTCGTACCGATTTCTCACCGACACCTGTCCTGAATTTTGCTCCTGAATGGAGCCCTTAGCCTGCAATCTCCTTCCCCTTAAAACATTAGACCACCTGTCTGCCACAATTCCCCCCTTTCCTTCCCATCCCTCTGTTACACCTATTGTATCCTGTACATTGCTTGAGGGAGGCCTACTTTCCTTCCTGTTCTCTGAGATAATCCTAATTATCTCCCTCAAGCTCTCCAACTCCTCCCTCATACTCCTTAATGTCTGGCCACACCCACAGTTCCTACACTCACACTGCTTAGCCATTTTTACTAAATAAGAAAAGGGAAAAATAAGATAACTTATTCCGTGCAAAATAAAAATGAATGGTAAGAAATATTGTCTAGGTTAGTTCACAATGATCACACGACTTACTAAGTTAATTAATATAGGCTACTGCTACACTACAATACTACTTAATTGTACGATTTTTTATTCCTACAACACGCTAACACGATGAAAATTGCTGTTAATTACTGGAAACAGGGAATAATTCGCAAGAATTACACAATTCTTAACTGCAGTTAAGTCTACCCTAATTACAACAACAGAAGTTTAGTAAGAGAGTTACTACAGATACCACAGAAACGGCACTATACTACACAAATATTTCACAGTAATAGAATAAACACACTACTTTCCAATATGATGCTATAATACACTACAGTAATTTTAAACTACGTTCAGACTAAGTACAGATACTACAATACACTACAATAATTTAAAACTACGTTCAGACGTATTCTAATTACAACAGGTTATTACCAAGCGAAAACAGAAAAGAAAAATTACCATTAAAGTTCGAAATTCGCAAAACTACTCAATATTATAGGATAGACACTCTAATTTCTAATAAGTTAACCAGTCTGTACCTACTACACTACAATAATGTTAAAACTACATTCAGACGTATCCTAGCTTCTTACTAAGCACAAATAAAAATGAAAATTCCAATTAGGCCTAAATTTAGATATTCGCAAGAACTACCGGTAGGTACTCAAAGATTACCAACAAAGTTAAACACACATACAGATTAATATTAGTACTTCTCTGTCCTACTGTACTGTAATAGAAATGAAACCTGCCGTTTGCACAAAAATACACACGAATATAACAATATCTACACTACAATTCTCAACTGAAATGCGGTTATGTGATCTTTACAGATGGTGGATTAGTATTATTTTCCCTACTCCGCGGGACGGAGAATAAGTGTGTCCTTAAATGCTGAAAAATATGAGGTGGTTTACAATAATTGTTTACAATAATTTCTTAAAAGTATTTCTGTCTAAACTATGCCAGGGACTTGAATTGCTGTTATTGGAATGTAGGAACTTGATTATTAGCTAACCGCTCATAAATACTGAAATGTCGAGCGTGTGAAATCTAAATTACGGATACTTTAACTGCCTACTCAGAACTACAAATGATCGGAATACAAGATTCAGCTATTTTTTATTTTTATTTTCTTGATACACTACACCCTTTGTTCACAACTGTGCCAATATTTGAATAAGAAGAGCGACAATAATCAATAACAATCACGATTGTTAACTATTTCGCCAGTGAAATACTGTCTATTCTGTTGAAATCCTTTCTTCAAACAAAATTTACAACATTATCGCGTTATTAAAAGAAGTTATTACCTTCGTGATAGGTGGGACCGTTGAACTGCTGTTTGAAATGCCCTTTCAAATGCCTGCACTAATAGATATAAGCGCTGCCGAAGTTACGACTCTTTTTAATATCCCGTCTTTGTAAGTATTTTATCAACAAACCTATTGATATTTTAATAATACTATTAAAAGAAAGAGATATTTCTTCTTCAACGCAGACCTAAATTACAGGTTGTAGTCTAGCGAACGCCTACGGAACTACTCAGTGTGAAAACTGTAAATAAATGCCACTAATCGCAAATTACTACAAACAAACACTAAACACAGTTATTTGTGGAGCTAAGTGTATCACACACACAAAATTTGGTAAATTTCTACAATTATATTAATTACTTTATCACTGAGATAACACAGAGCTCTTGGAACAGTCAGAGCTCTTGGAACAGTCAACCACTCGCTAGCGCATCCAACAATGGATACTAGGTCCGTAGCTTAATTAAGGCCACAGTTTTGTTTATTTCATGTTCTAGCCCTGTCCTACTCCCATCGTCGCTAGAAGACCTGTCTTTGTCTGCGACGTAAAACAAATAGTAAAAGAGAAAACGTTCTGAGAGTCTTGTCCGTTTTGTATTTTAGATTTAAAACGTCCGTCGCTGCTTGAACACTAGAAGTGATTGTTTCTGCTAGAGTCGAGTGATGTTCATTCTAAATGGAGGACGGCCTTACGTCGAAAGCTCGGCCTTACCCATCAGAAATGCTATTCGAATCACGGCTGCCATATTGCTTTCCTTCTTCTCGGTGACCACACATGAAGTTTACCTTCAAATTTGTGCTGAACCCTGAAGGTATTCTCTTCGAAGTTGACTTAAAATAATGATCTTTTAGTGAAATGGTGTAGTAACACATCTCTATCTTTATAATGGCGCCTGACTGTTTGGGCAGCACTCCATACAGACGTGGCTTGCTGGTGATCCCTTCCAGGAGACGATGACTGTGCCTGCGAGGTCGTTACTATTAAACAGTTATTTTGTAAGTAGGCTTTTTTGAGTTGCATATTGGAAGAAAGTTCTTCATTTGTCTTTGTCCTTCCATACAAGAGGTTTTGAACTGGTAGCATAAATGATTTTCAGCCTATTAATGTACTGTTTTACTACCCGTTTTCGATTATATTTTGATGCTCGTTGAAATGTATTACTAGAGATTTGTGGGCTCGCAAATGAGAGAGACAACCTGTTATCTGTTCAGATATTTATGATGCAACGCAGTAAATGTTTTGCTACTTTTGGGTCGGAATATACTTGGAGAACGAAGATATATGTACAAAATGTCTACAAGGTGTTTTTAAAATATAGAATTGGAAGATGGTGTTGGATGTTTTAAGACTCTAATGAAATGTTCGATGAAAACTATGCCAGTTTTTACAAGTTGCTTTACGTCGCACCGACACAGATAGGTCTTATGGTGACGATGGGACAGGAAAGGGATAGGAGTGGGAAGGAAGCAGCCGTGCCATTAATTAAGGTACAGCCCCAGCCCAGCATTTGTCTGGTGGGGAAAATGGGATACCACGGAAAACCATTTTCTGGGCTGCGCTAGTGGGGTTGGAAACCACTATCTCCCGAATACTGGATGCTGGCCGCTCGTAAGCGACTGCAGCTATTGAGCTCGGTCCAGTTTGTTGTGGACTAGTTCATGATTTACTCCAGTGCTTCTTAAAGCGTGGTATGCACGAGGTTGCCAGATGGTACGCGATATCGCTGTAGTTTTGGAAGGACGGAAATGTTAATTCTGAGTTCTGTCTGCTTTCGCAGTTGGCTGCACTGGGCATGGACACAGTCTAATAAGGGAAATTGTATTTCTCAGTGCTGCATGCGTGCGCAATGGGCTGAATTGAGCACCTATGCAGGTTAACCTAAGGCTTCTGTTTTCAGTTAGTATTGCCGGCCGTTTGTTTCCAGTTTACGGCTAGTGTTTATTACGTCTTCATTAGATTTGCAAAGCCTTTTAATAAATACGGATAAGTGGCTAAACCATCGTATACCACTTCCTTCTACCATTGCAAATGATCCTGAATTGCCGAAAACGGTCCAAGACAATTCATTTCAACCTGCCAGCATTTGATTCTAACAACAATCAACGTGAACTTGAAGTAACTAGTTCGGCAGATGTCCAACAACCGAATTTTTCGCCATCAGCAAAAGGCAAGTATGATCCAGCTTACTTAGTCGTTGGATTTAGTTTTACCGGGAATAAGGATGAATCCGTACACTAGTGTATAAATGATTTACAAACGTTATCGAATCATTGCGTGAGGACTTACCTATTAGCAAGGCGTTTTAATAAAAAAGCATAGTAGTTCAAATAACAAGCGTTTTGCGTATATGAGAAATAGAGAGAGATCTAAGTTAAGGGAAACAAGAAAGTACACAGAGTACTTCTTTTACAGGATTAAATAAAAGGGCTGTGGAGGCATCTCATAAAGTTTGTACAAAAATTCCCAAATGCAAGGTAAGTAATATGCAATTGGGGAGGATTTGATTTTGCCTGCGGCTGAATGTAGAGCGTGTTTCTATATTCCGATTACAGACTCCGAGAGCTTGCAGTTGGGACCAAGACGGTTACGTTTAGCATAGGAACTTGTGTCCGAAAACGTACCGCCTTCCCGCTACTCGCAAAAAACCACCACAGCACACGTTCAAATCTCCCGCATTGTCTGCGCCACTAACTAGAGTACGTCCGTCATTGAACGATCACGTAATGTCTCATACCACTACAGGTTTGTTGACATTCCATGCTATTAAGTTGAGTGTGTGATCCGCACGGAGACGTGTTGTACTTGCTGTTGTGTTTGTGATCTTCGTTCATACTACAGTACAGCAGTAATTCTTTACTACGTACACAGTAGTAAGCTGTACTTACAGCAGTTCATCTTCACCATAGATTTGGGCAACAGTGGATAGGTCGTGGTGGTCCGATTGCTTGGCCGGCACGTTCACCCGACTTGACACCGCTAGACTACTACCTGTGGGGTCACATGAAAACTTGATTTACGAGACCACTGTAGAATCCGAGGATGACCTACGGGCGCCGGTTGTGGCTACGGCGGATATTGGAGGACGTGGGATTGGTGACGTGTACGAGAACATGGCATGTAGGTACCGTGTCTGTGTTGACGTCGGTGGTCGTCGCATCGAGCCCCACCTGTAATTGGTCCCAGACGACAAACAACAGGAGTCGGACAGAGCGCCGGAAGTGGGGGGGGAGCTGTGAACATGTGCTGTAGTGGTTTTTGTGCGGATGGCGGGAAGACGGTACGTTTCCGGGCACAAGTTCCTATGATAAATTTAACTGTTTTGGTCCCCACTGCAAGCCCTCTAAGTCTGTAATGGGAATGTAGAAACACCCTGTATAGTTTCGTGTATTTTGGGAGATAAAGGGGCAAAACAACTAGATACTGTTTCCTTGGCTAATAGTCTGTTAAGGAGGATTAATGACATGGCATTGTACGTAAAAAGTAGATTATTTGATCATATCAAAAACAGTAAATATTTTTCGATGCAGATTAATGAAACCACAGACATTGCAAATATGTCACAACAATGAAAATAACCAGGTATATGAAGATATCCTTCTCTATGAACAAAAAACCCGTCGAATACATCAAGGGAAAACATTATCAAGAAAATAAATGAATTTGTGATTAAATGTGAACTAGACTGGATGAAATGCGTTGGTATCTGCACGGATGGTACAGGCGCAATGACGAGCATCATGACGGAATTGTAGCTCAAATACGGCAGGTAGCCCCTCAAGCAAAATACGTACACTGCAATCTAAATAGGGAAGCTTTGGTTTCCAAGAGGAGATGTCAAGAAGCTTTACAACTATATTAAATAAGGTTGTCACTACTTTCAATGTCCGCCTCTGTAGCGTGACAGTTAGCAGTATTAGTTGCCGTCGTCGGGGGCACGGGTTCGTTTCCCGGTATTGCCAGAAATTTAAGAATGGCAGGAGGGCTCGTATGTTGTTAAAATGGTACAAGCGGCTCACCTCTATTGGGGATGTACCTGATAAGAGCTGCACCACCTCAGTACGAGGACTAAAGTTTACTTTTTCTACTGTCACTTTTAGTAAGGCCCGTGATTTGGATTCTTGTTTGTTTTTAATCGTGTGTGATCAAATGGGCAGCATGGCAATCACTTCTTGTTGCACACTGAGGTAAAATGTTTGTTAAGAGGGAAATTATTAACCTGAATCCTCGAGCTGCGCAATCAGGTTGAGATATTTTTTATCTGAAACCAACTTGATATTGAAGGACTGTTTTACAGACTAACTGTGGTTTTGTCATTTAGCTTATTTAGCAGATATTCTTGTAGATTAGTTATGCTTTATTTTCCAATAGTACAGCTCCTAAACTTGAGGCCGATGATTGAAGGAATGAGAGTACCGGTACGAATGTGGAAGAAGAATCTATTAATGCCGAAGAAAATGTATTGGTAGAAGGGAAGTAAATCGAGTCACCCACGCCCTGTCAGTAAAAAGCAGAAAAATGCGTTATCAGAAGTGCAACTGCTGGAGAGCATGCACAAAACTCTCCAAAATAAATTGGATGGGAAGGAAGACGATGGTGACGGGGACATTTTTATGTCTTTACTGCCAGAGTTCAATAACGTACACCCGGAGCAACAGATGGACTTCAAAATGGAAATAATGTCCATTATTGGAAAGTACCAGCGATTCACACAACAGTTTTCCTAAGCAATCAACCCACAGCATTTTAATCCAAACCTTGCATTTCATAATCAGTACTTCGCCTCCACCTCCACTACTTCATATGTACATTTTCGAATGTCAGATGGTGCCGTCATTCAACAGCAACAGCTATCACCGACCACCACCTACAACTCTTTTGATAGCAGCAAAAGTTATTGTTCTCCTCCTCCCTTATTTAAAGATATGAACGGATGCACAAAGACTACATATCGAAGAACCTTCTTTTATTCCTTGAATAATGAGAGACTTTATGTTTACTTCAATGTGTCACTGCGCCAGATTTAATTATTAAGCCGTTACTCTTCTGTTATGACACATGGTGTGAATAGTCAGTTACAGATTGTGTCCTTGCTTATATATTGTGATCTTTTTATTTCTGATGATGACATTATATATGTCGAAACCGGTCCCAAAGTTGAATAAAAGGTATTTGTAACATAAACACGTACCTAATTAGTATTGAAAAGGTTGAACCTAATATATATCTTATCGTTTCTCCTCCTCCCTCTCAAGGTTCCTTCATTAGTGTGTATCGGTGTACAGACGTTTTCGTATTTGTATTAATAGTATGGCTCCTACAACTTTTCTCGTATCTTGTTTGTATCTAATTCATAATAAATACTTATATCATATATGATTTACTTATTTTAGCATAAGCCTACCTTATTATTACTGCAAGCCTTCCTTTTGCTGAGATGGACTTCCTCATTCTGGTGTCTTGAAACTGTAAACTGTTTTCTAGCACTCTGAACAACACATTGAACGTTTCAACACTCATTCTGAAATATCCAAAAAACTTGTTGGGGGTACTGCACTAACTCGTCAAACATAACGTTAAATGCACCACGTTCCTGTCTGTTACAAAGCATTGGATGAACCCACAGTTGTCTTTTCCTCTTTTTCTTTGAAGTTTTAATTTGTTTATACACGTAGAGTCCAAGAAGAACACAAGTAAAAACTAGCTGAGTGGCGTGGCGTGGCGTGGTGTAGAAAGAAGAGGCTAGTGTGAAAGAGGTCTTAGTGTACAGGGTGTTTAGGAGGTAAGTACAGATGACCTTACGGAAGGTAAGGATGAATGTCCGCAATTAGTAAATTATAATATTTTTAAATGTAGAGAATGGTTTGTCGGAGGGAGGAACTTACATTAGATAACGATGTTAGTAGGTTATGCGCGTTAGTAATAGACCAAAGCGCTCTGATTCGCTATTGAGCGGGCTGGCATCTGATTGGCTGTTGGGCGCGACGTTACAGGGCGGAAGATTTTAAAATGTGTCCGCGGGTGATTTGAAAAATGGGCGGCTGGCTACGTATGCAAGCTTAATCCTACAGGCTTGGATTCGACCTCAGGCTTAACCTCACAGGGACGCTACCCTTACAGACCTCGGTTAGATGCCCGGGCTAACCGCATAAGTGTGCAAACATAACCTTACAGGTTTGGATTCGATCCCAGACTTCACATAACTGCCATGCCAAGCAAGATGGTTGCTCTAAATTACTCGTATGGGACTAACTCTGGAGTAGTGTTGGCTGCTGAATGCATGATTCGAAGCAGTGTATCGATTCATTCAAGTGTCCGAGTGAATCGATTCACAGGAACGGCGAGTTCACGGCACACGATTCAGCTTACTCCCAGCGGACAGTGCTGAGTGGCGCACTCACGGCTCACTAGCGGGACACTGGGAGCCGAGTTTCCGCTGCAGCGTGACAGTGAATCATGGCATGCCGAAAGAATCGTACGGCTCAGTGAGACACAAGATACACACGGCTCTTTATCGGCACACCGGACACTGGCGGAGAGCCGAGCTTCCGCTGGGGTGAGACATACAGTGAGCCATGGCACACCGAAAGAATCGTACGCAGTCACGGATTAGTGAGACACAACACACACACACAGTTCATTATCGGTACACTGGACATTGGCGGGGAGCCAAACTTCCTCTGAAGCAGTACATACAGAGCCATGGTACACTGAAAGAATCGTATGCTATAATGGACTCGAGCTCAGCTCATTTGAAAATAATACCCACTTGCATTCACTGTCCTCTTCTTACAGGGACGTTTAAATAATAGCTGGATTTATTTGCAGTGTTAAAAAGGTAGTCAAAACATAATTATAATGTAGCTAGTAAGTAGGTAAGCTATTAGGTTATACTGTTTATTAGTTTAATGAATCTTAGCATCATAACTTAGTTGACATTTGACAATTAATTAAACTCGACTCTAGCCTGCCCTATGACTATAAGTCATGCTCATGACCACTCAAAAGTACCTGTTTTAATTTGGGAAGAACGGCTCAGTATTCTCTCAGTTCGTATGTCTCATCGTTGTACAAGACTTCAATCATATGTGGACAGTAAGTGAGCCGACTGATGCAATAACTTAACCAACAGTATGTTGAATCAGAAAACCAGTGGGCTACTGTACATCTCGGGTAGCCTATACAAAATATGACGATTTTAAAAAATCCTATGCTGATAGAAAAATACATATTTTCAAAAATGACTGAGAGAGTTGGACGTGCGGTTGGTATCGCGTAGCTATGCGCTTGCATTCGGGGGAAGGTGGGTTCGAATCCCACCGTCGGCAGCCGTTAAGATGGTTTTCCGTAGTTTCCCCATTTTCACACCAGGAAATGCTGGGACTGTACCTTAATTAAGGTCATGGCTGCTACCTTCCTAATCCCCGACCTTTCCCATCCTGCGTCGCCGGAAACCTTCGATGTGTTAGTGACTAGCATTTTTTTCTAAGAAAGGAGTTCATAGTATGAAGACCAGATGGCAGCAGCGAACACTGAATGCTGTTGCTGCTGTCTTGCCAGTACATACTACACAGATACAGTAGGAGCGGTGACTCTAATGTGCCGTGAATCGGATCACTGTATCGATTTAGTAACGTGAACGGAATCAAATGAATCGATTCAGTAAAATGAATCGAATGCCCCATCACTACTCCGGAGAGCTACCTCAGGAGCTCACAACTTGTAACTTCGAGTTCATCGACTCATTGGCGTACTTCTCAGACTCGATTCCGACTTCTTGGGAAACCTCGCAGACTCAAGTTCGACTCCTTCGATAACCCTAACCTTAATTTATAATAATATAAGACATTTATTTTAACTCAACCTATTCAATACAGTACAAGATGTTAACATATTAGTTAAACATCGTTAAAAATCGTTGAAACATATTTCGCCCCTTCTGTGGGGCATCATCAGTCATATCAAATACTTCAAAATTCTACCAGACGTCTGGTTGGAAATTATAAAAATATGTTACCTGAGTGGATAGATTAAAAAACATTTACAAGATCTTATCATTAACAAAATGTCAAAATTAATTTTAAATGTTACACTAGTGAACACGTTGGTGAATTTTCACTCAAAACAAGGCCATCCTATGTACAGTATTGACAATAATGATAGTTAAAGTCTTATTTGGTCCTATGTTCGAAGACGGTTTAAAATTTATGTACACATGTTGAGAATGAATGCAGAATACATATAATTCCAATTTACTGTACGTGTATTTTACATTGTAAAATAATGTGGAAAAAACATTCCAAATTTGTATTAATTTCCATGGAAAAAATTCTTTTTTACTCCGGACCTCAATATTACGGTCCTGGTGCAGTCTAATCAGAAATGACTTCAAGATGTGAAATTTTGTATGTGATTTATGATCAGCTCATGTAAAAATGTTGCATTACGTCGCAATTCAACTTGGATGTTTATGTTGACTAATTATATATTAGACTCAAACAAAATAGTTCGTCGAAGTATCCATGGGCTAATCACCTCCGTTGGACACTCTCTATGAAGAGAGCGCCCTAGTGCATGTAAACAACAGTTGATATTTGATTCAAAACGAACCATGTTGAAAACAGTAAAAATAATGGCTTGAATGAGGGCGGTTGAAATGTCGTTAAATCTTCCCAATTGACTAGTGTTTTTAAGTTTCTCCGTGTGTTTATGTTGTTGAAGTATGGGGTTTCAGTTTTATTGGTTGAATGGGCAACAGTCAAAACGTTGTCCGATGTAATTAATGTTGAGCTGTCTTACGTATGTGAAAATCTGAAAGGAAGGATAAGTCCTTAATTAGTTGAGTGAATTCCCGTCATTTCATAGGTTCCCCATCCCCGGCTAGAATAACAGTCAGTCATCATTTCGATCAGCTCTGCACACACAGTTCTGGCTTCCACGCCCAAGCCTTTTAGAGCGTAATAAATGACGTTGCAATCAGCACCTTGCAGGGTTCCATATCCTGCCTTAAGAACCGCCTGTATGGATTGGAAAATTCAGCGATCATGGAACCATTTTGATATATATGTTAAAAAGGACTTTTTGTAATAAGGCATAATTGTAATAAGGGCATAATTAATTTTGAAACTGTATTTTATTTTATGTACCAGTGTTTTTAATATACTCTGTCCATCAATGCAGCTTGGTACTTGGGGAGTTTTATAAAAAATGCGTGTTATATTTTTAGAACTTTTACAGATTACTCTGTTCATCCTCATAATTGTGAATTTATTTAGTAGCTCATATTTTTCTGACCAATCGGTCAGCTAGCATCTTTTCGTGAGAGGAAAAACACAGCGAACAAATTTGAGATACTTTTCTGAACTGTGAATCTAAGAACGTTTTGTGAATACTTCCAAGATCTGTGTCACTGAAGAGAACAATTGACTGTGACCATTGTCTCAAAAATTATTCAAACTTTATTGGCCACGTTTTGCTGGTACCAATTTGTCTTATGCTAGAATTCCGCCACTCCTCTCCTTATGATAAATAGAAACACTTTGTATCTTCAGGTACTTCTGGTTACGTCGTCTCGACGCCCTGATCATTGGATTGTACCTGGAGGTGGGGTAGAACCAAATGAGGAGCCTAAGACTACCGCTGCTCGAGAAGTTTTAGAGGAAGCCGGCGTGTCTGGAGTTCTTGGCCGGAGGCTCGGTGTATTCGAGGTAAGTGTTATTACGGTGTGCTTTAATTTAAATAGAGTTACTGTTCGAAGAACTTATTTCCCTTGCTATGGTGGAATAGTATAGACAGCATAAAACTTTGAAGTACCATGGATATATTACAAAGGTCAAGAATTATTTGGTAAAGTGTATAGATATCGGCACTGTTTAAACAATTGCACTAGTTAGGCCTAAGCACGGAAAGGAACAATCCTTCCTTCATCCATCAAACAGTGCTGATTATTCTATTTCTATTCCTGGGCCCTGTTTCGTTAAACATCTTTCACTAATGTTAATAGTAAGAAACCAATAATATTAACTAATAATATTAGTATTATATTTCATAGAGTTATTAGCTAATAATATTAATAATTAGTTTATGAGTCAAAATTATTAGTAAATATTCGTAATAATATTAGTAAATTGTTTCATAGACAACACGACTAATAAAAGTTACTCATATTATTGGGATTATTTCCATGAGTGTAACTCAGAATCCATATTATTAGTGAAACCAAAGTGAGTGTAATTTTAATATTTTGGCATAAAATCGCGAGGATCAGTGAAATGGTCGACTCTGGTTCAAATAGTGGTGGGGAACGAGTGTAGGTATTCACCGTTCAATAAATGTTAAGCCAAAAACACACTGTGCTGGTATGTATGAAGGTCGATCAACTATAAACAGGATTTTTGTTCGTGAACATCAACAGTTGGTAGGACTGGCCCCGCGCTTTTGCTATGCTTAGGCGGGACCGTTATGAGTGGGGAGAGCGTACTGTTAGATATTTCCGCCGTTCCGTCAATAACGCTGACGATGTCGGAGCAAGAGGTGCACCCCTCCACTGTGCAACGCATAATCATAACATTTCTTGCTCGTGAAGGAGTTACAGCGGCGGAAATTTGCCAGAGATTGACTGCCACAGTTCGGTGATCAAATATTGTCAAGGACGCGTGTGTTTGTCTGGCATAAAAAGTTCAAGGAAGGACGAGAACTTGTGGAAAATCAGCAACACGATTGCTGTTCTCGGACCAGCATTGCCGGCGAAAACTCTCGTGCGGTTAAAGACATTATTGACGACTATCGACGGGCGAGAGTGTCAAAAATTGCAGAACAAGTCGGAATCAGTTATGGGAGCTGTCAAGCCATCATCACAAACGACCTACAGTTCCATAAAGTGTATTCTAGATGGGTCCCTCGCCTATTGACCGAAAATCTGAATTTGAGATGTTTGGAGGTCTGTCAGACGCTGACAGCAAGGTTTGCGGAAGAAGGTGATGCATTTTTGAGTCGGATCGTCACCTGCGACGAAACATGGGTCCACCACTATACCCCCGAATCCAAAGAAGCCAGTAAGGAGTGGCGGAGGAAAGGGGAGGCAGCACCAGTGAAAGCCAAGACTCGACTGTCAGCTGGCAAGGTTCCTGCAACCATTTTTTCGATCGGTGAGGCATTTTGCTGATTGATTTTTTTTTGCATGAACGACGCACAATCAATGCTGCTTATCACTGCGAGCTGTTAAACAAGGGGAGGGTTGCATATCGCCGCAAAGGACGAGACCCATCGATTCGACAGGTCATCCTCCTCCACGACAGTGCGCGGCCCCATACTGCAGTTCTGTCTCCATGCTACAGGAAATGCACTGGACTACACTTGGTCATCCTCCTTACAACCCGGACTTATCGCCCTGCAATTTCCATTTGTTCGGACCGCTTAAAGAAGCTCGAGGAGGGCGACGATTTGAAGATGACGAGAGTGTGGAAGACTTCGTGCGCAACTGGCTGGTGACACGACCCTGTTCTTTTTACGATGAGGGCATCGAAAAGCTGCCTACATGCTGGGACAAATGCATTTCCAAAGCACGAAACTATGTGGAAAAATAAATTGTAATAGCCTTGTGTTATTCAATAAATGAATTTAAACAAAAAATAAAATCCCGTTTTTATTTGATCCCCCTCGTAATAAACATATTAATACAATGAAAGATTTAGTTTAAATTACAGAACGTTTGAGTATTTGCTTGGAATGAAACATAATCTCAAAACAGCAGCTTCACATTGCACTCCACGGGTTGGTAGTGACCAACGAGCTAGAATAACATAGAGAGGCGGAAGCGCTGGCTGGGTGAAGCTAATAGAACGAACGTCTGCCATGTTTCCTGTTGTCACACAAGCAAGGGAGCATGGACTTTAAATGACGAAAAGTGTAGAAAATACGCATTTTAGAATCACTGGGTTAGAATTAAAGACCGTTGCCGAAAGCTTGAAGCATTAAAGCGAATACCGCCACTTCATCATATTGCGGCACGAGGCCAACATCACGATCAGTTGATTGTAGGGTAGTTCGAAATCATCGCACAGTGACATACGAATAGGCCTCGAAATCGGAACAAGAGTGTTACCCTGCTTGGCTCTTGTGGTTAAGCGTAAATTAGAATAAAAACGATGGACATAAATATTTATGACAGGAAGCCTTAAAATCATAGGGACCTACAATAGGTTACAACCTCATTCTGTTAATATTTTAAAAATTATTTCATCCTCATGAGTACTGTGTTCCTTTCTTAATCTGTTTACCCTGTTTATCCTTGGTTTTTCCTACGGACTCAGCGACGGATCCCACCTCTACCACCTCAAGGACAGTGTTCTGGAGCGTGAGACATTGGGTCGGGGGATACAACTGTGAGGGAGGGGTGCACCTGGTATGCTGAACAGGGGCCTTGTGGGGGGGGAGAAGGAAGCGGCCGTGGCCTTAAGTTAGGTACCATCCCGGCATTTGCCTGGAGGAGAAGTGGGAAACCACGGAAACCACTTCGAGGATGGCTGAGGTGGGAGTCGAACCCACTTCTACTCAGTTGACCTCCTCAGGCTGATAGAATCCCGTTCTAGCCCTCGTGCCCCTTTTCAAATTTCGTGGCGGAGCCGGCAATCGAACCCGGGCTTCCAGATTTGGCAGCTGCTCACACTAACCAGTACACCACAGAGGCGGCCCATGAATACTTTACCACAATAATCGTTTAGTGTAATTATTTATTATAATATAGGGGGATATGATGTTTTTCCCATTACCATATCATACTGGGATTACTAGCTGAAAGGTAAGCTTGAAAGTTGTCCATTATGAAGTGTGGCATAGTTTTAAAAACCAAGGCAACAGACATCTACAATAAAGGCTGTATAATTTCAAAAATAGCAGTAAAATACTGTATTTACCATACTTGGTGTACGTTTGAACGAAATACGTGTTTTTTTTTTGTGGTTACGTTTTCTTGGTGGTGGGTGCTCCATTTCCTTTATTTGTAAATGTGAATGAAAATTAAATAGGGCTGGAAATGTACAGAGCATAAGCAACTGAATTGAGTGGGATACCATTTATCTCTTTTCGCCCTCATAACGCATTTTTCCGTTAATTCCTTGTTCTTTAAACGAAATCCGAAACAAAATTCGATAAACAATTACCGTGGCTATCCGTACTTTCGCTAAGTAAACAATAAAATGGATTTAATTACAAACAGAAATTACAAAAAAGGAATCTCGGCTATAATTCAGTAATACTTACTTAAAGTACGATATATCCTTGGTTTTATTACTCCGATTAGTACAACCATACGCTGAGCTTACGGCTGGCATTCTTGAAAGCGAGAATCTGTGTTTTCACTTCTTAAAACTTAGGGAATTAAATTGGCATGCACGATCTCCCTCTCACCTCAACATATGCTCTCGCGCCAATTCACTTTGTTTTGACAACCGTTAACATGGCTGCCCCTTATCAACTTGCTTCAAGCAGGCGCTGATGACAGGCATACAGCCCCTCTATGTTATTCTAGCTCGTTGGTAGTGACACACAGTATGATTGTGTATCCTTAGTGCAGTTCTGCTCGGAGATTCCAGCTATCCTTTAAAATCTTGGCTTATACCACCAGTAAACCAAGGCGGTGATGTTGATGATTATTTTTTTAAGAGGAAGTACAACTAGGCAACCATACTCTGTATAACACTAATCAGATAGAAAAATGGAAGGGATCCGTCACTTCGAAAAACGAAGGTATCGGCCAAAGAAAGAGAAGGGCCACGAAGGACGTGAAATGAAAGACTCCCTAGGCCTCGCAACCTAATACCGTCAGGGTCAGAAAAGAACAAGAGTTGAACAAGGGAGGTCGGATAGGATAGATGAAAGTGAGGAGTCTGGCACAAGTAAGTGGAAGCGTGCCAGGGCTCAGTTCAGGGCTGCGTGGTCGTCAACCCACGTTCCCAGGTTGGGAGCCCCTGGAGCCCCTTTTAGTTGCTTCGTACGACAGACAGGGGATACTGTGGGTGTTATTCTACCCCTCCCACAGGGGGTAGTAAACCAAGATTTTGTTAGTCCATATCAACAGAGATTTTTAATAGCACGTAAAATAAAGTAAAAAACAAGGAGGTTATAGTGCAAAAAATAGTTGACGATTTAACTCAATAACTTTTCGCAAAGAAACTTTCTTCTCTCACATTATTTTCACTTCTTTTATCCATTCTCATATGTATCAAAGTCTCAACAACGAAAATATCAAGTGAGCCTATCGAACATATGGATTAATAGCCGGTTGTAGTCGAGCACTAGCCTACTGCTGGGAACAAACACAAACCAAGAACGTACACAACAGACCGATTCTAACCTCCATTTTGAGAATTTTCCTACATTGCTTACTAGCTTTTGAAACAAATTAATCAGAATTTAATATGGAAAAATACTAAATATCTGCATTTAACATGGAAATTATGAAAATTAATATTCATTAAATAAAATACACACTCGTCGAACCTTGTACTCACACTTACTTGTTACCTGCTTACTTACACATACGTTATTTGAAGGGCGCCAGCTGCCACTCAGTGCAGCAATAATACAATGAGACTCTTGACTATGTCTAGGGTGTGGGGTAATAAGCTTACTTTTGACAACATACCATATAAGTTCTGGGAAAAGGAGATTGGCGTTCGGTTTCCCCATTAATTTTGAGGTTAAGATATTTTACTGTCAATGAAATGAAACTATGAATTCGTTTGATAGAACAATATATATTCTTTAAATAATATATCAAAAAATAGTGAGTCTTGTTGCGATAAAACAGATGAGAATATGAAATTATGACATTGCAACTGAAAGAAACTAGGCATGAATTTGAATTCTTCTTGACCGGACATTTAACAATTTATACGAAATATTTCCCTCACTGATTCACTTGACTGTACCTTCAACACTTTGAGTGTAATTACGACGTATTCCTTTGATCTGGTGTTTACTGTAGATGTGTCACGCCTAACTTGGTGATACATCCTTGTGACTGCTTCTTCTCCATATCATCTGACTTCTTTCTAAGTCAATATGATATCACCTCTTGGCAGGTCCAGGGTTGCCCTCTCTGACTCCATGGTAAGCCCTTGCGTCCGTGTCTTCACCTAAGTGACCAACCAACTAACTTTTGGCCTCACTCTCTCAATGACCAATAATTAATGGCTCACTGAGTCTTCTCCATCTCTCGTTCACAATCGTTGACTGACCAACTAAGGCCTCTTGATCTAGTAGACTTCTTCACTGTACTGCATCCGTATAACTAATGACTGACGCTACAATATGCACCCACCTTTTATAGACGTTGGTTGACACAGCTACGTAATCTCCAGAAATAACAATGACATACTCCCACCTACGCGACAGATATTACATACAGTGGTGAAATAGCCCGGGGCGGCCACTCTCTGAGCGCATATTCTAAAAGCTCACGATGACGTAGCCATGACTTGGCAATGACTTGGCAGAATCGCCAGTGGTATAGCAATATAACAACGTCACTTCCACATCTGATACATCGAAACTTCACTGTACAGGTATTTAATGTTAATCTACATATACTTATATATGCATACACTTAAGTACAATCTTGCAAGCAACAGGCATTGCAAAATCGAATTAAATAAGACTGATAATTACAATAATAGTAACAATATCACAGATAACATAATAATAATACTGACATAATAATAATAATAATAATAATAATAATAATAATAATAATAATAATAATAATAAAATACAGATAAAATCATACAATAATAAAAATACAGATATCATCTTGTAACTGGATTTGAACCGTTACAATTTGTATCAGCTGACTAATGAACTAATATTGCGAGTAAAGACATATTATTAGTCATGTGTAAATCTTTATGAAACATAATTCGGTTAACTAATAATTATTTTTATGAGTTCTAATATTATTAGGTAATATTTTAGTTAGTTAGTTAGTTATTAGTTATTTTCACTAATATTATTAGTAAGAAACCAATAATATTAACCAATATTATGAGTATTATGTTTCATAGAGTCATTAGCTTTAATATTAGTTATTAGCTTATGAGTCAAAATTATTAGTAGATTAGTAAATTGTTTCATAGACAACATGGCTAATAAAAGTTACTCATATTATTGGTATTGTTTCCATGAGTGTATTTTGACTGATAATCTATATTATTAGTGAAACCAAGGTGAGTGTTACTTTAATATTTTGGCATAAAATTGTGAAGATCAGTGAAATGGTTGACTCTGATTCGAATAGTGATGAGGAGCGACTGTATACTCACTGTCCAATTAATTTTAGGCCAAGAGCAGCCTGTATTGATATGGTATTGTGAATACAATGAGAGATTTAGGCTAGATTACAGAACATTTTAATACGTGCTTGATATGATGGGTAATATCTTATAACGTTCCACTGCAAGGAATGAAGCACTAACCTCAAAACAGCAGCTTCAGATTGCATGCCACTTGTTAGTTAGTGGGGCACAGTATTATTGTGTTTCTCATATACATGGTATTTCTAAAGCGACAGTCTGTTGTGAAGGCGATATGACACCCTTCCTACTATGGTGAAGTATTTGCCATATTCACTGAACTTGGTGGTATTCCTTTAGTTTGTGTAGTACTTGATGGAATGCTCAAAATTGATGCACAAATTGCGTATGAACCAGCATTTATTGATTGATATGGGAAACATTCCTTGAACATAATGCTCATATGTGGACCAAATTTAGAATTCTACGTTTGTGCAAATTGGCCTGGTAGTGTTTGGGGCTAAGTGACTTGAACAATAAGATGACTAATGGTTGGAGACCTTTTCCTGGTGCAGTAATGCTCAGAGACTCAATCTACCTTTAAATGCTTGGCTTATACCACCAGTAAACCAATATTTTTGCTAGTCCATCTCAACAGAGATTTCTAAGAGCACATAAAGAAAGAAAAACAAGGAGGGTTATAGAATGTACAGGCTGCAAATAGTTGGCTCTTTAACCTAAACTTTCTGCAAAGAAATTTTTTTCATTCACTTTGCTTTCAATTCTTTTACCCGTTCTCCTACGTATCAGGGTCAGAACAACGAGAATATTAAGTAAGCTTATTGAACAGATAGATTAATAGCCAGTTGTAGTCCAGCACCAGCCTCTTGCTAGGAACTAACCTAATCCAAGTATATATGCAACAAACCGATTTTAACCTCCAATTGGATCAGCTGGCTAATGATCTAATATTATGAGTGAAAACATTTTATTAGTCATGTGTAAATCTGTATTAAACAGAATTTGGTTAACTAATAATTATTTTTATTACTTCTAATATTATTAGGTTATATTCTTTGTTAGTTTCATGAAGCAAAGTCCTGGAATTAAGAGTAACTGAACCGTTAACATTCTTGATTTCCAGATGAACGTAACTGTATCTTACTACACTGACTGACAGAGCAAATGCAACACCAAGGAGGAGTGGTTCGAAAGGGATGAAAGTTGGGGAAAAAACAGAGTCGGCACGGAGGAATAATTGATGTTTATTTCAAACCGATATGCAGGTTACACAATGCGCACGGCATCGACTCAGTAGGATGTAGGACCACCGCGAGCGGCGATGCAGGCAGAAACACGTCGAGGTACAGAGTCAATAAGAGTGCGGATGGTGTCCTGAGGGATGGTTCTCCATTCTCTGTCAACCATTTGCCACAGTTGGTCGTCCGTACGAGGCTGGGGCAGAGTTTGCAAACGGCGTCCAATGAGATCCCACACGTATTCGATTGGTGAGAGATCCGGAGAGTACGCTGGCCACGGAAGCATCTGTACACCTCGTAGAGCCTGTTGGGAGATACGAGCGGTGTGTGGGCGGGCGTTATCCTGCTGAAACAGAGCATTGGGCAGCCCCTGAAGGTACGGGAGTGCCACCGGCCGCAGCACATGCTGCACGTAGCGGTGGGCATTTAACGTGCCCTGAATACGCACTAGAGGTGACGTGGAATCATACGCAATAGCGCCCCAAACCATGATGCCGCGTTGTCTAGCGGTAGGGCGCTCCACAGTTACTGCCGGATTTGACCTTTCTCCACGCCGACGCCACACTCGTCTGCGGTGACTATCACTGACAGAACAGAAGCGTGACTCATCGGAGAACACGACGTTCCGCCATTCCCTCATCCAAGTCGCTCTAGCCCGGCACCATGCCAGGCGTGCACGTCTATGCTGTGGAGTCAATGGTAGTCTTCTGAGCGGACGCCGGGAGTGCAGGCCTCCTTCAACCAATCGACGGGAAATTGTTCTGGTCGATATTGGAACAGCCAGGGTGTCTTGCACATGCTGAAGAATGGCGGTTGACGTGGCGTGCGGGGCTGCCACCGCTTGGCGGCGGATGCGCCGATCCTCGCGTGCTGACGTCACTCGGGCTGCGCCTGGATCCCTCGCACGTGCCACATGTCCCTGCGCCAACCATCTTCGCCACAGGCGCTGCACCGTGGACACATCCCTATGGGTATCGGCTGCGATTTGACGAAGCGACCAACCTGCCCTTCTCAGCCCGATCACCATACCCCTCGTAAAGTCGTCTGTCTGCTGGAAATGCCTCCGTTGACGGCGGCCTGGCATTCTTAGCTATACACGTGTCCTGTGGCACACGACAACACGTTCTACAATGACTGTCGACTGAGAAATCACGGTACGAAGTGGGCCATTCGCCAACGCCGTGTCCCATTTATCGTTCGCTACGTGCGCAGCACAGCGGCGCATTTCACATCATGAGCATACCTCAGTGACGTCAGTCTACCCTGCAATTGGCATAAAGTTCTGACCACTCCTTCTTGGTGTTGCATTTGCTCTGTCAGTCAGTGTACTTTGGTAGCGTGGTGCCTTCGTCGCTTACTTTTGGCACTGCTTCCACGGCAATACCGTATATAGAATTGTTCAAATAAGAGTTTTGTGTCCATCGAATCCCATGAAAAACTATTGTTGACACGGTGGCTCATAGTCCGGAAATTTAAGTCGTGCTGCACTGTAACTTGCCCAATTTCATGCCAATTTTTAAATTACTTGGTTATGTTTAACATCTGATTTTGAATTTAAATACTGTAAATTACACATCTGGCTATCAATGTATCACCGCTATAATCATAACGGTGATAGGTCTGATAATCTTCCCTCTCAAAACGCACGTGTTTGCACAAAAGATTCTGTTGCCGCCTCGTGAGGTGCGTGGTGAATTTGTCTAGAACAAAATACTCCCGCTCTGCAATTGCATTACATACATTTGCCCGAGAAACCTATTTTTTTGTTTATATTACGATAAATTCTTTGATGAAAACAACGCCTCATCATTCGGGGGACGGTAGTGTGACTGAAGCCAGTAATTTCCTGATTTTGTTCGTCGACTACGTCGTAGGACAAATACACGATTGTTAAATACCTATCCCTTGCTCAGTATTATCAGCTTTAAAAATAATCTGAAATAATTATTCTGAGGTTTATGCGTTGAAACTTTGATAGTCTTACAAATTCCTTAGATTTGGCTCTTGTACCGTTTTCAGCACAATCACCAACATTGGTTACTATGGGTGGCGTTCACCATCTTGGACTAAATTACTCCGGAACTAGCATTTACTAAAGAAGTCCGCACTACAGAAGTAAATTAGTATGGGAGTTATTTACTCCGGAAGTAACGTCGGAAAGTTGAAGTACAATGTACTTTAGTTACCGGTACTACTATAGAAGTAGCGTTCGTTACTCGCGGAGTGTAGTTGCGTTTCCGTGTTTTCTTTAAAGAAATCTAAGTAGATAAAGTTATGTGTGATAGGAAACGGGGGAAAAACTTAAGCGAAAAAGATAAATGCTTGTTAGTAGAGATAATGAAGATCTATGCAAAGGATATAGTGTGTAAGAAACACGACATAAAGATGCTGGATAAGAAAAGAAATTCATGGAAAGCCGTGACAGAACAATTCATTGCTTGGTTGATGGAAAACACAGTGAAGAGCAAGCTAAAATTCTGTGGAAGGACTTAAAAGCGAAGGCAAAGAAAAAGCAGAAAGTAATGGACACGCGGGAAAAATTAAAACTGATGGTGGTTTCTTCATACGCATCGCCTTCATCCACAGCGAAATTGTTTCCCATTTTCACACTAGGCAAATGCTGGGTCTGTACCTTAAGGCCACGGCAGCTTCCTTCCCACTCCTAGACCTTTCCTACGCTATCATCACCATAAGACCTATCTGTGTCGGTGCGACGTTAAGCAAATTGTATAAAAGAACTGCTTCCTATTTCTGAAACATTCACCGTTGTCACAGGGAGGGCAAAAATGGGAATATGCGTGCAGTCAATTGCACCCACGATGTGTGGGAACCTGTCAACATGGAGAATTTCCTTTTATTTTCCGAACAATCATCATCGTTTGCAGGCTTACCTACCTCTTAACCTCACTAGTGCTTTAACTACGCGATGAATGATTAGGCCAGAGTCGTGCGGTAGGCCTAAACGTTAATTAGATCACCGACAACCAAATGAAATATTCCGGTACGAAACACGCGTAGGGCACATGACAACTGTAATTTGGGAGATACAACAAAATTAAGACAGGAATTCAGCTGTAAGTGATCTCCAAGTAGATTTAGAAGGAAAGTAAAGGATTCCTTCCTAAGACGAAACGTTCCTTAAACTCTCTCCGTGTGCACATCATACGGCTCTCGCCTTTCACGCACTATTACATTTCCCGTCGTTTTCTGCGTCGAGATCGTCAATATAATCTAAGTAATCCATAAACACGTTTGAAAAGTCTTCCTTTCATATACGACACGATATTATCATTAGTCAATAAGTCTAAACCTAGCTTACTCCATGCACGACGTGAGAGTAAATTCTAACCTATATTCGTGCGTTATTTACTTCAGTAAAATACTACAAGATGGTGCTCTTCATGATTTTACTCTTGTGGTAATTTAGTCCAGGGGTATCTGAAAGGACTAAAATACTTCGGAAGTAATTTACCCTCGTATGGAAGTCGCTGAATGCTCACTTCAAGAGTACTTTACTACCGAAGTAGAACTTACTCTTGGTTGGTGCACGCCACCCTATGTCCCGTTAGGCATCAGTCTGCCTTTTATACATCAGGTGTGAACGACAGGAAAGAAAACGAATAGAATATAATTAGCTCAAGGAATATAGACAGCACTACCCTGTTTTACCATGAAATTCTGTAATATCCAAGCATGAAAATTAACCTGCCATGTCGATGATATTTAAAATTTTAAATTTTCATACTCAGTACACCACTGGTGAGAAAAACAGTTTAACTTCGAGATTCCCATAATGATATATAGTTCTGTCTTATGAGTTTTGACTTGGCATTTGAGCTCTGCCTTTCGGAGGAGATTAAGGGAATTAGTAAACAGCCAATCATAACCAGTAGGGTTGGGCAGACCGGAACATTTAGTTGTTCCGCAACATTAGAAGCTTGAGGCGGAGTGTTTCGGTACAGAGTGCCGGGACATGGGACACAGGACTGTAACTGCGTCGTAGAGAGAACTTCGAGAGACAACTTGACACGCTCCGCGTCAGCTGCAATGTGCCTGTACCGAACGTGCTGTGTCAAGGCCGCACTAGATAGATTAGTTGGCGTTGGCTGTGTCTGACTGTCGATACCGACTGTGTGCCGCCCTGTGCTGGAGTGTAAACATTTTTTTTCATCCAGTTAGATCTTTAATTCCAAAGCGATGACCTATATTTTTCTTGGGCTTAAAAGTTTCCTTAAAGTCCAAATTAATTTTTAACGTCAATCCCCGAGAAAGTGTTGAGGGAGATTTTCGAAATATTTAAGAAGGTAAATGGAAGCTGAGAGGGAAGGAATTCGAAGTGCAAAGAGCATAACAGCACGAAAGTAATTAAACCGTACGATAGACGATAAACTTGCATAATGTCGCATCGGAGTCCTGTTCAGGACTTTTTACTAGAAGAAAACCGGACAGAGTGAAATGCAATTTATGTTCTATTTTGTCTGCAAAAGGACCTTCAACCGGCACATTGACATGACATTTCAAACTTAAACATCTCACCGTTTTTATTTTCGTGTTCCGCTTGTATATTGTGTACGTGAATAGAGCACTGACGAATGTTTCTTCAACTGTGCGGGTATACTTTTTAATTGGTGAAAATAACATTGTGACATTTGTAAGCACCTTTACTACCAGTGTAATCGTGACAGGTGTATTTTTATCCTAAAAATATTTTTTTTTTGCTAGTTGCTTTACGTCGCACCGACACAGGTAGGTCTTACGGCGACGATGAGGCAGGAAAGGGCTAGGAGTGGGAAGGAAGCGGCCGTGGCTTTAATTAAGGTACAGCTCCAGCATTCGCCTGGTGTGAAAATGGGAAACCACGGAAAACCATCTTCAGGGCTGCCGACAGTGGGGTTCAAACCTACTATCTCCAGAATACTGGATACTGGCCACACTTAAGCGACTGCAGCTATCGAGCTCGGTAAAAAAAAGAAAATTTAGACATGATTTTTAGGGTGAGTATTTCATTGAGTTCCGACTGCTTTCTCACGTGCCGTGGAGTTTTATCCTGGCCCTAATTACACATAATACAGGCCAACACATTCAACTGGTGAAAATATTCTTGAATTAGTTACTTTTAAACAGCTGCACTGCCATTGTAACCGTGTTATGTGTATTTCATATTGACCGGAAAAATCTTAACCTAAAAGCAGCCTTTAAACGTGATTATTGGGCGCGAATTTCAGTGTTCCGACTGTTCGTTCACGTTCCGTGCTGCTTTATGCTAAACATGGCCATAACTACACACAGGCACACACCACACATCACGTTCCGTACATGCACATTCCCGCTGGCGTGGAGCACGTAATGTTGCCTCTCGAAGTTCTCTCTACACTGCGCAGTTACAGTCCCGTGTCCCGTGCGCCCACTGCACGTTTCAGCTAGTAGGTGAAGGGCAGTGCACAGTGGCGCTTCTGACGGGAGAGCGAGTCAGTGTCTACGTCTCTACGTCTCGCTTGAGAATGTTTCGGAACAATTGACACTCGGTGTTCTGGAACAGCGGAACATAACTGTGCACCGGCACAGTGTGCCGAAACAGGGACATAGTGCCCAACCCTAATAACCAGCCGATCGCGCCGATAGAGCGCGTTAGACCCCACTTGCAGTTAAAGTAGAGCTGGGAACGGAGCGAGTAATACCGAGATCGGGTCAGCTAGGTAGACATTGGTTGAGGGGAAGTGTGCGAGCGAGAAAGCAGAGCCGCGGGAGCGAGAACGCTGACTTCCCCTGCTCGCTTAGTGTTGTGGCGACGTATAGTTGACCCGATATATTTGTTATAACTGACATGTAACACTCCGCAGATTTTTAGATAGTGGAATTCTCTTCGAGCTGTAAATTACAGACATACCTAGCTGAAATGAATTTATTTACAAGTGTTACAGATGGTAGATAACGTAATTTAACCTCTTATTATAGTAGCTGTGAAAATCGTTTTCGTATATCAATTTGCGTAGTCATTATTTTAAATTATAATTTCATGTAAAATTAACTTTACGACGATGTAGATGCAGAGTGTAGAATATGGTTTGCTATAACAATAGGCTTCATAACCTGAGCCACGTCATGTCAAATACGTCGATAATGATGATAATAATTGTTCCGAGGTATCTGTGGAACAGCAGAGGTGAAAGAAGGTGCGGGCTGGAATGGGTCTAAGTCCGAAAGATGAATTTAAAATTTAAAAGGTTATATATTCAACAGACAACAATATATAACAACTTTTCACTAGGTGAAATAACAATGACAATTCAGGTACAATAATGCTTTTACAAACGAAAACAAGAGTTTCGGGTATCAACAAGTTCTGGGCTTCGTGCCCCAAGTTACAATTCCTGAGCCCTCAGCTCACAGCCACAATTACCAAAGGGCAGAAAACCCCTAATTACATGGAGCATTTGCTCCCACCTCGTAATGTCAAGCCTCCTAGAGGCACCTTCCAAAATACCAGAAAGAGCTGACCTGCTCTCAATTTTACAAGCCTATCAAAGGCCACAACAAACTTTACTTCTAACTGCCCTCAAGGCACACTTACAAGGAAACAGGGGTATTTGTACCCAACCTACAAGGCCTTCGCATGAAGAAAAAAAAACAACAGGTTAAGTTACTGGCCCAAAGTACAGAATGGACTGGGGGCGTGAACTTGCACTCCTAAGTACACATTTTAAAACCTAAATGGCGCTAGGCCGATACACAGGGGCTAATCCCAAGCTAGGGAAGTGACTCGTATGAGAAAACTTTAATACATTACGGAAGAGAAGAAACGGTCACGAAAACGCAGTCACCTCAATTTCAAATGAAGGGGAGCTCGAGAGGGTAAAGCACTCTCTATCCCCGAATTGCAGTTCAAGTTATGTGAAGTTTTTACAAGGGTAGAAGAGGCTTACATATTTAAAGATATAGGTTACATATTAAAGATTTCGAACCTTCCCCGAGTGTTAAACTGCTGAGCTAGCAAGAAATACAGATGTTAAAAGGCCATTACCTTATTGAAGAACGGCTGCCTGAAGAACGAGGCGCTTCCCGCCCCCTGCTACATGTTCACACACTGAGAAAGATGTTATACGAATGGCCCGGAGACAAGAAAATCAGCAGTTTTATACCCTCGTGGAAAATTCGAGACTTTTCAGGAATGAGTAGACACACCCACTCAATTTTTATTGGTTGACTAAGAGTTACACATGGAAATTCGAAGAAGAAAGCTATGATTGGAGGAAAATTAATTACAGAAATTACCGACTGGCTAAATTCAAAACAGGAGGATAATTTTTTACGGTCATCTTCTCCTCAGAATGACCCGAAATGTCACAGCTTTTATAGTGGAGAAGGAGGTTCCAGAATATCTCAAGGTCGGAACCCTGACACACCCACCATTTCTATTGGTTAATTTCATAAATGTCAAAAATGTGCGTTTGGTTACTTAAATGTACACATTTTCTAATTGGCCTACAAATTAACTTCGCGCGAAGAGATCGAAGTGTTGATAAGTTTTGATTACCAAAAACAAACTATAAACAATTCAGTTTAGGAAACCTTGATATACAAAAACACTTTGAAAGTTAATAGTTCATCCTTCACCCCAGAAGGCGCAATCGAATTTGATAGTAGCGACATCTGTCGAGAAATGTTCAAACTACTTCCAAAATGAGTTTCAGATTTCCTGATCTAGATGGCCTTCTCCAAGGCGCTAGTTTTAAATGCGCAGGGCGGGTGTACCTCCGATACAGGTACTATACAGCGTCTACGTTAGATTTATATAGCGGTTTATGTGGCAATCACCATGTTAAATGTGAACTGCATTGAAATATAATTAATTGTCCGGCTCTTTTGATGAATGGTCAGTGCAGTGGCCTTCGGTTCAGAAAGCCCCGTGGTCGATTTCCGATCTTGCCGTGCCTGATTAATTTCTTTATCCCGGGAATTGCGTGTTTGGGTTCGTCTTGGTATACACCTTCATTTACATAAAACAAACCACTACAGAAACATGCATTAGTTGATATATCCCTCCACATAGGGCAGGTCGGCCGTGAAGATGGGTTTAAACTTCTTTAAGCGCCGAACCTAAAAATGAGAAGAGGGGAAGGAAGAAGAAGATTGCCATGTTCACACTGCATCTTAATGTGATAATTTGCCTGTTGGGGTCCGTCAACTAAATAAATAAATAAATAAATAAATAAATAAATAACGTTCCAAATTACTGTACTTTTGGTAAGTGGTGAAATAGACAAATATACAGAAACAACAGTTAGATAGAAACAAAACATGAAATAAAGGATAACTGATAAGGTAACTCAGAGATAAAATGTCCGACTCATTGGCTGAACGGTCAGCGTACTGGCCTTCGGTTCAGAGGGTCCCGGGTTCGATTCCCGGCCGGGTCGGGGATTGGGTGTATGTGTTGTCCTCATCATTTCATCCTCATCACGACGCGCAGGTCGCCTACGGGAGTCAAATCGAAAGACCTGCACCTGGCGAGCCGAACCCGTCCTGGGATATCCCGGCACTAAAAGCCATACGACATTTCATTTCTCCACAAAACAAAACCGAACTGGTTCAAAGAAACTGAAAAAGACCTGGTAGAATTAAAAATTACAGAAAATTCACTGTTCGGCCGAACAGCTAAAGTAATAACTAAAGACGAAAGTGTAAGCTTCCAAGACAAATCTACATTAAAAGCCAAATCTATTATATCGGAAAATAAGAGGAAACGAAGATCACAAATAATGAAGAAATACTGGACACTAAGAAAAGCACAACACACAGAGAAAGGATTGATTCGACATACCCCAAAGAGGGTGAAACGAAATAATAATAATAATAATAATAAAAATAATAATAACTTGTCACTGACGACGATCGCCGGACTTCCGCTACAGGGGTTGTCAGAGACACTTTCCCGGCCTCCTCGAAAACGGGCGAACCACTCGTACACACTTCAAAGGCAGTGCTTGATCTTCATAAACACATACCAGCATCGCATGCGTTTCTTTCGGTGTCTTACCAAGCTTAAAACAAATCTGTACATTGATCTTTTGGTCGTTCCACGAACCTACTACGCTGGCGGAGCAGGGGGAGAGGTGATACTCCCACGTAGCGCGTCCCAGGTGGCGGATATGGGGGTCCTGACCGGCTTGCCGGCAGACTTGAGGGAAATAAAATACCTCTCGCGGACCAAACACACAACCCCCTGTGGGTGGGGGACGCAGACGAAGAATACACCCACTTTATCCTCTGCCAATCGTAAGAGGCGACTAAAAGGGGCAATCAAGGGATGATTGGATTAGAACCATGAAACTATTTGTGATTAGTACCACCACGCGGGGAACACGATGGGTCGCTATTACTTGCGCGTAGTACCACTATGTTAGGTACCAAATAGGTTTGTGATTAGCAGGTTAGCACACAGGAGCACCGCGCGGTCAGACTTTTACAGAATCTGTGATTAGTAGCACTATATGAGAGACACCAGGGTTCTGGCTTGCCTATGATTAGTACCCACTATATAATGAACACCACGGGATAGTACGAGTCCCTGTGGTTAGTACACTTATGTGACGAAAACCATAGGTTTGCGTTGCCTGTAAATGGCGCCGCTCTGTGCGGAACACCATAGGTCTGTATTACATGTGCGAATTTCATAACCTGTCACTAGTACCATAATGTGTGGAATACCGCGAGTCTACGATACTTTTGATTAGTACCGCACCATGACAAATACCATGGTTCTACTTTCCAAGCGATAAGTACCATTATGAGAGGCCGATAACCTATATTTTGGACCCCTTTAGCTTGCAAGCATCACCGATTCAGTATTGAGCTATAGAAGCAGTCCCTTGGTCAGTATTACTATTGTTTTCCGTCACTTTCTGAGACTGAGGCATTGCGGGTCGGCTCCACTGTTTGTTTTAAATTCATATCCATCCGTTCATTTTTCGTCCTCACTCTTTGAATTCTGGTCAGTGGAGGATTTTGGATTTTATTTTTTTATTACATTGCGTCTCATTCCGTACCATCAGGGACCGATGACCTAAATGTTAGGCCCTTTAAAACAACAAGCATCACCATCTTTTGGTCGTTCATATTCGCAGTTCAGGACCAACGCACTAAACACGCACTGTGTCTAACAGGTCTTACACGGCACACACACGATGCTCAACTGAACAACGTTGGGAGCAGGTGGTCAAAACCTGCTGCTACGCAGGTGCAGCGTTGTGTGTCGCCTCTGTTGTTGGGTCGGCCGTTCTGACTCTATTCACCGAACTTTATTGTCACATGTTTTATAACTCTCAGAGCTTCACTAACAACTGGGGAGAATTAGCTCCCAATTTCTCTTGGCATATTGGCATTTACCCTGTAAATACAATTCTTTGGTACATTTCACAACCAGGGAGAGTGTACTCGCAATTTGATTTTCTCTGTTTTTTTAATAGCCTACTCCACAGGGAAAACGAGCTCCCAGCCTTTAAGACCTTAAGGGCCTAATCCCAAAACCAAGGCTCTTTCTTAACTTATTTCCAAAGAGAAACCTTCAAGGCTTACGAGTACACATACTTGGCGCTCGCTGCCCTTATTCCAAAGGGAAGCAACAAAATCTAAACTAGGATCAGTATTGTTTAAGATCGTCGCCATAAGACCTATCTGTGTCGGTGCGACGTAAAGCAACTAGAAAAAAAAAGTATTGTTTAAGTTCACAAGGCAATCTGAATTAATAAAAATCAAACGTTCTTAGCACAAGTTTGATTTTTTTCTGACCAACACGTTTTGGACCTCTTTAATTAGTCCTACTTTCATTAGAGGTATGTTCTATCTGGACGAAAGTACTAATTAGACAAAATCACCTTAGACCTCTATTATTAGATCTACTGTCATTGGATTTATTTTATTAGACCTCCCTTCATTAGACGTATTTTATTAGACCCTCTATCTTTAGACGTATTTTGTTTAGACCTACCGATCGTGGATCTAGCTAATAATATGCTAAAATAGACCTCTTCTCCGGTCTAGAAAGCCAAGAATAACAGCCGAGAGGATTCGTCGTGCTGACCACACGATACCTCGTAATCTACAGGCCTTCGGGCTGAGCAGCGGTCGCTTGGTAGGCCAAGGCCCTTCCAAGGGCTGTACTGCCATGGAGTTAGGTTAGGTTAGTTTAGACCTCTTTACCTATCTGAACATTTCCTAACCTTATTTTAGCGGCCCTTTTATTCGGAAGAATGACTGGTGGCTGTTGTATGTATTAAGAAACATCACAGACACCCAGCTCCCGAGCTAGAGAAATTGGTCGGATCAGAACCGGAGACCACTACTCTGACCATTCAGCCAAGGAGGCGGACTTACCAATGTACTAAAAACAACATACAGGTACAAGCATGGTTCCTGGAAAAGGTTTGTTGTGTAGGTAAATTAATTGACAACAGTTGAACGAAATGAGTGTTATCCCTTCCCACATGGTGACTGCATGGTGGAAAATATGTGCGATGCACGTGACATTTCTGAATATGTGTAGGTCTAAATTTATATACGAAGATGTTGTGACTGAGGAAGCCTACAGAAGCTGCATCAATTTGTAGTCAATGATTACTTAATTTTATTTTTATGTTCCGTTTTGCATATAGCCATGTGGACTGTCGTATTTATTAGTTTCAAACAAACAGTGTATAGGGCGTTAACCACTTCTTTCTTTTGGAAGGAAATATGTGACTCAGACGGAGCGCAGCTCTAAATCATGATTCAAATGCTCAGTCTTTTTAAGGGCCGCTATAATAAACAAACTCACGTTTATCCAAAAGGGCTATACAAGTATTATTTGTAAAATATTATAATGTCTATTAATTCAGGTAGCTCCAGCAAAAGAGGAAGAATGAATTAACGGGAACTACCCTGAGCAGCTCAAGTACAAATGGTAACATACTGTACATCTACAATGGGAGTAATATGCTCGATACATAGATAAGAAAGAAGAGAAATAACTTCTTGTAAACAGTTTGGGAGAAGTCGCGTCACTAGACTTTCGTCTCCACCGCTTCATGCGTCACATCTACACGAGCTTAGTCGTGAGATCTAATAACACAACCACCACGGAAAATGAATTAGCGAGCCCTTTGGACTTGAAAAACTGCAGTTGAAAATCAATTATGTGCTGCGGTGTTTAATACAAAAAGTATGGACGTTCCCAGTTTATTTATTTATTCGTATCAGAAGCATACATTTTGCATAGCATAATGGTACTTAATGACATACATATCAAATAGTGTCTGCCCAGAATTTTGCCAAATCACGGGCATTAGGTGTTGCACCCATCAAGTCCTCTATTGTGCAACTTAAAGGATACTTACTGCAGTTCATGAAATGGGCTGTGGTTTGGTCTTCACCACATTCGCATTGCCTGGATGTGCCAGGAAAGCCCCACTTTACCATATTGGTTCTTGATCTACCAATCCCAGTGCGAAGCCTGTTCAACGATTTCCACGTAGACCAATGTTCCTCGTGTCCTGGGGGGAGATGTTCAATTGGTAGCATCCAATCAGCAAGTTGAGGATTTCTAGTTCTCCATAATCTCAACCTTGTGGATTGAGCAGATTCATTTAAATCTTCGGTTGTATTCAGGAAACTCCTCCTAGACCTCAATCTTCGGTGGGCAGGTTCATATCCATTCAATGGGTGTGCACATGAGGTAAGTGCTTTAGTTCTCTCATTCATGGATGCAACTTCTCTTCTTATATCTGGTGGGGCGATTCCAGCCAAACAGTAGATTCTATCTCGTGGAGTTGGTCTCAAGCAGCCAGTAATGAGTCGACATGTTTCATTTAGAGAAATGTCAACTTGTTTAGCATGACTTGATCTGTACCAAACAGGGCAAGCGTACTCTGCAGTGAAGTAACACAGAGCCAGGGCTGTAGTTCTCAATGTCTTTGGATGTGTACCCCAATTGGTTCCAGACAACTTGCGAAGGATGTTGTTTCTAGCCGACACTTTCTGCTTGATTTTCATGCAGTGTTGTTTGTAGGTGAGAGCACGATCCAGTGTTACACCTAGATATTTAGGTGTTGGGCAGTGATCTAGTTGAGTATCTTCCCATACTACCTGCAATTTCCTTGACGCCTGTCTGTTCTTTAAATGGAAGGCACATACCTGAGTTTTAGATGGGTTAGGCTTCAATTGATTTCCTCTGTAGTAGTAGGATAGTTCAGAAAGAGCCTCTGATAACTTTTCTTCTACAACCTCAAAGCAGTTTGCTTGAGTAGCAATAGCTCGATCATCCGCATATATGAAGCTTCTGGTGCCAACTGGAAGAGGTTGGTCATTCGTATAGATATTAAAGAGCATAGGGGCGAGAACACTGCCTTGTGGCAGACCATTCTTTTGTTTCCTCCATCGAATTTTCTGATCCTGAAATTCAACGAAGAACCTACGATTTTGGAGAAGATTGCAAATTACTTGAGTCATCTTGTAATCTTTTGTCATGTTGTATAATTTGCGCAACAGTATACGATGATTAACTGTATCATATGCAACAGATAAGTCGATAAAAGCCACCCCTGTGATTTTATGATTTTCATATCCATCTTCGATATACTGTGTCAGATAGAGGACCTGTGAAGTACAACTTTTTCCTTTACGGAATCCTGCTTGCTCTGGAATAAGAAGTGGTTCAATGATCACAGTAAGTCTTTCCAGGATCATCCGTTCTAAGATCTTGTACAGATGACATAACAGTGAGATAGGTCTGTAATTTTTTGGATCATTTGGGTCTTTTCCTGGTTTGAGAATTGCGATTACTCTGGATTTCCTCCACACACGTGGTAATTTGCAGGTGTTTCTACAATTGTTGTACAGTTCTAGTTACCATTGTTTAGCAACAGGTCCAAATTGCTTAATTTGCTCAACACATATTTCATCTAGGCCGGCAGCCTTACCATTCTTACACTGATTGCTCTGTTCAGCTCAGATAAAGTAAAAGGTTTAGTGAGTGTATCTGTCTCCTGCTCATAATCCCTCTCAATTCCTTTATTCTGAAGCCGACATGGATTTGATGGTTGTCCATTTCGTAGAAGTTGATGTGCTATTTGGTTTGCTGTGACACTGGAATGTGTTGAAGTTTTATTAGAATCACTACTGAGTCGTCTAAGTAATCGCCAAGCTTTTTGACTACTTCTACCCATGTCAATCTCTTCCATCAACCTTAACCACTGTGCCCGTTTTACTTCAGAAATAGAAGAGATTACTTGTTGTCCCATTGTGATGGTGTCATTGCTGAAAGGGTTTTCTTCGAAGAGTTTATGATACTCTGTTAAGAGGGCATAGGTTTCTTGAGTTAGACCTTGTATGTAGTTTGTTCTACATCCTCTAGGGATTGTAGCTCTAGAACACTCCCTGATGATATTATTAAACTGTTCATATGCTTCTGGAATTGGATTGAGTGGTTTGATCTTCTCGTCCAGTAAGTTGGTGAATCTTTCCCAGTTAGCTTTCTTAAAATTATATCTCCTTTTAAAGTAGACGTCTTGAGGTCTAACGGCAGCTACCAGTTGACAGATTATTGGGCGATGTTGTGTATTCGGAATAGGAGCACATACAGATTTAACACACTGATGTGCTATGTTTTCGCTCACAAATATTAAGTCTGGATTATAACCCCGCTTCCATCTACCACTGTTAAAAGAAGAAGGGAGCTTGCTATCATGGGCAACGGTGAGGTGTTAACACCGGCTAATCTTTCCAATCCAGAAGTAACATCAACTATTATATAATGACGTTCCCAGTTAAACACTGTGTATGAATAAGTAGCTCAGTATACCAGATTGAAAGTGATTATTTGGGATAGGTATAGTGTCATGAATCAGACGTTACAGTACTAGCCTTCTGAGCTCAAGGTGACTTGTTCGAACCCAGCTCAGTACGATGGTATTTGACGGTGCTCAAGTACGCCAACCCCATGTCGGTAGATTCACTGGCTCATAAAAGAACGCCTGTGGGACAGAAGTCCGGCACCTTGGCAAGATTTACTGGCTCATAAAAGAACGCCTGTGGGGAAATCGTCCGGCACTTCGGCATCTCCGAAAAGCGTAAAAAGTTAGTTAGCGGGATATAAAAACAATAGCATTGTTATGTGAAGTTAGATAGGCGTGAGCATTTACTTACCATGTCATAAATCAAGAAGTTACCCTGCTGGTACAAGTTAAGTAATTAAATGCAGTTTATTTCACTGCAAATACTATATTATACTTATAAAATGGTCTTTGTTGTAATTTATATGCACTTTCCAGTTTCAGTGGTCCTAATCTTCACCTCGTACTCCCTTAGCTATGACTGTGTTTCTAGGTGAGAATTTTAAAGCCTCTTAAGATGACAGTGAACCGCTATTACGTGTACTACGAGTGCAGGGTGTGTATGATAAGGACCGCAACGAATCGAAACAAGAATGAGTCTTTTATGAAAACTACGAGCCATTTTTCTCACGCTACCAAGTTGAGAATCCTATGAATCTACAATATGGTAAAGTGAGAGTGTCAAACTGAGCTCAGTTAATTAATTAACGTACAATTTTTCAATATTAGGGCTGGGAGACTACTCTCACAATATCTCATACTGTTGAAAATCGCTCCTGCCTAAGTTAAACTGAGGTGAACAAGGAATTATACGATGTTGGCAGCAGTGACTTGCGAGATAAGATGACTATCGATAATGTTTTTCAGTGACTTGCGAGAAAAGATGGCTATCGATAATGTTTTGCAGTGACTTGCGGGAAAGATGACTATCGATAATGTTTTGTTTACTTGTGGTAGGAAAAATAGCTGATAAAAACAATAAGCGTTGTCCTAATTTTACTTGTAAGGAAATAGAATTGATTGTGCAATTTGTACAGAAATACAGTGGCATCATTGAGTACAGAAAGACAGAAGCTACGACATGGAAATAAAAATAATTGGCCTGGGAGAAACTTGCTGAGAAATTCAATTCTTGCAGTGGCGGTATACCCAGGTGAGGTAAAATTTGAGTGAAGTATGAAAATGTGAAGAAGTCTACAGAGAAAAAGTTCGCGGTTGAAAAGCAGGAAGTGTACAAGACTGGAGGTGGGTCAATTCCATCCTGTAAAATAATTATCAGTAGGTAATGCCGTGATAGAACTGATGGGTGAAAGCAGTGCTGGTATCGAACTTGAGCATGATAGTGACTCTATGCCCTCAGCTTCCACTTCTCAAGGTAGTGATTTGCATTGGAAAAGCTGGAACCCCATAATGTTAAGGCAATCGCTGATTGCTGATGACGTGATCGAAGATGTTGAACAAACGGAGACTACAGATGCTACAGACAGGGCTTCTGGAGAAACTGACAGAAGATCTAGGAAGAGGAAGAATAATTTGACAAAGGAATGCCGTGTGAAATATAGCAAATTGTCTGGTGCAAGAGATGTACTGATTGACCTGCAAAAAGCTAGCGTTAATTTAGAATTGAGGTTAACAGAAGAGGATGCTCAGATGAAGAGAAAAAGACATGAGATGGGACTGGATTTTATGAGGAAGGAATTTGAAATGAACCAAGAGAAATTACACCTAGAAATAATGATTTTGAAAAAACAATTAAGTGAAAATTAACATGTTTATATTTATGCATTGGGCCAATTCCAGGTGTGGTGTAATTACTTTTATACACATGTTCATGCTTAATTTTCGTAATATATGGAAATATGAAGTACATATTGGAATAAAACTTTTATTGAAAGAAAAGGAATAAGATACGAAAAAATGGTAACAGTTTGATTTCTCTTAAGTCAATTATTAATTATATTATAAATATCAAATATGCCGTGACGTAATTACACTATGTGGGCATTGTACTTTGCATGCTATTACATAGTGCGCATCAACTTGTAGTGACGTAATTACACAATGCTGTGGTATAATTACACTTCTGAATGAAACAGTCAACACTCCACTAGCATGATACATGATTATTATATGACAATAATTGAACTACCGTACTATGATAATACAGGAATAATAATAATAATAATAATAATAATAATTGTGGTTTTTCAACTCACCGATCGGTTACTTTTTGCTCGAATTGGCCATTTAGTTACACGTTACATTAGTTTCACAATAAATTTGAAAAGTAATCTTGAATTAGCATTTTCCTAACAAAGTCTCCACCTCTGTTTACTTCAATCCCTAACGCTCTTTCCATTATATCTTCTAGTCTGTCTTCATCCACATGAACAAAGTCTGGCTCAGGTTCATTCATGTATCTTGCAACGTTATGCAAAACCGCAGTTGCAACAGTAACCATCTGAGTAGTTTTCAGCTTTTATATTATGCCCAGATACAAAACAGGGAATCGACGCTTCCAAACTCCAAAGAGCCTCTCAACAACGTTTCTTCTTATTTGAGATTCATTATACTACGATTCAGCAGGAGCAGCAAGTTCCGCGAGTGATGTCATTAGAAATGGTTTGATGCCATACCCCGAATCTCCAAGCAATAGAGAACTGCCATGCACACCTGCTTCAAACTGAGCTCTCAGTCGTGAATTGTTGAATATGGTAGCATTTTGTGCCGATCCTGGCCATCTTGCTACAATATTCTTGATTTTCAGATTTGCATCAGCTGCAACCTGCACGTTCAATGAAAAGAACCCCGTCCTGTTTCTGTATTGCTCTGTAGAATCTCCTCCAGGGGACTGTATTGTGATGTGGGTACAGTCAATGGCACCAATCACTCTGGGAAACTTAGCACTTTTGAAAAACTGATTGTTACTTACTGACATGTCATTTTACTCTGTTGGTAATTTTATTTCCTGTGGAGCAAGAGAAGCTGTAACATCTGCCAAATGCAATACAGTCCTTGAAACAGTGGCCTTATGAATTCCTCTTAAATGTCCCATTGTAATGAACATACTGCCAGAGGCATAAAACCACAATGCTATTAGTAGCTGACTGATGGGTTCTACAGCATGATTTCTGAAATAGAAGGAAATTACTTTATTTTCTAAAATTTACACTTTTGACATTAAAACAGTTCAAAAAGTCACTTTTACGTTAGTACCTCTTCGTCGCATGTTTTAATCTAGCACCTATTTGCTGAAATAGGGCTATGATAGTATGTTTTGTAAGCCTTTCATTACATATATGAAAGTCCCTTGCTCGAAAAACTCGTGGGGCCCGTGGTCGTTCAATAATTTGAACCACTTCATCATCGCTTAGTATTTCTTCAAACACCTCAAAAATATCTTCGAGATCCATTCGTTCTTTCATGTTGTAAGATTATGTATTCTTAAACTTCATTTTAAACGGTAGATAAGTGACAGTAAAATTAATCTCTAGTTAAACTTAAGATCAAGTATTATAATACGTGACTAACAGATAAACCAAAGTTTAAACTGAACCAACAGTTTAAACCTCTATTATAATACCGGCCCTAAAACCTTATGTTGATTTGTAGAATATTAGTCATGGTCGTCTTCTGGTTTTATATTAGCCAAACGAAATGAACTGTTTTTTGTTCTTGGCGTTAATTTGCTGTACTTGTCTGTAATTTCAAGCAGGTTTGTTACATTTAGTAGGCATATAGCCGAGTCTATTGCGTCTAGCTTCCTAGGCTTGAAAAACCTTTAATGAAAATTGTTTGAATATATTTTTGCAATTGTTGAAGTTTCATAAAGGAAATTACTGCTTTACTGTCCTACAAGCTTTCACGTATATCCAATACTAGATGTGAGAGAGGCTTACTGGGAAAAGTAATTATTGCCCACTCATTAGAATGAACTTCATCCAGAACCGTATATTCTGATAATTACCTAGATCGCTAACAATGTTATCGCGAGCCACAGGCTTGAGTTTCGGCTTGCAGTTCTACAGTGATACCCAGCTCTTCAATCAGACTGCTAAGTGGAGAAACAACGCTTGATTTCATTAACTTCAGAAAATCGTTTAGTGTGTATCAGCAGCTGAAGTTTTGAATATGAACTTGTATTAACAACTAGTTTGGGCGGAAGAAATTCGGATTAAGTTCGAACATTGTGCAGCGTTGTTAAGTTATTTAGTTTCTGCTTTTCCATCTCGATACTTTGCTTATCAACTTCTCCTGATGATTCGCATGGAGTGTTATAATCCTGTGTTGGCATTTGATTGTTTTAGTGGGAATAACACTATGATTAGCAGCCAGCATCACAATGGACAGCCTGTGATACTGCAATTAGTCTTCAGTTCTCTTAAACTTTCTGTATTTCATAACTGGTAGGTAATTTACATACAGTATTTTCAGCTTGCTTTTAAATTGCAGTATTGTCCTGAAACTAGTTTAATTAGTTATTGTCCCTCGTCTAATATAATGATTCGAAACTGTAATATATCTGTTGAAAATACCAGTCCTTCTATTTGTATGTGGCTTAATGTGTTAAGTGTTCGACTTATAATTCAGGGACCGAGTGAGTTCGCCGCGCTGTTAGGGACGCATAGCTGTGAGATTGCATTCGGGAGATGGTGGGTTCGAATGCCGTCAGTAGCCCTGAATATGGTTTTCCGTTGTTTCCCATTTTCACACCAGGCAAATGGTGTCCACTCGAATGATCTGGACAGGTCTCTCTGGAGGCTACACGCCATAAAAACCAGTCAAATGCTGGAGCTTTACTTTAATTAAGGCCACGGCCGCTACCTTCCCAGTCCTACCCTTTCCCATCCTTGCGTCGAAGAAAACCTTCCATGTGCTTGTACGACGTTAAACCATCAGCACAGATAATTCAGGAGTTGACGAAGTTAGCTTTCAATATTGTTTAAATTAATAAGCAGTAGAGCTTCCTTATTCTCAGGTAACTACGAGTATAGCCTACTTCTTTCTTTGACGAATGATTCTTCAAGCTTTTCATCTGTAATTATGAATGGTTACTGCCGATTTCAAACTATTCGCACTTCTGCGGCAACCAAATCGGCTACTACTGAAAGGAAGAATTCGCCCCTGTTCGAGCAGAAGGGCATATCTCCCAATGTTTTTCCTATCCATTATTTTCCTTAAGATTGGTCGCGCCTCCCAGCCACATATGGATATTTAATCCATCAGGAGAATATTCGTTGTGTTCATTTTTCTATGCTTATTTGTTTCCTATGCTTATGTGTAAAGGAAAATGAACCTTAGCGTACCGCACTCTATTAATATATGTTGGCATGACTTATTTACGCACCCCTACAGTATAATGCACCTAAGGTTGTGAGATATGACCTTTTGCCCTAACAGTGACGAATTCATCTCACATACTGTATACTGTGTTATTGTCATCGGTCTCACGTGTATGTCAGTTCAAGTCCAAAACGATCGCAGAATTGCGAACCGTCCCACCATTTCTGTTTAGAGAATTCTGAGGGAATCCCCTACTAGTTAATAGAAATATATTACATAAAGGTAGTATGATATTGTAACGTGTTGGCGGGGTAAATAAATGAGTACAGAACCTGGTAGCGTCCTATTTCTAAGATTTATTAACTAAGCACTACAATTACACATTTATACACGCACACATACTATTTCCGAGCTTACAACTTACACAAGTACACTTACACGGTTCGTGTTCTCACGCTACACAGTTCTACATTCACACACAAGGTTCCACGTCGCACGGCTACATGTTCTCTCCTTCGCCGTCAGTCCGCACTGTAGCACGCTAGTCCGATAATCACGGCGGTGTTCACACTTCACTACACTGGCAGTCGCTCACGACTGAACCACACCATCTTCTAACTCAATCTAACTCTCACCCACTCACTCACTCACTCACTCACTCTCTCACTAACTGCAGGCAAGTAACTGCTCTCTTATATAGCTGCGCCGACTGTTCTAGAAGAGTCCGGATGCTAGATGTATTGAGGAACCTCGCGAGATGGAAGACTCCAGATTAATCTTCGGGTTATTTCCATAGTCCTTTGTTGTGGGACCGCGGACGGAGGCGAGAGGGCCGGCCTAGCACTTAAGTGTTGCTCGTGATTGGCGCGGTCGAGAGTAAGGGGGTGGGCCAAATACGGTGACGAGCCCGGCCCATAGCAAGTTGGCATGGCGGACGCTATAACCATTACAATATGATAAACATTCAAGAAAAACCCTTTCTAGAACGTCAACTCTAGACCGTCGTGTTAGGTAAATGTTTCCGACCACTCAAATTGTTATGACGCAACAGTTAATAGCAGAATATCTGTAGTATTATAATCTACCCACCTTGAGAGATTCAGTAAGTTCTCAATGAGTTATGACTACCTGTCTATTACTTTGGAAGTTCTTCCCTCCTTACAGTAGTTACGGGATGTCCTGATGTGACTTTGAATCAAGAAGATGGCAGTAACTGTCTTTCCTAACTATGTTTTGTGCAGTACTCCGTCCATCGTGACTATTAATGTGAATGGCACGTCCAGACGTCGTGTATTCCTTTCCAGACGGTCTCATCAGTACAGTAATTGCAATATGAACTACAAATCTGTTATCTATGTTATGTGGAGCGACGAACCATGCACTGTCTTAGTCATGTGTTAAAAGGGCCGCATATTACCCACCCCTACCCCCACCCCCTCCCCAGGGATGTTCATAATTGAGTGAGCGCCCAGTGTAAATAATAATGTAATCATGATCATCATTCGGAGAAAAAAAGACATATTTGCATAGGATAACCCGAGCGAGTGATGCGCGGTTCAGGCCCTGTAGCTATAGGCCTGCATTCAGGGGATTGTGGGTACAAACCCCACCGTCGGCAGCCCTAAATATATTTTTCTGCGGTTTCCCATTTTCACAGTAGGCTGTACGTTAATTAAAGCCATGGTGGCTTCCTTCCCTGCCCTGTACCTTCATTGCCGTAATACCTGTCTGCGTTGATGCGGCTTGAAACCAATAGGGGAGATATTGGGTTCGAACCCCACTGTCGGCAGCCCTGAAGATGGTTTTCCGTGGTTTCCCATTTTCACATCAGGCAAATGCTGGGGCTGTACCTTAATTAGGACCGCTTCCTTCCCACTCCTAGCCCTTTCCTGTCCCATTGTCGCCGTAAGATATATCTGTGTCGGTGCGACGTAATGCCAATTGTAAAAAAATAGGAAAAATACAAATTTTGAATTGCTAATGCCTAAATTGCCGATCTTCCAGTGTTTAGGGGTTCAGACGAGATTCCTATGCAGGACCATTGTTGCCAGATGTAAAATACAAGTTGTACGTACAGAGCCGCCGAAATGTCCCTACCATCTTATATGATTAGGTCAGTAGCTTAGCAACTGGCTTCCCTCTTGGAGGGCTGTGATTTGAAACACAGTCAATCCTATGTTGAGACTTTCATCTCCAAATTCACGTGGCGTCAGGAAGGGCATAAGGCCTTAAACCTCCAGCAATAACCAGTAGCTATAGCGACCTCAGAAATAACACGGATACACTGAAGGAATTATGAGCTATTTAAATAAACAGTCAGTGATTCACAGGCTGATTTATAATAATACACTCCTAATTCAGATATCAATGAATTGCTTAATGTTATCTACATAAAGAAATACCCCAATCTACATAAAATGAAAGCGATCTCCAGATACGAGGATCAGACCGGATGCCCTTTCTGACGTCAACTTTACCAGAGGAGTTAATGAGGTGAAATTAATGACGTAATAATGATAATGAAGTAAGAATAATAATTTTGAAAACAGTCAAAATTTAATCGAGGCAGTGATCATGATGTAAAATTTAAAACAGAAATTCATTATTACTTTGATGAGCCTTCTAAATCGTTCGCAACATTAGCAAAACGGGGACATATTCTAAGATGATTCTCTCTGCAACTGACAGACATGCTCTGTCATTATCGAGAAGTATAAAAGAAGAGAAAAGGAAATATGTGAAAACATTTCTCGCTGTAAGATTTGCTGAAATTGGAAAGAACGATAACTCTATTATATTTTACAGGGCTTTAGAGGTACCAAGCATCAGCACCACTATGGAACATACAAAATCTGATTGTTTAAAGGAAGAAACTGGACTGCATAGCATGTAATCAATTTATTCTGGACAATGAAAATCAAATGGCGTATGGCTTTTAGTGCCGGGATGTGTCCGAGGACTTCGGCTTGCCAGGTGCAGGTCTTTAGATTTGACTCCTGTAGGCGACCTGCGCGTCGTGATGGGGATGAAATGACGATGAAGACGGCACATACACCCAGTCCCCGTGCGAGGGGAATTGACCAATTATGGTTAAAATTCCCGGTCCTGCCGCGAATCGAACCCGGGACCTCTGTGACCAAAGGCCAGCACGCTAACCATTTAGCCGTGGAGCTGGACATTCTGGACAATAATATTCTGTTTATAACAAATTACTGTACTGAACGAGTTTTTCAAAATAATTTTATTCTTTATTGAATTTCTTGAGGTAAATATAAATTTTATACTGTTGTAAGTAGGAACTGTAATTTTGAAGTGATTTAAAGTCTAATTTTGAAGTAATAATTTTCAGGTATTAAAATTAATATGAACTCTTGATGATAAAAGTACAGTAAACTCATCAAAACATGTAATGTCCTATATAACTGATCAAAACGTACGATATCCAAAATATGAACGGACTTTATAACATCCCGAATACATTATTGGTCTCTTGCAACATGACATGACATCTAATACAGTATCCCAGTAAGGGACTTTGAAACTGCGTTACATTTTGACGACTACAGACCGAGCGAGTTGGCCGTGAGTACTCATACTAAGCCTCGTCTAGCCCACCAAAATGGCGGCGCAGCGAAACCAACCTGACGGCAAAAAACATTATCTCGCAGCCAACCTGACGGAACGAAAATTCCCTTGCATGGGAGTAACTAAACCTGAACTACCATTTATGAAACCAGTTAGTAATTTCACAAACGTGTCTAATATAATCAGAAGCAATGCTTTTTCCAGAGCTTGCAAACAACACATGTCCAGCTGACTCTCCTGTAACTATCGGCTTTGTGTTTATCACCCTTTTTCACGTATACTGGGGCTACTATTGCAATTTTCAATTCATATGGTATCACTCCTGCATGCAAACAGTAATCAAATAAATATTTCATATATGGCACTATATCCCAACCTATTGTATTTAATACACTGCCCGACAAAGAAAGTTAAGCACCCAGAAGGAGTGATCCAGTGTTATCCCATTTCGGTGAGTAAATTATTAGATTTACAATGATATGTAATGTGTAGAACGCCCATCAGATTGCATTCATGATGGCACCGTCCTGTTGTTAAGTTGTTACTGCACCCTTGCTTACCGATTGTCAACATCTGCCTCTAGCTCTTGTAAATGTAGATTCTTCTATTCTCAGGGGTTCCGGGTTCTTCAGTCACTTGTTGACATGATTCGGCGGGTGGCATAAGGGAATCTCATTATTACTTGGAGTGAAATTCAAGACGTGGGTTAAATCTATATATATAAAATAACTTGTCCTGACTGACTGACTGACTGACTGACTGACTGACTGACTGACTGACTGACTGACTGATTCATCATCGCAGAGCCAAAGCTATTGGACGTAAAGAAATGAAATTTTGGGGATATATTCATATTAAGATGTAGGTGCTCGCTAAGAGAGGATTTTTGGATATTCCTTCGCTAAGGGGGTGAAAAGAGGGGTGAAATTTTAAAATGAGTGTGTCTATATCTCGAAAGTTTAAAAGTTTACAGATGTAAAAATTTGTATTTAGAATCTTCTTTAAAAATAAGGAAACACGTATTTTTTTGTTTTCAGAAAATCCCAATAGGAGGGGTGAAAAGGGGTGAAGATGGGGAAAATGGGTTGAATGCCCTTAATCAGGATACCAGTACTTATATCTCAGAAACTGAAGATATTATAGACCTGAAAATTGGTACTTTTGATCTCTTTTAAAAATACGGAAACACGTATTTTCTTGTTTTTGGAAAATCCATTTAATGGGAGGGTGAAAAGGGGGTGAAATTTTAAAATGAGTGAATCTATATCTCCAAAGTTTTAAAGTTTGCAGATGTGAAAATTGGTATTTAGAATCATCATTAAACATAAAGAAACACGTATTTTTTGTTTTCGGAAAATCGCAATAGGAGGGGTGAAAAGGGGTGAAAAAGGGGTTGAATGCCTTTGATGAGGCTACTTATATTTCAGAAACTGAAGATATTACAGACCTGAAAATTGGTGTTTGGTATCTCCTTTAAAAATAAAGAAACACGTATTTTTTTGTTTTTGGAAAATCCAATTAATGGGGGGTGAAAAGGGGGTGATTTTTTAAAATGAGTGTATCTATATCTCAAAACTGTTACAGTTTATAGATGTAAAAATTGGTATTTAGAAACTCCTTTAAAAATGAAGAAACACGTATTCTTTTGTTTGCGGAAAATACCCAATAGGAAGGGTGTAAAAGGATGAATAATGGGTTGAACGCCTTTAATGAGGCTACTTATATTTCAGAACCTGAAGATATTACAGACCTGAAAATTGGTATTTGGGATCTACTTTAAATGTAAAGAAATACGTATTTTTTTGTTTTTAGAAAATCCAAATATTGAGGGGTGAAAAGGGGGGTGAATTTTTTAAAATGAATGTGTCTACATCTTAAAACGTTAAAATTTACAGATGTAAAAATTGGTAGTTAGAATCTCCTCTAAAAATAAAGGAACACGTATTTTTTTGTTTCCTGTAAATCCCAATAGGAGGGGTGTAAAAGGGTGAAAAATGGGTTGAATGCCTTTAATGAGGATACATATATCTCAGAAACGGAAGATGTTACAGAACTGAAAATTTGTATATGGGATCTCCTTTCAAAATAAAGAAACACGTATTTTTTTAGTTTTTGAAAAATCCTATTAATGGCGGTTAAACAGAAGTGACAAACTGGGGTGAATTTTTTGTAAGATTATCTTGGAAACGTAACATGTTACAGACGTAAAAAGTGGGTGTTTGGAATCTCCTGTAAATGTAAAGAAACATAGGTGATTTGTTTTTGGAAACTCCACTTAAGGGGAACCCAAAAGGGGTGAAATTTTAAAATGAGAATTTTTACAGTATATCTAAAAAAACTTAACATGTTACAGAAGTGAAAATGGTATTTTTATCTCTATTAAACATAAAGAAACGTGTATTTTTAATTTTCGGAAATACCACTTGGGTGGAGGGGGGTGAAAGTGACTGAAAATTGTGTTGAATTTTTTTAATTATTCTACTGATATCTTAAAAATGAAGATGTTACAGACGTGAAATTTGATATTTGCAATCTGCTTTAAAAGTAAAGAAACACGTATTCTCGGAAAATCCAATAAAGCGGTGGGGGGGGGGAGGGGGGTGAAAGAATTGAAAAATTAATTGACTTTAATTGTATGAGAATATATACATCTAATAAAAACTAAAGTTGTTACAGACGTGAAAATTCGTATTTGGATCTCCTTTAAAAACAAAGAAAAACGCGTTTTGGGGGGAAACCATCTTGGGGGGCGGGAGTGTAAAGGAGTTGAATTCCTTTCATGAGGACACATAAATCAAAAAGTGAAGAAGTTAGAGTCGTGCTAATTGGTATTTAGAAGATCCTTCACTATTAAAGAAACAAGTATTTTTTGCGGGAAAATTCACTTGGGGGGGGGGGTAGTTTGAAATGAAGTGACAAAAGTAAATTATATTTATGGGGATACTTATATCTCAAAACTGAAGGTAATAGACGTGAACATTGGTGTTTGGAATCTCCCTTAAACATAAAGAAACACGCCTTCTTTCAATTTTTTATGGAGGGGGGGGGGTTGGCAGTAAAAACTAACGGCGGTGGGGTGTAAAAGGAGGTGAGACCAATTGATTTTACTGTTCTTAATGTACTTATAAGGATCCTCCGTTGCTCAGGCGGCAGCGCGCCGGCCTCTCACAGCTGGGTTCCGTGGTTCAAATCCCGGTCACTCCATGTGACATTCGTGCTGGACAAAACGGAGGCGGGACAGGTTTTTCTCCGGATACTCCGGTTTTCCCTGTCATCATTCATCCCAGCAACACATAATAGTAATAATAAGAATAAGAACAACATTAATAATAATAATAATAATAATAATAATAATAATAATAATGTTCCGGACCGTCGTCAAATGTGTGGACCGCGCTGGAAACGGCTCCTGGACGGGTAATGACTAAGAATGCAGTCCGGCCGCGGGTTCAGTGCCGCCAAGGCACCCAATATGACACCACGCCGGATCTCCTGAAGGATTTTATCCAGATTTAAAATGATTATAGGAAAATTCGGTATGGCAAAGATTTACGGACCCAACTGACCGGGAAGAATACCTGAGGCTAGCCCGGGAAGTACGAAATCGATTGCTGGAAAGGAAGATTGAAAAATGGGAGGAAACGTGCCGTAATCTAATAGAAAACGAGTCAGATCGGGAATTTTGGTGGATTCTCGCTGAAAACGTGTCAGATCGCGAATTTCGGCGGATTATATATCTAAAACAATAAGCATTCAATTATAAATTTCAGTATAATACCGTAGCGAAGCACGGGTACCTTGCTAGTATTATAATATTTAAGTTCAATTGGTGTGAAGCATCGAATAAAAAATTGACAAATGAAACAGCTGACAGAAAGTTGACCTAAATGTGGTTAAAATGAAGACCTCAGGAAAATTAGTTTTATTGTCATTGAGTTAAGTTAACTTAAATTGCCATTGCCAGAATATAATTCAATAACAGAAGAAAATGAAAAGAGTAAAACGTGAAAATTGCTATCGGATTATAAGTAACGTCATTGGTCGATTCACTTGGTCTGTGAAGATTCAGTTTTCGCAACCGGACTCCAATTTTTTCTTAACTAAGGTTATCCACCGATTATAAAATACCACGTAGAATATCATCAGCCACCGAATGGACCCTTAATCGAACCGAAACAACCTCCGGTTGTATTTGAACCGGTTAGTTATACACAAAAAGGCATTTACTTCACAGGTTGACTTGCTCCTTGGCAAGGCATGGTGCTCAAAAATTCAATGTTATCAACCCCTGATATCTATAAAAATACATGATCGCACCATGTGTCATAACCAGACTCCCAGAAATAGTTATAATTTACAATAATTAATTATTGTAAATTATATATAATCTTGTTCCACTGAACTGCAATATTTATAAAATGTAAATAAATCTTGAGTTTACATTTCAGTCAACACACAAATAACTTTCAGGTCATGTTAGTTCATAATAGATTAATTTAAGATGAATAAATCAATAAGCACGGATATCTGAAAATTAATCTTATCGCTTCACTGAATAATAATTAAATTAATTTCATCCGACCGTGTATGAACGGTACCAAGAAAAATCTAAACTGGGAAAGAGTAACGCCAATGGACGGTTTCACAACAAACATCACCAAGTTATCAATAGCAACTAACGCGAATCTATATTAAACAAATGGTCTTCATTGAAATGTGGAAAACATAGTTCATTACAATAATCATGACCGCTGCTGTGGTAAGAAAAGGAGAAGCGTCTCACTCGTATAAAAGAACGATTTGTTGTTTATTTCAGTCATCACAACCATCATCATGACCATTGGAGATGTGTACTACTCAAAAACTATGATTAATACTATCATAAACAGAATTAAATTTTACCTCAAACATTAAACTTCGGTGATAAACACCAATAAAAATTAGCTAACGGACTATCATTACAGACTAACTGATCGTGTAATGATTATTCACAAAATGTTAACTCTCACTGGAATAAACTAACCACTGGTCCTTGCAGACTGAGCTAACAATCTAATTGAACTCATGAATATCGCTAAAACAACTAAGCATTGATCATTGCAGACTAAACTGGATGTCTAATTTGACTAACAATCGTCCATGAAAACAAACTAAATACTGGCCATTACAGACTGAGTTGCCTATCTGGCTTGGATAATGATTAACATTGAAAATAAACTGAACCCTAATCATTGCAGACTGAGCTGGATGTCTAACTCGGATAATGATTAACACTGAAAATAAACTGAACACTGATCATTCCAGACTGAGCTGGTTATCTGACTTGAATAATGATTAACATTGAAAATGGATAATGATTATGAAAGTAAACTGAACTCCGATCATTGCAGACTACACTGACTATCTAACTTGAAAAATGATTAACATTAAAAATAAACTGAACGCTAATCATTGCAGACTGAACTGCTAACGCACTATCATTGCAGACTGAGTTCATCGTCTTATTTTGGTAACAAATATCATCAAAAATAAACTAACTTTTTAAACTAGTGATCTGTCCAGTGCTGGATGTTAATTCTTTGCAATTACAAGGTATGGAAATAATGACATGACAAAATCTTTTCTGCATCCTTACGTCTTTTTAACCCTAAAATATTAACATTATTTACAATAACTATCCGTGTGATCCGCTAACAAACTAATAAAAAATACGTGTAAGTCTAGCCGCACTCACTACGTTTTAACTGACCACTGCCGTACAACTCAAATAATATAATGGTCCATCAGGCAGCCAGAACTGATCCCATCTAATAACTAAACCACAAATCCCAAATGTTGGTGCGTGACAGACGAGCACCGTCAGAGTTACCTTTACCATTCAATAAATTCGCCACAACACACACTAATAATTTACTGTCACACCAAACTAACTATGTCAAGATTTCCCTGTAACAATCTCTCTCACATCTCAAAGAACATTAATCCGGTATACAAAACATCGAGTCTATCATTTATGAGGTTTACATAATACTATTACTACTTCTGATATTCTTAAATATTTCCAGTCGTCTGATAACGGGCTTGCAGTGTTCTAAATATATCATCCCTTCGGGCTAACGGGTTGCCGGTTCTCGCTCCTAGCCGACTAAATGCCTGCCATTTTATATCTGCGGTAACTTTACACGGAAAGAAACACTTTGAAACAAGCAGATTATATATATACTCATTCCAAGTGAATTTATTTCTCATAACATCTAACATTTTGACATCACATAATTCCTCGAACCAAACAGTCTTCGAACCCTGGGCATTGTAAATAACTTCCGTGACATTCTAACACATTATTTCCTTGGGGAATCATCCCGGAACTCATTCACTACCTTTTTCAGGAGCATCACACATCCTGACTTCTATTATTTCCTTCGGGGCATCACATCATCCCGGAGTTCAACTCCACTAGTTTATTTAACACTGTTCCTAACGGTCCGTCCCTTCATCATCACGGCTATTGGATTTATTCTTACACAATTTTGTATAGCCTATCATAATCCCATTTTTATTTTATTTTTATATCGTGTCTTATTTCACGGATTCGTCATCGTATTGAAATTACGTAAACTATTGGAACAAATATCAAACTGAAAATGACAGGAAAATCACGCTGATTTTGACTTAATTTAGATATGACGATATCTATATGCAATATCTAACGACAAACTGGAATAGAACTTATCTTTATCCGATGCCTTCTTTAATCCGATTTAAAATCATTATCTGAACGTCTGGGATTTTAACATAAAATCTGCGAAAACTTCTCACTACTGAGCACACGAAAACCATCTCTGTGCCACCCAGCACATAATATTTACACAAAAGCAAAGAGAAACAACAAGCTATCGGTCTGAAACTTTGGCCATTATTTACACAGAACATTACGATGCAAAACACACTTTAGAGAAGATATGAATCATGTAACCCACCTGGAGTTTTGCTGAACATTGGCATGTTGCCAGACATTGCCGTTCGCCGAACGCTCAACTAGGGCTTAACGCACCATGTTGACACACAGTATGCACATTTCACACATTTCTTCTTCCGACACATTTAACAGGCAAGAGGAATATACTGAAATTCGCGTGCTGAGATATGCCGTTGATTGTATGCTGTTTTCCCTCGCCAAATACAAGACGAAATTTATATTCACACGAATATGAGTATTTAGTTCATTTCGCACTCCGCCAGTTCTTATCATACTACTTCTAGGCTGGTATTCATTCTTACCATGACCAATCTTGAGAATTCAATACCATCCGCACATAAATTAATGACCAAGACCAACATAGGTCTTAACTCCCGAACTGGTAATTATAGAATGCTTGGCTCTCAGTCGGCGATCATAGTATATGCCTGCGTTTTGGCGCGGTAAAGTGATAAAAAGGTTGCATCACATTAGACAACTCTGTTATCCCACGGGTCTCATCTTTGTTGTTGATATTCATAATGTTCATAAAAATTCGAGGAATATGAATCTCATGATTTCATAATTTTAATTTGCCTCTAAAAGGTCTAAAATGCTGAAGCGTGGGTCGGATAAATAATTTTCCCCCACTATGACGACGTACACGTCTTTCCACGGCCTAACACAATCTTTCCAATTTTGGCCAGAAGGGAATTTATAACATGATAATTCCTTCCAATTTTCTGGGCGTTCCACTGTACCAATCCAAGTTTTAATTTACATCGGGATAATTATCGTATTTTAGAAATTAGCCACGGGTATACTCGAATTCATCCGAAATTCTCCCGTAGGATCTTATAAATCTGGATTCCTTTCCTGCCCAAAGAGATTACAATCCAACCTTAAAGCTCTTGTCTCGTGGATACGAAAAATGAAGACACAGGGTGCTCCTGAAGTAATGATGCAAAAATGGATGCTCCTTTCCCAACAACGTATCTTGCGACTACGGTGGCTAGTAAGTATAGGGGTCCCTATTGATGAGTGTGAATGATGGGTTCAGTTACCAGTCAACTGCTGTGAGTCAGACAGTTAAGCAAGACCTGCAGGTAGGACTACGTACAGTACGAAGCACCCGCGATGCCTCGCAGACGTGCTAGACAGCCTATCCACAAATTGACAGCATTTGACAGAGGCGCATTTTAGAATTATATGAAGCTGGTTGGTCATATGGTGCAATTGCCAGGCATGTGGACCATTCGGATCTCACAGTGGCCCTATGTTGGACTCAATGGGTACATGAGGGCACGCAGTCATGTCGTTCAGGTTCGGATCGACCAAGAAATCCTACCCCGAGGGAGGACCGTCATATGGTGTGCCAAGTATTGCGGGATCCCATAACTTCAGCACCCGCCATCCGCGAACATGCACTGGAGACTACAACATCCTGTGAGTTCCCGCACAGTGTCTTGACGACTCGCATGCTCCGGATTGGGGTCGTGCCGTCCCATGCGTCGGTTGCCATTGACACCGTAACACCAATGATTGCGTTTGGAGCGGTGCCTTGCCCGGGAGGCATGGACAGAAGACGACTGACGTCGCATCATGTTCAGTGATGAGTCCCGCTTCTCCATAACCTCCGATGACCATCGTTTGTGGGTTTGGCGGCGTCGACGGCAGAGGCCAGGTCCTGCCCATATTGTGAAAAGACACGTAGGCGTAATCCCTAGCATCATAGTGTGGGGAGCCATAGGACAGGCTGTTCCAGCCGAGCTGCTCGCCAGTGAGTAGCGGCGTACTCGCCGCCTTGCGTGAGTAAGCCTGCAACATGTAATACAGCTCTGGTCTGGGGTAAGCTGTCGTCACGGTGCGGTGGATACTGGCGGAGAGCTGTGACGGAGAAAACGGTCGAATGTGTTTGTATCACTGTGAAGATGGGAATGTAGTAACTATTCGTGAGATAAGTTCAAGATACAGAATACAGTATATAGAGTATCAAAATGAACACGTTTCACTGCATACACAAATGCTGATATATCGGGAGTCATTGCATTTGCTGACATAATACGCAGAGCGTTCTTCAGTGTTGGATCTCCGTGCATTGATCGTTCTTTGCATTTTATTCGGTTCGTATACGACGAAAGTTGCTCGCAACAGTATATGGACCTAAACATTACAAATGAGCTGTGCTGCGTTCTTGTGCAACCTGGGAATGGTTTCTTGGTGCAGAGAACGATACCATCGTGACAGATCCAGAGTGTTGTAAATACCTCTATTTTAGTAGGGTAGAATTCGGTAAGTCTATTATTTCAATCCGGTCTAGAAAGCGAATGGGAAAAAAACAAGTTAAGAACTTTTCCCCGACTTAGGAAGCTGACAGTGCTGTGGTAGGGTATATCATCGTAAGCCGCTTCGAGATTTTTTAAAAATCCTTTGAACTGATGGTGATTAACACTGTGACGCCGGACACAATTTACACACGTCACTACTACTTTCGTAACAAAATCCAGTTCCACTGTTGCGGCGCAAAGTGCATCTTGGTGAATAAAACAGATAATAATTACCACGTCCAAGGCAACGGGCCTTCCCGGCTTTTCATAGTGACAGAATATTATGTTACGTAGTGGTGGGAAATAACACAACATCAAGACTGCCAGGAAGCCCATGGACCTGTGCTATGACCTTCGCCCTGTGACATATTGGCTATCACCCTCCGTCCCCAATCCCCCTCCAGCCGTGGTTCGAGCAGCACTGCTGCGTACTCGCGCGTATGCATACTCAAACTCTTAGATTTGGAACAGCCTGCGATAAGATATGGGTTCAGGTCGCCTCTAATAGTGCTTCGGCAGACTTTGACGGCACAGCGATACGTCACAGACATTCTGCGTCCGCACATCTTATCTCTTATGGCACAGCACCCTGGGACAGTGTACCAGCAAGATAATGCACGTCTTCACACAGCACGCGTGTCTGTGGACTGCCTAGAGCATGTTGAGGTTCTCCCGTGGCCAGCAAAATCCCCGAACCTCTCCATCATTGAACACGTGTGGGATGACATTGGAAGGGGATTCCGTTCCAGTAACAACCTGCTGGATCTGGAGGGACATCTACAACAACTGTGGACAAACTTGCCTCAGGAGAGAATCCAAAGGCTGTTTGACACCATTCCGAACCGCATAGGTCCATGTATTGCGGCCACAGGGGTTGCGACACCCTACTGACCCGGCGTCAACATTCCACCTGTAACTGTCAAAGGCCTTGTCTCTTTCATCTGATATTGTAATCAGTTCAGTAAAGCACATGTGGTTTCATTCACTTGCAACCACTCCTGGGTGCTTAACGTTTTTGTCAGGCAGTGTATATTCACAGAAATATTATCAATTCCAGCTGCTTTTCTGGATTTCAACTTTTGTACCTTGTTGTAAACGTCTTTATTATCATAGGTATTTTTCAGTATTTAGCGGATATCAGTCACATTCTCTATCTGGATATTATTATTATATCCAACTACCTTTACATACTGCAGACTGAATACGTCTGCTTTCTCTAATTCCTCACCTATACACTCCGCTTGTCCATTAATGATCCCTGGAATATTCTTCCTGCAACCTGTTTCTGCCTTAAAGTATCTATACATATTCTTGAATTACTTCCTAAAA